>NC_142477.1:72860216-73187091 GCF_049115385.1 Moschus berezovskii
CCTCACCTAGCTGCAAGGGAGGCTGGGACTAGCCAGGCAGCCGTGCTTCTTGAAAGGGAAGAATGGACACGGAGAGGTCACTCGTCGTCTAAGCCACACGATGACTGCACACGATCACCTCCCACAGAGTCCTCCATGCCTACAATTCCAAAGCCCCACCACCACAGTCCTGCCACTGTTCCTTGTTAAAGAGCTTCATTTTTCGCATCACTTCTCTTTAAAACTCACTTTCTATCCTTCACTCTTTCTTTCTCAGAGTCAGGATTCTGACAAATTGCACTGCCAGAATGAACTCAAGCTCAGTTCTGACCAGGTCAGGACCCTGTGTTGTCTTAAATGGCTGACCTGTGGAAAAGGCCCACAGGGCAGCCGTTTAAGACAAGTCTTCAGAAGCCAGGAATGGAAATCACCCCAGGAGGATCCCTGCAAGTACAACTTGAAAGCAAAACTGGAGTCTTGCTTCATCCCTGCTTCCCTCAGGGAACACAAATCTTCCAGCCTTTATGGTCCAGACCAGGGAAGGTGCCAAAAGCCATGGGGAGGGCAGAGCTGCTCTGGCTGAGAGAAACAGTGAGCCCCATTGATAGGTGAAGCCACTGCCTGCACCAGACATGCACATGTCGTGGATAGCCTCCTGCTCCTCGGGTCCACCCTGGACTCTAAAGACCAGCCACCGCAAGGACCCCACACCTTGCCTGACCCAGACGCTGCCCCTGCCTGGCCTTGTGGGATTTTGGCAGACCATACATGGCCTGTATTTGCTGACCTCCTGTTGCCCTCCTGCCCTTCTGGAGCACGTCACCAGTTCAGTGCCGTGCTTGCTCCACTGTGAACCAACTTCATTACTGTTGCAGATAAACGCTACTGAGCATCAAGTGTCAGAACGTGAAATCCTCCACGTGAACTCTACCCACCCTCCCTGCATGGATCACAGGAGTAGACTGAGTAGTAGAAGCACACTCAGCAGTTGTCCGAGAAACACGAGGTCGGAAAACTACAAGCAGGAGCGGCAAGGGGAGACAAGCCACAGAGCAGCCTTGCTGAGCCTGCGTTCAATGCCACAGCAGGGGCACACGGTGTCAAAAGGTGTTTCCACCCCGCAGGAGCGTGGTCAGCCAAGTCTGGAAACTGCTCTCACTAGAGAGCCATGCTTCAGCAAATTAAAGGCTCTGAGAAGGTCTGCAGTAAAGAAAGTTGTTTATTTCCTAATTTAGCCCAGCCTTTCCTGTTTAACTACCTTCTTCTCCTTCTGGAATGTCTATTACTGTCTCATGAAACAGTATTCATCAGAATACTGAATGACGTGCTAATGCACTGAGGGTCGTGGCTGCGTCTCTGGCTCTGGAAATGAATCGCCAGCATTCAAACCCCTGCTCCAGCAGTTTTCAGTGGTGTGACCTCGAGCGCATTACTAAGTCTCTTTGGCTTTAATTTCCTTGTTGGTAAAATGGGGGTAAGAATAGCATCTTCCTCCTAGAGTGGTTATGAGGATTAAGTAAGTTAATGCATGTGGAATGCTTAGACCCATTAGAATAAATGTTAGTGGTGATGATGATGATGGAGGAGGAGGAGAAAGGGAGGAGGGGGAGGTGTGGAGAAGGAGAAGAGAGTGAGCAGGAAAGGTGATGGAGGGGATGGGAAAGAGGAGGAAGAAGGCAGCAGCCCTGTTATTGGAGGCTGGCTAGAGCTCACACGTAAGTTTCTCCCAGGTGTCAGGATTCTGACTAAAATCATCTGCACATCTCCATTGCCAAGATATGGAAGCAACCTAAGTCTCTGACAACAGATGAACAGATAAAGAAGATGTGGTATATATCTGACTCTTTGTGACCCCATGGACTATAACCCACCAGGCTGCTCTGTCCATGGAATTCTCCAGGCAAGAATACTGGAGTGGGTAGCCATTCCCTTCTCCAAGAGATCTTTCTGACCCAGCAATCAAACCCAGGTTTCTTGCAATGCAGGCAGTTTTTTTACTATCTGAGCCACCAGGGAAGCCTATATATACATGTATATACACATACACATACTCACTCACACACTGGAATATTACTCAGCCATGAAAAAGAATGAAATTTTTGCCACTTGCAGAAACATGGATGGACCTGCAGGGCCTTATGCTAAGAGAAATGTCAGAAAATATATAAATAAGTCATACAGAAATCCTGTATGATATCACTCGTATGTGGAATCTAAAAGTACAACAAACTAGTGAACATAACAAAAAAAGAAGACTCACAGATATAGAGGACAAACAAGTGGTTAACAGTTTGGGAGTAGGGAGAAGCCATATAGGGATGGGGGAATGGGAAGTACAAACTACTGGCTGTAAGATCAGCTCTAGGATGTATTGTACAACATAGGGAACATAACCAGTATTTTATAACAACTGTAAATGGAAAGTAAACTTTAAAAGTTGTATTTAGAAAAAGCAACCGTATGTCTCCAGCATCCAGTGTAGGGCCTGGATCTCCCAAAATGTTTGCTGAATGACTAACAAACCGAAACCAGAAGTATGGCATAAGGAATCATGAAAAGTGACAGTCTTTGGACAGCAACTGCAGGTAAAAAGCAAAGGAGAATTTCTCCCAAGGAAGAGAGCCACAGCTGTCCTCCCTAACACACTTACAGACCTCCAGTGACCACCTGGAGTGTTGGAGGGATACCTATGTCTCACACACACTGTCCCATGAGCTGGAATAACACACTGGTGCCTTCTTTTTTTCTTCTTCTTCTTTTTCAGAGCTGATGTACTGATCTACAGCATGTCAGGGGATAGAATCAAGGCTGGTTAACTGAACCATTCGGATCATGGGT
The DNA here is from genome assembly GCF_049115385.1 of Moschus berezovskii. NCBI lineage: Eukaryota > Metazoa > Chordata > Mammalia > Artiodactyla > Moschidae > Moschus > Moschus berezovskii. Next base: position 72,863,034 of record NC_142477.1, read on the forward strand.
CATCGGGGAAATCAATGAGCGATTACAGGGAGGGTCAGAAGTGAGAGAGGGGAGAAGGAGAGCAGAGAGTCAGGGTTGTCGGGGAAAAGACAGTCAGAAAGCAGAAGTGAGGGGTGAAGAGAAGTCAAGTAGTGGCTGCAGGTGCTGTGAGATCCTGCGGAAACCAGCCTTGACGGAGCCGTAAACTCTTCTGCCCTCACCTCAACTCCTGCTCCATCCCCAGCACTGTGGATGCTTCAGTCCATTTTTATTCCTCCAGATACCTATCTGTGCATTCATACAGCCATCCCGCACACATCCGTGTTTTACTTAAACAGTGGTAAAATTCACTTAGCGCCTCCATCCCTGGTCAGCCTGGGCTCAGCCCTGCCCAGCATGGGGGCTGCGGAGGCAGCAGGAGAGTGTCGCCCAACAGCTCCCTTTTGTCTCATTAGATCCCATTGTTCTCACAGCCTCCAGGACTCCCACGGTGTGGCCCCCCTGCCAGCCCTCCTTTTCCCACCGGCAGCCCCATCGCTGCTCACCCGGCTCCCTCCATCCCAGCCTCCCTTCTCACCCTAGAACATCCCAGGCATTTCCCCAACTTAGAGATTTCCCACCGGCTTTTCCCTCTGCCTGGGACACTTTTCCCGCAGACCCTCTGCTCCAATGCCCCCTCCCCAGCGAGGCCTTCCCTTGGGTGCTACTGCCAACAGTTACCCCCACCCTCGTTCCCGTCGCCCTCGTCCTGCCCCAGCCTCTCCCCTCCGGAGCACTGAGCCACCTTTAGTAGAGGACATCACTGGTTTAGTCGCTAGTTGACTGTTTATGGCCTGAACCCCACGAATGCATAAGCTCCGCCAGACAGGCATCTTAGCTATTGTGATCACCAGTGCATCTCAAGAGCCTCCAACACACTCCTGATCTAACAGGAACTTGGTAAAAAGCATGGGAATGGACACATGGACAGATGGGCTCAAGGCAAGAAGTGACAAGTTACAATGTAAAGGAGACATTATTTGTTAATGCCCTGGTGGTCCAGTGGTTAGGACTTGGGACCTTCACAGCTGGGGCCCCAGCTTGATGCCTGGTCAGGGAACTGAGATTCTGCAAGCCAGGCAACAAGGCCAAAAAAAAAAAAGATGAAATTTCTGAACTCAAAAGAGAGAGGGGCTGAAGTGACCTCATCTGGATATTAAAGAAAGAGGTAGAAATTTGGGTCACTGAGATGGAGAAAGGGGTATTTAGAGACTGATACTCCCAAGATAAACAAAACGATGGCTTTCTCTGGGGGTGGGATTCTGAGTGATTTGTATTTTATACTTTGGCAGTTGTGATTTAGTCACTCAGTCGTGTCTGACTCTTGGCGATCCCGTGGACTGTAGCCCACCAGGTTCCTCTGTCTGTGGGATTTTCCAGGCAAGAATACTGGAGTGGGTAGTCATTTCCTTCTCCAGGGGATCTTCCCAACCCAGGGATCGAACCCAGTCCCATGCACTGCAGGTGGATTCTTTATCACTGAGCCACCAGGGAAGCCCCATTTTATACCTTATATATTTTCTATTATATATATAAATATAAATACATATAGTAATAGATAATAGAACTATTGCATTTTTATATTTTATATATGTAACATATATATGTTACACCTCCATATAAGTTTCTGCCTGTCAATGTTGGAGACTCAAGAGACATGGATTTGATTCCTAGGTTGGGAAGATCCAAGCAGAAGATATTAAGAAGAGGTGGCAAGAATACACAGAAGAACTATACAGAAAAGATCTTAATGACCCAAATAACCATGACAGTGTGATCACTCACCTAGGGCCAGACATCTTGGAATGCAAAGTCAAGTGGGTCTTAGGAAGCATAACAACAAACAAAGCTGACGGAGGGGATGGAATTCCAGCTGAGCTACTTCAAATCCTAAAAGATGATGCTGTGAAAGTGCTGCACTCAATATGCCAGCAAATTTGGAAAACTCAGCAATGGCCACAGGACTGGAAAAGGTCAGTTTTCATCCCAATCCCAAAGAAGGGTAATGCCAAAGAATGTTCAAACTACTGCACAATTGTACTCATTTCACATGCTAGCAAAGTAATGCTCAAAGTTCTCCAAGCTAGGCTTCAACAGTATGTGAATCGTGAACTTCCAGATGTTCAAGTTGGGTTTAGAAAAGGCAGAGGAACCAGAGTCAAATTGCCAACATCCGCTGGATCATAGAAAAAGTGAGAGAATTCCAGAAAAATATCTACTTCTGCTTCATTGACTAAAGTCTTTGACTGTGTGAATCACAACAAACTGTGGAAAATTCTTAGAGAGATGGGAATACCAGACCACCCTCTAGCTTGGCTTCAGGTCTGCTTTCCATCCCTGAATGCCTTCCCTTGGAGCACCCACTTCATACATCACTGCACAGAAATCTGAGGGATGCAACTGGAGATGTCAGGTGCAAACAGGCCAGGTGGGCTCTGAGCATTCCCAGAGGCCAAGGGGTGAGGGAGCCTGGAGGTCATTCTCCACCAATCCCCAGAAGATTCCACGCTGGGCACAGGCTGTTTCTTCTCCCCATTCCTCTAGGCAGCCATAGAGTAGACCGCCTCCAGAATACCCAGCACCCGGGTTGTCACACGAGAAGAGAAATCAGCCCGGCTCCCTGCCAGGGAGAAGCACAGCAGGGGTGATAAGGGACTAAGGCACAAGGTCTTTCCTCCCCACTCTGAGCCCTGGACTCAAGGCCAGCCTGCACAATGCACTCTGATCCCTGCCCTCTCCCCTTCCCCTTTGTCTGCCCTCATGGCCTCCGGAGGCGCGGCAGTCACCAGTGCCATGGGCCAGTGCCCTAGGGTGCTAATGAGCAGCTCTCCAGACCCATCTTGGATGGGCCCCACCATGCCATAAGCCAGGACCACACACGGGGCCCTTGAGTTCCTTCTACTCCTAGGGACATGGGCAGCCAGGGCTGAATTCCTACTTCTTTTGCTGCCACTAGATAAGCTTTGACTCCTGAAGGTGGTGACTCTACTGTGCCTCTCCAGACCTTGTGGATAAAATGACTGCAAGGAGTGTGTAGACCTTCTCCCAGCATCAAGTGGGCACTGATGCTTTTGTCTTCTCAGGAGCCACTCCCGCTTCTTCCAGTAAGATGCCCCCAAGGCCATGTCACTCTGAAGGCTCCTCTAATGAGCATGCACAGAACCTGAGCCACAGTGATTGGCTGGGGGTCAGACCCACAACCACAGACTAGCCAGTGAGACCTGACAATGGCCTCAGGGGAAGGGAGATGCTTGCTTTCTGTTAGATGTCAAGCTGGGAGCACATCATCCTTTGGCCAGGAATCACCGTGGGGAAGGTTTGGTCAAGAGTAAAGTCGACGCATCCTCTGCTCTGTTGCTGTTAGGGTTCTGCTATTGCTGTTGTTTCCTTCTAATTTCCTGTTTAAGCTGATTTGAATAGAGTTTTTCATCACTTGCAACTGAAAGCATAATAACCAATAACAATCCTGATGGATAAAATCCAAGGGAGGAAACTGCCTCTCGCTCCACATGGCTTTGCTCAGGGCCCTTAACATCTAAAACAAAGGCAGTGGAGAAGCGATGCACAGATCTGGGCTCTGGGCAGAACACATCAAATTCACTTTGCCTTCAGCTTCCTTTCCACGGAAATCTCCTTCAAAGCTCAGTTTAAACCTCCGGGACATCAACTCTTCTCTCCCCAATCCTTGGGGATACCTCCTGCATCGAATTCCTGCAACATTTACCTGTCTGCGCCATTTACTGGGTCTCACACCACCTTGACATTTTCGGGTCATAGGTCATGTATATGTGCTGTGTTTCCCCCACAAAACTCTTAAAAGTAGCAAACTGTATTACCATATCCCAGGCACTGTGCTAGGAAACCCATTATATGCAGATTCCTGTAGATCCACCTGCGTTGCAGGAGACCTGGGTTTGATCCCTGGGCTGGGAAGATCCCCTGAAGAAGGGAATGGCAACCCACTTCAGTGTTCTTGCCTGGGAAATTCCACGGACAGAGGAGCATGGTGGGCTACAGTCCATGGGGTCACAAAGAGTTGGACACGACCGAGAGAGACTAACACATAGATGCTCACGGCCACCCTGCAAGTTATTATCTCTTTATCCCCATTTGAAAGAGGAGAAAGGGGAGCTTGAAGAAAATGTCACTTGCCAGAACTCACCCAGGGAGACAAGACAGGGGGATTCTTTGAGATGAGGAACTTCTGAGTCATACTACTCTGCTCTGCAGATACTTACCTCAGCCCAGTCTTGTGTATCTCATATCAATTCCTCCCAAACATCAGCTAATGGATTCAACTATTATGAGAGGATTTGGGGAAGCAATAGGTAAGGCAAGAGGAAAGACCAGTGGCATGTGGGGCTGCCTCTCCAGGCAGTCCAGGTCCACAAGTGGAGTAGAAACTCCCCACAGAGGCTCCCCATGCCCGCACCTATCTGCTGGGCCCAGCTCCATCCACCACACAGAACCCCGTTCACTACCTGGCTAGGAGGTGAGGCAGCCTTCCCAGGGAATCCCAGCTAGCTCTTGGGAGCTGTGATGGCAGCTGACTAATGGATGAGCAGTTTTCCCCTGGAACAGAAGAAATTCAGTTCCCATCAAGAGCATGAGACCCTAAGCCTAACCCTAACAATCAATCTGGGACCCAAACAACCCACTCCCTGCTACCCAAACCCTGAGTTGGACCCAGGCGTTAATTTTGTTACCAAGCAATGAAACAAACCAAAGTGGTTTTCCCCAGGGAAAAAAAAATAGCAGACTAGTTTGATCCTGAGTTTAACCTGTATATTATTTAACATATATATATATATATTTAACCTGTATATTTTCGAAGACTGCTGAACAGGGACAAAATTCAGACGTCAAAATGTTCTGTGAATGAAACCAATATTCCTCCAATCCAAATCCTTGACTCAAGCAGGGGCTTTTCGCCTCCCTGTGTGATTCTGTGGACTGTGTAATTGTGTTCTTGGGAACTGGGTGTGAAGCATAGAGGCTGGCTTTTTTTAACTGTGGTTTTAAAAAATGTTATTTTATTTTAACCTTCTAAAAACAAGAATCAGAAATTTTCAGAGCATTCAGTTCCCTCTATTGAATGGATTGATAAAAGTTCAAGATGGACCCATTATAACACCATAGCCTAAAAGCCTCATGGAAGAGGACGGAGTCTTGAGTCCTGGGTCCAATGGCCCAGGTGACTTCGGGCACAGGACTCTGGAGCTGTGGTTCCCAGAAGTCAAGAGCAGTGAGGGGTCCCTTGGGCGTGTCCCCTTTAAGAAGGCCTGACCCTCACGAAAGCATCTGACTCCAGATCTCATGCCCCAGAGGAGACAGCACTGGACTGTCCCATTCTAATTCCACCCCAGACTCTGTCCTTGCTGCTCACAGGGTCCCAAGCAGTAACCAGGAGTCTGAGACCCCCCAGCCATAAACACATGTAGGCCACACCAGTCCTGGAGCCTAAAGAAAGAGAATGCCAAGCAGAGGATGGGAAGCTGACGCCACCACCAGCATCTCAACGCACTGTCACAGCATAAACAAGTGAAAATGGTCATCCCATGGACCGAAGAGCAACTACTTCTGTTTTATAAAGACCAAGGGCATCCAATGGCTAACGGTAGTTACTCTGGGATACAGGAATCAAGAGCAGGAGACAGAACTCTTTACACTCATATCCTTCATTTGGGGCCTTCATAAGGAGCATGCATGCATTGCAATTATAGTGTTTAAAATAAAGGCTAAAAGCTAAGTATACGATAAACGCAGAAACCACAGAGGGAAAGACTGATGAGCTTAACTGCACAAAACTGAAGAACATATTTGTAAAAAAAAAAAAAAAAATACCTTAAATTATGTTGGGGGAGAAAATATTTACAATATTAATAACAGTAAATATTTACTCTCCTGATATATAAAAAGCACTTGGAGAAAAACCAAACTCTAAAAAAAATTAGCAAAAGACATAAATAAGCAATTCACAAAAGAAGAAATACAAGTGGCTAATAAACATAAAATCTGCACTACTAATAATAATTGAGAACACACAATGAAAAGTCAGTTAACTTTTTTTCCTATCAAACTAGCAAATACGCGCCAAAAATTTTACAATACTTACTGATAAGAGGACAGACAGGTAAAGAAACTCATACACCATTCATAGGAGGGTAAACTGGTAAAACCTTTTAGGAAAGCAACATTGCAAAGCCTATTAATAATTTTTAAAATGTGCATAAACTTTCATATGGCTGATCTACTTCTAAGCATTTATCCCTAAGGAAAATCATCATGGCCAAAGATACATGTATTTGGATATCCAGTAAAGCACTGTTTATAAAAGCAAAAAGTTGGAAATAGCCTCACTGTCCAAACAATGAAGAATTGGTTTAATATATTATGGTATTATACAGAGGGAATAACCATGCAAATATTAAAATGATGATAGAGAAAAATATGAAACAACATGAAAATGTTCTTGATATATGAAGTGAAAAACACTGGATACAAAGGGTTTGTACAATATGAACACTCATTTATAAATAAATAGAGCTATATATCCACATTGAATGTTTAAATATCTGATCATAGGCTATTTTAATTTTCCCCTTTCTGCATTTTTTGGAATTAAAAAATCTGTATTTTTTAAATAAAAAATACCCAGTGCCGACACACATCCAAGAATCATTTTTAAGTAATCAATTAGGAAACAAACATCTTTAACTCAACAAGTTAAGAACCAAAGACATATCAAATAAGATAAAGTAGTATCAATTGTTCCAAATAACCCCTCCAATTAATCTTCTATGCCTTTTTTTAAGACCACAGAATCTGAGTTCATAGATGAAGTCATCGCATTGCAAAACTTGCTGGACCAGGACAACATTCTAGAGTCATAACCTATTCTCACCCACAGAAAAGAAGACAAGAAGCTTGCTCCCTTGTTTTCTTAGAAGAAAACAATTGCATCTTGAAAACTCAAGATGGAAAGGCTGAAGCCAGGTTTCACAAGGTTCTAGGACCAGGATTGTTTGGTTCTCCCATAGCATTGCTTCATGCCAGTGTGAAATTCAGAGTTTCAGAGAAAGGAAGAGGTATACTTGAAGAGAAAATGCTATTCGCTAGCTGCGAAATACTGATATGCAATGCTAGGGAAAGAGATCAAAAAGCAACTGGGAAGACTTGTCTGTGGTGTTCTGCCTGGCTCTTCTGAGGCTGGAACACACACACACACACACACACACACACACACACACACACACACACCTGGCACATAGGAGTTGCTCAGTAAATACTGATTGGATAATGTTGGAGATGAATTTCACTAGTCTCTTAACTTCTGTTTGACCACACATCCTTAGCCAGAAATATCTTCCCTCTCAGTGAGGGCCAGCACAAGACATTTAGGCCACAGAACTATGACTTTCAGGACAACACAGCAGCTCAGTTAAGGGGAAAGTTAGACATATGAGAAAGTATAAACAGGGTGCTAATGGATTAATCCACTAACATTACTTCTCCACTGTCTCTCAGGAGATCCTCCTAAACAGGTGCTAACTTCCAGAAATTACAATTGACAAATCCATGAATACTCCTTGTAGATGCATCCATGTGCTGGAAAGGTCGTCTCCTTGGTTCATTCAAGTCTTTGGGACAAGTCAGAACAGCACTGTTTTCATTTACATATGAATTTTTATTGTAATCTACTGAAGACTGTCCACATTCCAGAATGGCAACCTCCCCTATTATTGTGTCATTGATCTTTCTCCGAATTCAGATAACAGCTCCTTTTGATCTTTGACCTAACATGTAGGAAGAATTTCATGTCTAACGTATCAATTTTTTATGAATAACGGGACTGTAAAAGAAATTTCTCTTCACTGGCTTTTAACCACCCTGGGGATTTTCTTCCACTGTTTGCACATTTCCTACCAACCAAACCACAGACTGTTCAGGTGGCTGATGAACACAGTACATCACCTCACTTGGAGATGATCTGCAGCAGGACATCTCTTAACCATAACTCTCGGAGATGGAGGTGTTTTGTTTTCTTTTTAGAGTTCTGCTTGGCAGAAAGTTAAAGAGAAAACTTCCCAAGGGAAAGTTTTTGTACATAAGGTGGGTTTCAGAAGGCCTTTGGAGGAGAACAGATGAAACTTTCTCCAACATGAAAGACGTTAAGACACACTGCTAGTAAGCGCCTGCAGAATGGGACCATGCTAGTATATTAAAGGTCTCGGTCCTGAGCAGTGGTATTAAGGAAGAGGACAGATAAAGACCTGTGATCAGAGCTGAGGGAGGACATTCAAAATCAAAAAGTCAAAACTTCATCCACATCCCTCTGTCCCAAACCGTGATGCCCATATTGAGTGATCAGACTTGTTTTGGTAAGCAACAATCATTGATTGTAAACTGTTTAAAAACCACTTTACTAAAAGAATAGAGTTTGTTATATACATGTTCTTTGTCCAACCCATGATGCTTGCCATTTTCGGCTGGAAATCTGGTTTATGCTATTTATACAGAGATTTATGTAACTTTCAGATGACTTTTGTATATATTTGTGTGTGTCTGTTCCCTCTTGTTTTGCATATGGCCAGCACTGAATATATGTTTGCTGTAGAAAGAGATAAATGAATGGCTGCCTTCGGAAAGCAAACATTTCCAAACATTTGGCCACAAAACTGGGGAAATTGCTGATGATCTGATAGGCTATGAACCTGATCCACTCTCATACAACCTGAAGGATCCCATCTGGAAACCTCCCCTCGAGAAGACCAAAAAGTACATAAACAAAGCAGAAAAAAGAAGTGGACCTACTGGTAAGTTTCAGAAATTAGGAATAATGTTCACTCTCTTCCAGCTCATATCCAAAAAGGGTCCTTGGACCTCTCTCCAAACCCCACCCTGCACTTGGTGGGGGGCCCGAGTGAAAGGGTCAGCCCTTCACCAGCACATCTAATAGAGGACCATGGTGGTGGCTGAGGGCCATGCCACAGAAGAACCACTGACTTCTCTTTGCCCAATTCTCATCACATCTTGAGGGATGACACTCAAGATGCACAGAGGGTCAGTGGAAGGCCGTGAGGCAGTCCACATCTCCAGGGCGAGCTGGATTTCCTGTGGTGATAGGCAGGCTCATCACTGGACAGATGCAACGTCATTTTAGGTGGAGCTTCACTGCACATTTACTGTTAAAGCAATTACAAACTTCTTTATATTATTAGCTTACATTCTCTAGGACAGTTATAGCCAATCCAGGAAACACTGCTTCAGAAGGGCACCATTGAAGGTGACAGTCCACAGTGTCTCTTTCAAAGGTGTGTTTGAGGCCAAGGTGCAGTTGGAAAGAGAACTATACAGCCCCAGCTTTGGGGCTTTGGGGTCTTTTGTTCTGTCAGTCCTACCCGCCCCCCCCGCAGACCCCCAAGATCCTACAGACAACGTGGAGTTAAGCTGGCACATAGGTTTGGGAGAGACTGCAAACCACAGCAGTGTAAGTGGAGCAGCGCATGAAAGGCTCCAAGAGGAACTGTGGTTTACAAAAATAGCCCATTTATCTTGGCTTCACTTTTTTTTCACATCCAGAACATTATTATCATGGACAGAGGAGCCTGGTGGGCTATATAGCCCATGGGGTGGCAAAAGAGTTGGACACAACTTAGCAACTCAACAACAAAACAACAACATTATTATCCCACTGGACACAACTTGCAAGCGACAGCTCCACATTTTCTAAATTCTACTTACTTTGGGGTAAAATCCGACCATAACAAAGCTGACAGTGTGGGCCAGAGTGTTTGGGGTTCTTGGATAATCGTTTTTACAGGATGGACCTTGCTCACATGGCACCTGCCTCACTGGAGGGTTGTTTTTTGTTTTCTTATGTTTTATTGCAGATAAAGTTATTTCCATAATTAAGGAAAATTGCTTTACAGAATTCTGTTTTCTGCCAAATATCAACATGAACTCACTGCTCCGTGTACAGCAGTGCTGGGGTTAGGCAGTCTTCACCTTCATCACACCATGTTTCCTCCATGAAAACCTAGGGTAGAAACCAGCCTAGCCTCAGCCCCAGTAAGCACCATGTTTCTCCTAAGCATGCTGATGTGGGCTAATGATGGATAGCATGAGTCGTTTTGTGGCCCTTATTTCCCTCTTTGCTTTGGCCACCACAAAGCTCAGAGCCAAACCTGTAGTCCACCTTCAGAAACTGTAGAACTTCAAAGCTCAAATGTCTTTGCCAAGTCTATCTCAGATGTGTTCTTATTGTCTCACCCTTGTTCCTCTTCACCCCGGCATCCTTATCTACATAGGCTGTCCTACCATTTTCTGTGTGTTTGCTACAGCATGTCCTAGATACAGAAGGGGTGGATTCATAGATGTTTTGACCCTCCTTTCACTCCATGAAGACCGAGCAGGGAAGAGCATCTGGGCCACAGGATGGGAAAGGCCTGTCTGCACATAGGAAAGCAAACATCCTGTTTGTTCCATGGAGAAACATTTTGCATTTTTACGTGGTTTACTTTTTATACTTTTGGTAGATTGTGGTTTTCTGAAATTATTTGTTTGGGTGTAAATCACTGAAAGTGCTTTGTGTACACTGCTTGTCTATTTTAGCTTTAAAAAAATGTCCTTGAGGACTTAGAGCCTGGATCTACATGTAGCCTACCTGCCCTCCAAACAAAAACAGTTAGGCTACCTCTCTGAAGATCTCAGAAGCCAGTCTGGCCCCTCTTCCCTGCTTTCGGCCGATGGCAACGTCTGACAGATGGAAGGCGGCACAGGCTGAGACCAGCACCCTCCGGGCCCTGCACTCTCACCAGGACCACGCCTCCCAGCGCCTGCAGCAGTTCTACTATTTATGTACGACCCCGTATAAGGGGTGAAGGAATAGACTCTAATCTTTTAAGGCTAGTACTGGGACTTCCCTGGTGGTCCAGTGGTTCAGACTTTGTGTTTCCACTGCACAAGTTTGATCCTTGGTCAAGATCTTGCATGCAGCACGACCAAAAAAAAAAAACAAAAACACAGAGAATATTTCCTTACAGAGACTGTGTTTGGTTCCTTCCATGAGTAAAGGGGGTATAGTTATCTCCAATGGCCAAGAAGAAAATCCAGACTTGGACAGTTCAGGAGCTTGAGTTTCCTTTTCATCTGTCAATCCCGCAGTAAGTGACGGGGAAGTTGGACAGGGTGAGAAACTAAAAATTTAGCTCAGAAGTCAAGGAGCTTGGGTAGAAGGCAGCATGAAATTAACTCATGGGCTATTTCTTCTATGTCCCTGCCCCCTCTTTCTTCAGCTCCCTTCTTTCATTCTAAAACTCCCCTTTCTATTCCATTTTCCCCTCCCCAGAAATCTACCAAGAAGCCTCTACTCTTCGTCTCTGGCTCCAGACCTCCTAGTACTTCTTTCTCTCTCAGCCACAGTCCCTGTCCTTTCTTTCCACTCTCTGCTTCAAGGTCAAGGGCTTTGGTGGGAGAGAGGAGTGTGATAGGTTAAGTCAACTACAATAACCCTTTTTCTTTTTTCCCTAACATTACTTTATTTTACATTTTATTGGAGTATTAGTTGATTTACAATGTTGGGTTAGTTTCTGGTGTACAGCAAAGTGATTCAGTTATACATATACATACATAAATTCATTCCTATCACAGAAAAAAACAATCAAAAATGGGCAGAAGATCTAAAGGAACATTTCTCCAAAGAACACATACAGTATCCTTTTCTTAACGTATGTCTTCTCTCTGAAAAATTTGCATTTTTAAAAAGACCATGGCAGCCACACCTTGAAGGTAAAAAAAATCTGCCTGCAATGCATGAGACTCAGGTTCTATCCCTAGGTTGGGAAGATCTCCTGGAGAATGGAATGGCAACCCACTCCAGTACTTTTGCCTGGAGAATTCCATGGACAGAGGAGCCTGGCGGGCTGCAGTCCTTGGGGTTGCAAAGAGTCAGGCAGGCACGACTGAGCAACTAACAATTTCACTTCACTTTCAAGCAGGAAATTGAGGAAACTTTCCAAGCTGCAGCAGGCTTCCAGGAGCCCTGACTCCCCTTGCCCTGGGAAAGCCTGAAGCCCCACACTGCCCTGTGAAAAAAGAGGAGCCCCACCCCCATGGCCTCTACCAGGGCCCAGTCATCCTTGATGACTGGCCTGTGACTAAGGAGAGAACTAGAACGGACGGAGAAGAGCCTGGGAAGGGTCTCCAGGTCAGAACTGCAGGGGTCGCCGCCCAGAGGAGCTGCCCTCCCTGGCGCACCTGAGCCACACTGCACCAGACCCAACGGTTCATCTTTCCCCGGGAACCCAGACCTGCCTCCAACAGCGGCCCATCGAAAGGCCCGGCCTGCACCGGCTCCCTGGGGCTCAAGCTCTCTGAGCCTCCTGGTTTCCTGGCCGGGTGAGTTTCTAGCCGGCAGCCTCGGGGCTGGACTCCAAACTGCCCCACCCCCTAGTGGAGAGAGCCCGCCGCGCCTCCCGCGCGCCCCCGGACCCAGCGGCCTCCGGGAGCTGGTTCAGCGAGCCAGCGTGGAAAGGAGCGGAGGCCCGCGGGCCACAGGGGCTCTCCGACGGCCTGCACCCAGAGTTTTCTGGCCTACCCCATCCACACCAAGTCTCAGATTGTGAGAAGTCAAGCATGTGAATAAAAATGGAAAGTGTGTCTGTAAGCTCACACTCTCAGCGGGAATACAAGGAGTCATGGAATCAGACCCTGGGCGGCCTTATTCTTCCCTCATCAGCCAGATGTTTGGCCCAGCCTGGACAGCACCGGTCCCATAAACCCCACAGGCCCGACTGGAGGTAAACCCGCCCCCGACCCTCAGGGGCCCCCCATCATGCTGCCCTGTGGCCCCCACAGTTCTGAGGCTCCGAGTCAGCTTGACACCCCATCTTTGCAGCTTATGGGGAGGATCTCTGTGTTTGGTGTTCAGTTCAGTTCAGTTCAGTCGCTCAGTCGTGTCCGACTCTCCGCGACCCCATGAATGACAGCACGCCAGGCCTCCCTGTCCATCACCAACTCCCGGAGTACACTCAAACTCATGTCCACAGAGTCGGTGATGCCATCCAGCTATCTCATTCTCTGTCGTCCCCGTCTCCTCCCTCCCCCAATCCCTCCCAGCATCAGAGTCTTTTCCAGTGAGTCAACTCGCCGCATGAGGTGGCCAAAGTATTGCAGTTTCAGCTTTAGCATCAGTCCCTCCAATGAACATCCAGGATTGATCGGTGTAGGGGCAGCTTTTAGTTTGTTTGTTGATTTCCTATACATTGACCAAGATGTAAGAAAATTCCATTCAGCATCCCTCAGCTGGAGGGACATTTGTGCTCTGCGACTCGCTCTGATACAAAGTTTCAAGGAAAGGTGACTGGGGCTAGGACAAGATGCAGCCGGTCCCACACAGAGAAGAGGCACAAAAGAACATTCCAGGCCTTCGCCACGATCACCTGTTCCTTGGACATGACACATTGGTCTGGGACAGAAAGGTAGGTAAGTCCCCCAGACCTGGTCCCCACAGAAGCTCCCCTGGTCTAGTGAGGGAGAGGAAAGGAAAAAAATAAAAAGGACATAAATAAAATTTATGACTTTCCCTAGTCAAGGAGTGAACTACATGGTGGGGAAGTTCAGACGGGTGGCATTTTGTTCAGGGTCTTGAAGAAGGAGCAGAAGAAATCTCCTCGGGTTGTTTTTTTAGAGGTACCCTCGTCCTTCCATAAATATCCCTAATAGACTCAGTGCTCCAAGGCAGGCCAAGAGGAAGCCTTTGGTTCCGGGGGTCCCTAGAGGCTGCTACTGGCTCATGTGCCCCTTTCCTGAATCCACTTTCCCTAGATCAGGAAGAGTGATGAGGCAAGCAGTGGAGCTACTAGCAAGAAGGAGGATGGCCCCAGGGCAGTAAGTCCAGACCCCAGATGTTTGGGAGAGTCTCTAGAACATTTTTATTGGAGTATAATTTGGGTTATAATCACTTTACAATGTTGTATTAGTTTCTGCTGTAAATGAAGTGAATCAGCTATATGTATACATATATCTCCTTCTTGCATCTCCCTCCCCTCTAGAACATTTTTAAATTAGTGCTATCATTTAAAAGTTCAACTATTTCATATAAAAATTATCTTGAATTTTTCTCTTCTCTGTAAAAAAAGCTGGAAGGTATGGTGATGTTTAAAAAAATATTAGTCACTCAGTCGTGTCCAACTCTTTGTAGCCCGCCAGCCTCTTCTGTCCATGGAATTCTCCAGGCAAGAATACTGGAGTGGGTAATCATTCCCTTCTCCAGGGGATTTTCCCTACCCAGGGATCAAACCCAGGTCTCCTGCATTGCAGGCAGATTCTTTACCATCTGAGCCACCAGGGAAGCCCAAAATAGTGGTACCATACTCTAGCCTGGCAGCTTTAGGCTAGAGCTGAGTAGGAGCTGCCTGCATCAAAGGGCACATGTACCAATTAGCCTTTGCTCCAGAAGAAACCACCCCAAAGCTTAGTGGCTTAAAACAATCATTTATTAGCTATCATTCTGGATGTCAGCAGTTTGGCCTGGGCCCAGCTACTGTTTCTTCAGTTGGTCTCCCCTAGACTTGCATCCATGGCTACAACCAGGGGCTGACAGGTGTTAGACTGTCCTTCACATGGCCTGTCAAGTAGGCTAGCTCAGTGCTTCTCCATCAGCAAAAGAGGGCAAGTCTCAATAGGCAAGCATTTTTCCAGCATCTGCCTACATGCCTTTCATTAACGTCCAGTTGGTTAAAGCAAGACGAAAGATCAACCAGATTCAAGGATCAGAGAAATAGATTTTTACCTCCTAATAGGAGATGAGCTACAAAGAATATTTGGTTATTTTTTTCAAGAGCTCTCCAGTTCACCAGAATCCCAACCTTGCAGAAATCAGGGGTCATTTCTTCTTGAACCTAAGCTGCTGGTTTCCTTACATCTGATCTTCCTCAAAACTTCACTCTACCTGGAGGCCTGTAGGCATCCAACTTCAGGAACTAAACCTAGAACTCTTATCTTTTAACTTGACTCTGAACAAGCATGCCTGACCACTCATGCACATGGGAAAATGAAATAGACTGGATGAAAATAAAACCCAGAAAGAGGATCCAAATTAGGTGGCTCTGCTCAGTGATGCCAAAGGAAGATCAGAATGGCCAAGACCACAGGTGCTGAACAGCAAAGCCGGGAGAGCATCAGGAATGCTGAGACAGACCAGAGTGTCAGGCGAGAAAGACATGATCGTCGAGAGGTGAGGGCATGACACATCACAGGGTTTACAAGGCAGCCCCTGGAAGAACCCACAAAGAGGCAACTGCAGACAAGAAGAGAAGAGAAAACTCCTTCTTCAGAGTCAATTCCCGGCAAACTGGCTCTGCAGCAGAGCATTCAGAGGCAGCAGAGAGCCAAGCCTGGTGCGTCCAGGGAAGCGCTGGTGTCCCGCACTCTATCCTGCATGGCTCATGGGGGGACCCAGAAGATTGCAGAACAGAATGCTTGGGTCTCTTGGGTCTCAGTGAGTAGATGTTCCAGGACACAGTACAGGACATCTCTAGATGACACGAAAGGGTGACTGGGGAGGGCTCGGTGCACAAGGGGGGCAAGGGCAAGTTCTTCCAGAACTAACGGGCAGCACCTGTTCCAGTGAAAGTGGTTGCCCTTCCCCCCCTCATGAGAATTGTTCAGCTTTGGTTCCCAAGGGCACAAAAGTATGTCCGAAGTTAATAAATGTCTTAAGATGAGACGAAAATTCATATACTAAAGTTCACATTGCCCTGAAATGCACATCACCCCCTATGCTGTATTCTTGACAGAAATGAATGAATCTAATCAAGTCTTTACACTTCAACTCTAGAATACAGGAACTACTGGGGAGAGAGGAACAGGTAAAGCAATGCCATGAAGAAACACTCATTCAGAATGTGGGACGATTTGTACAACTCAATTGGCCTATCTTGTCATGGTTATTTAAAAAGAAGGGAAGCAGTAGATGTTCTAGAATGAAATTAAAGAGATATATCAAGCAAATGCAATGCAGGAACACTGATTGGATTCTAATCCCTAGAGAATTAAAATCCCAGCCATAAAACACATTTGGGGGAATAACATGGATTAGATATTAAATTATGTTATTACTGTTAAATGATTGCATATTAATGATAATGGTGTTTCTTAAGCATGACAATGACACTATACGTGCAGGAGAAACTTCTTAATTTAGGAGATGAATGATAGAATATTTAAGGTTTGTGCCAGTTATTAAAAATATTGTCTCTTGGCTCCAAACTCACCCTCTTGGCCTTGTGACGCTGGGTTTCGGACACTGCAAACCACATGAAAGGATCTGCCAAAAGGGGATGCTAGAGAGAGAGCCTGCAAGGCTGGAGGAGGGAGGACTTGCTTCTTCCCATCTGCTTCCCATTCTGGTACTGTCCCCTCAGCACTGCTTCTTCATCTCAGTACAGGACTTCCTTCCTACAGCAGCCATGAAATCCAGCCCCACAGAGACACCTGCCCCCCTCAGAGGTCTGGGTCTCAGGGCCATAACTCAAGAGACCAGCACTAGCAGACCCTTGACTTCAGACAGGAGAGTCTCAGCAACAGGGAGCCCTCTTGTAGAAATCTGGTTTAATAACCCTCATCTTTGCCCCTTATGCCACCAGCCCAAAGGACAGTAGCTGCTTCCTGAAATTGCCTCCTCCATAATTTCCAGGAGTCCTCATGTTGTTTTTCTGGTTACCCAGTTAATAACATATTTCGTACGGGTTTCCCAGGTGGCACTAGCGGTAAAGAACCTGCCTGCCAATGCAGGAGACATGAGACCCGGGTTCAATCCCTGGGTGGGGAATATCCCCTAGAGGAGGAAATGGCAACCCACCCCGGTACTCTTGCCTGGAGAATCCCATGGACAGAGGAGCCTACAGTCCACAGGGTCCCAAAGAGTCGGACACAACTGATGCAACTTAGCACACACAGCACAGTTAAGTCATTATAGTAAATTCTCTCCATTCAAATAGCAGGTGTGGTTTCTGTTTCCTGACTAGGTGAAGTGCAATGATATTTGTTACTTGCTTTAAAAAGACTCAGTCTAAAAGAAAAAGATATATGTGTAGATACTATATATATATATATATATATATATACAGAAGCGTATATTGAGACAAAGCAAAGAGACGAAAGTGTTGAATCCAGGCAGTAAGTACAGGAGTCTTCATCGTATTTGACCTACCTTCACTTTTCTGTGAGTGTAAAATTGGTCATGCTGAGGATTTTCCTGGCAGTCCTGTGGTTAGGACTCCATGCATTTACTGCAGAGTGCCTGAGTTCAATTCTTAACTGGAGAACTAAGATCCCACAAGCCATGCAGCATGGTAAAAAAGAGAGAGAGAAAATAAGGACAATAACACCTAACTCATGATACTGTTATAAGTCAGTTGAGATACTCATTAGGAAAAAAAAAAAAAAACTACTTTTCTACTTTCCCAAGTACATGTGCAGCCCCAAAATCCATGCACCCCAAGAAGTCTGGGTCCTGCTGGTTTGGCTTCTCTCCTGGAACAGAGAAAACATATGGGTATGTGAGCCTTAGCTCAGCACCTGCCAACAGTGGCTGCTCCTGCAGTCATCCGCCGAGGCCCTGACTTGACAGAGCATCCGGACCTGGGGGGATTTCACAGGTCATGTCAGATGATTACAACAGAAAAAAAAAAATCAGTGCCTTTAAGTCAAAGACAAACAGGACATTTCAGAAACTTTTCTAAGAAATCACATCAACAATTATGATCGTCCCCATCAGTTCCAAACCTTTGACCTGAACCCTCATGTTCCAGATAAAGCCCCTTATTCTTTCTCTTTCCTCCCACAAAATCCCCTTTTACTATGAAAGAAGGCCTCTCCTATACCTTATTAAATGACCCTGCACCCATCTCTTGGCAGAATGTCATCCAAACCCTGTAACCATCTTCCTTGTTCTTTCTTTTTTCAAAATTTCTTTGGGTCCAGTCTCACTGAGATACAGCTGACATCTAACATCACATTAGTTTAAGGTACACATCACAGTGATCTGACACATGTATACAACACAAAATGACTCCTGCTATTTCTTTTCATTGATTTATTTTTGTCTGTGCTGGGTCTTCACTGCTGCACAGTCTTTCTCTAGTTGTGGCAAACAGAGGTTACTCTTCACTGTCGTGTGTGACTGCTCACTGCAGGAGTTTCACTTGTTGTGGAGCATGGGCTCTAGGGTGCTCGGGCTTCAGTAGTTGCAGTTCCCGGACTCTAGAGCACAGGCTCAATGGTTGCAAGCTGCTCCACAGCATGCGGGATCCTCCCGGACCAGGGATCAGGCCCGAGTCTCCCGCACTGGCAGGTGGATTCCTCACTGCTGAGCCACCAGGGAAGCCCAGACATCATTACTTCTTAAACACTGTTTTGCTTTTCCTCCAAGCCTCTGACCACTGAGCCACAATGAAAAGCCAGCCTCTTTTGGTCCTGATCACTATACCCCACGTTGCACTGGGTTTCTGTCTGCTGTTTCCAGCAGAGGTTTGTTTGCTTGATGCCTTTGACCCGTCGGCTGTATCCCAGCGCAGGTCACTTCCCTACATTCTTTCCTTCATTGGCTGCACCCTTTACTGATCCAGGTTTTGGTGAGCACAGGCGAGTTTTACAGCCTTAAGGAAAACACTGGCTACCTCAGCCCCAGTTAAATTTCACTCAGACAAGGGAGGTGTGTGTGAATTCTAGCATGGTCTTAAAATAGAAGGCCAGGGAGTCACCTGCCAGTCTCTGGAGGCTCTTTGCAAAGCTTGTCATGGAGATGGCTGTGAAAGAGGCAGCGCCAGGATTAAATAGCGGACTCCACCCCCAGGAAAGCAGGGTATCCAAAGTCTACGACCATTTGGCCCGCACTGCTCTGTGGTTTGCTCTGCTGTTTCCTATGTCTGAAGCAGCCTCCCTGTCTTGCCTGCCTACTAAAAGTCTTCCTATCCAGTGAGGTCTGGCACAACTATTATAGCCCTCATGAGGCTTTCTCTGCTTCCTCCAGTGCAAACACAGATGACCCATCAGCCAATAAACACGTGAAAAGATGTTCCTCTTCACCATAAGGAAAATGAACATTAAGACAGTAATGCAACACTTATCACCCCTCGGAGTATGTAGAAACAAAATGTTTGATAATACCAAGCATCCGAAACCGCATGGAAAAAGAAAGATTCTCGAATCCTGTTGGTTGGGCTCTAAGTTGGCGGAGCCTCTATGGAGAATCAGTTGGAAATATCTAGTAACATTTTAAACATGCACACCTTATGAACAAGCACTTTCACTTCCCATCACCCACCTTTGGAGAAAGACTACTTCCATATACCAGCAAAAAGCACACAAAAGAATGCTTTCTGAGAGAAACAGGGACACAATGGAAGCAATCTGAACATGCATGACCAGAGCAAGCAATCCACTATGGTGCAGCCATCCTATCAGCTGCTGCTGCTGCTGCACGTAGCAGTTAAGAAGACTATACTAGAGAGAAGCAGAGAGCTCGAGAAGCGAGGAGCGTGCCAGCAAGCAGACCTCGCTCTATGACAGCATCCCTGCTAAAAAAAGCCAGAGGTCCTTGGAGAAGTGATTCCAAGGATGGACAGGGTAGGCACAAGATGAGCCTGGAACATTTTGTAATGCCAGAAAGTAATGAAATATTTCAAAAAAAGATGCGTGTCACAAAGACACAGGAAGGGGCTTCTACTGGCCAAACATGGCCAAACCTATGAGTCAATAATGAACAGATTAAATAAACAAAAAGACAGGGAGAAGGGAGGGGCCTAGCTTACCAGAGAATGAGAAGTCCCCTGGTATATGGGGAACGATCATTACAGCTAGCAAATCATCATTTTGCAACCATCTCAACAGAGATCAGCTCAGATAAGAATCATCAAAGGATGCTAAATCTGGGAGGAAATGTTGACAAGGAGCAGGCTATGTGCATGGTCTTAAGTGCCTTCAAAAGACTACATATTAGTTGCGAGGGGAAAAGAATAATAGCTTTACATAGTGGACAACTCAGACCACATCCTGTCCAGGTGATCAAAATTAGCATCACCAACAAGGGGCAATGAACACTGTGATTGTGCATGTGTGGTCCCCTGTCACCTGTATTTCCTGGCTGAAAATGCCTAACTTGAACCTAATCATCAACCTAATCATGAGAAAACAATAGAAAACCCAAAATAAGAAACAGTTCATTTTATAAACTGAACTTTTATTTATTCTTTAAAAGTGTCCATATTCGGACTTCCCTGGTGGTCCAGCAGTTAAGACTCCATGCTCCCAATGCAGGGGGCCTGGGTTCCATCCCGAACCAGGAAACTAGATCCCACATGATGAAACTAAGACCTGATGCCGCCAAATAAATAAATATTTTTTAGACATGTCAGTATCATAAAGTATAAAGAAAGACTATTTAAAAAATGGTCCATATTAATAGAAGAACAAAAAAGACATTACAATTAAAGGCAATATTTGATCCTAGATTGGAGGGGGAACTCTGACAAAGGACATTAATCAATTAATTGACAAAAATGGAATATAGATGGTTCAGTTCAGTTCAGTTCAGTTCAGTCGCTCAGTCATGTCCGACTCTCCGCGACCTCATGAATCACAGCACGCCAGGCCTCCCTGTCCATCACCAACTCCCGGAGTTCAGTCAAACTCATGTCCACAGAGTCGGTGATGCCATCCAGCCATCTCATTCTCTTCCGTCCCCTTCTCCTCCCGCCCCCAACCTTTCCCAGCATCAGAGACTTTTCCAGTAAGTCAACTCGTCACATGAGGTGGCCAAAGTATTGCAGTTTCAGCTTTAGCATCAGTCCTTCCAATGAACACCCAGGATTGATCTCCTTTACAATGGACTGGTTGGATCTCCTTGCAATACAAGGGACTCTCAAGAGTCTTCTCCAGCACCACAGTTCAAAAGCATCAATTCTTCGGCGATCAACTTTCTTCACAGTCCAACTCTCACATCCATACATGACCACTGGAAAAACCATAGCCTTGACTAGACGGACCTTTGTTGGCAAAGTAATGTCTCTGCATTTCAATATACTGTCAAGATTGGTCATAACTTTCCTTCCAAGGAGTAAGCGTCTTCTAATTAATATAGATGGCAGACTAGATCAAATTAGCAAGTGAATACCACATTTAGAGGAGCTGATAACTGCTATGCCTAAGTAAGAATATCTTTATTTTTATGCATTGAAGAATTTAGGGGAGCGGGGACATGATGTACACTACTTCCTTTCAAATGATTCAGAAAAGAAAATTACATTTTATCTGTATAATAAGATTACATTTCAATGGACATGAGTTTTCAATGGACAAACTCCAGGAGACACTGAAAGACAGGGAAGCCTGGTGTGCTGCGGTCCATGTGGTTGCAAAGAATCGAACACGACATAGCTACTGAACAACAACAGCAAAGATTACATTATGTATATAATGTGTGTATATACATACATGTACATACACACATATATAACAATATTAAATCTCGAGAAAGGGTATCTGAAGAGTCTTTGAACTATTATTCTTGTAACTTTTGTGTTTAAAAAGAAGTTGTTGCTTCAGACTACAAAGTTGGGAAAAAATGATGTAGCTATACGTACTAGCATAGAGCTCCAAATATACTGCTGAGTGAAAAAAGAAAGCGTGCAAGATAACTCACTCAGTGCGATAAGCTCCCCATATTATATCCATTTGTACATAAGTAATTCATAAAGAAAGGTCTGGAGAAATACCTACCAAATTGATTATGTAGTTTACCTTTAGGGAAGAGAAGAGGAGACCTGGATAGCTCTTATAGAACAGCTCATCTGGGGACCTCCCTGGTAGGCCCAGGGGCTAAGACTCTGCACTCCCAAAGCAGAGGGCCTAGGTTCAATCCCTATTCAGGGAATGAGATCCCACGGGCCACAACTAAAGATTCTGTGTGCCACAATGAAGACAGGGCACGGCCAAATAAATCAATCAATAAAATAAAGAATAGTTCATCTGCAATATCTTCATTTTTTAAAATACTTTGTGAATTGGGCTTCCCTGATAGCTCAGTTGGTAAAGAATCTGCCTCCAGTACAGGAGATCCCAGTTCGAATCCTGGATCAGAATGATCCCCTGCAGAAGGGATAGCCTACCCACTCCAATATTCTTGGACTTCCCTGTGGCTCAGCTAGTAGAGAATCCACCTGCAATGCAGGAGACCCCGGTTTGATTCCTGGGTCAGGAAGATCCCCTGGAGAAGGGAAAGGCTACCCACTCCAGTATTCTGGCCTGGAATCAGACACAACTTAGTGACTTTTCACTTTCATTTATGAATTGCTTATGCAAGTAGAAATAACTTCTTTTAAAAGGCTAAAGTTGCCTTGCTCTCAATTCCCACTGGTGACAAGGATCATGGCTCAAGTTTTCCGTGACAGTTCTCATTTAAGTATTTGAGCCCACTCTCACATACAACAGTCTCAGAAAACCTCCAGCTTTGGGGTTTGAGAAATATGGTCAGGAAATGGCAGCGGCATGGAGTGTTTGGAAAGACTTCAGAATCAAACAGAACTAGTTTGAACCCTTCTCCATCACTCACCAACAGTGCAATATTAAGCAAGGTTCCTCCAGGAACCCCAGTTCCCTCACCTGAACAAGAGGAAAGAAAGCTTCTAGAGCAGAGTGATCAAGCTTCATTTACAATGTACACAGGGCCTGTGTCCTTAGCATGCCCACGGACTGCCAAGCCCATCCTGTGGCTGGCACTGAGCATCTGTTTAGTGTTGCTTATTCTACCTTTCTTAGTGATCCGCTTGCTTGTTCTCTTCCCCTGTGAGCCCAGAGGCTCTTTAAAGAAGGATCCATCCCTTTATTTGTTCTCTACTCCCAAATGTGCCTCACAGGACACTCCATACATTGTCAGCTGACAAACACTTGGTGGCAGGGTAAATAAACTCTAGCGCCACAAATCTGGAGCAACATGGAAGTATGCTGAGGCCTCAGGTTTACAGTTGTCAAATGTAAGGAAACACGGCTTCTGAAGTCACTGTGCCAAGAAGATGAAGACATGACCAATGACCTCATATGTTCCAGAGCATGGAGGTGAAAGCAGTGAACATTCCCCCAAACCAGATGTGGAACAGGTATTCAGTAATAGGTATTATTTTTAAATATTCTGTGGCCAAAAATGTTGAGGAAATGCCAAATTAGATAAAACTAAATAGGCTATTTACTGCAGGTTTTTTTTTTCCTAAAATACTCCAGATTACTCTGGAGTAATCTTTATTTTTTTTTTAATTTATTATTTTTTTTTTATTTTACAATATTACATTGGTTGGTTTTGCCATACATTGACATGAATTCGCCCCAGGTGTACATGAGTTCCCCCTCCTGAACCCCCCTCTTACCTCCCTCCTCCCTTTATCCTCCCTCTGGGCCATCCCCGCACACCAGCCCCGAGTATCCTGTAACATGCATTGACCCTGAACTGCTGATTCGTTTCACATATGACAACATACATGTTTCAGTGTCATTCTCTCAAATCATCCCACCCTCACCCTCTCCCACAAAGTCCCAAAGACTGTTCGATACAACTGTGTCTCTTTTGCTGTCTCATATACAGGGTTATATTTCCATCTTTCTAAATTCCATATATATGTGTTAGTATACTGTATTGGTGCGTTTCTTTCTGTCTTACTTCACTCTGTATAATAGTCTCCAGTTTCATCCACCTCATTAAAACTGATTCAAATGCATTCTTTTTGATGGCTGAGTAATACTCCATTGTGTATATGTACCAAAGCTTTCTTATCCATTCGTCTGCAGATGGACATCTAGGTTGCTTCCATGTCCTGGCTATTATAAACAGTGCTGCAATGAACATTGGAGTACATGTGTCTCTTTCAATTCTGGTTTCCTCGGTGTGTATGCCCAGAAGTGCGATTGCTGGATCATATGGCAGTTCTATTTCCAGTTTTTAAAGGAATCTCCACACTGTTCTCCATAGTGGCTGTACTAGTTTGCATTCCCACCAACAGTGTAAGAGGGTTCCCTTCTCTCCACACCCTCTCCAGCATTTATTGCATGTAGACTTTTGGATAGCAGCCATTCTGACTGGTGTGAAATGGTATCTCATTGTGGTTTTGATTTGCATTTCTCTGATTATGAGGGATGTTAAGCATTTTTTCATGTGTTTGTTAGCCATCTTTATGTCTTCTTTGGAGAAATGTCTGTTTAGTTCTTTGGCCCATTTTTTTATTGGGTCATTTATTTTTCTGGAATTGAGCTGCAGGAGCTGCTTATATATTTTGGAGATTAATCCTTTATCAGTTGCTTCATTTGCTATTATTTTCTCCCATTCTGAAGGCTGTCTTTTCACCTTACTTATAGTTTCCTTTGCTGTGCAGAAGCTTTTGATTTTAATTAGGTCCCATTCATTTATTTTTGCTTTTATTTCCAATATTCTGGGAGGTGGGTCTTGGAGGATCCTGCTGTGATTTATGTCGGAGGGTGTTTTGCCTACGTTCTCCTCTAGGAGTGTTATAGTTTCTGGTCTTACATTTAGCTCTCTAATCCATTTTGAGTTTATTTTGGTGTATGGTGTTAGGAAGTGTTCTAGTTTCATTCTTTTACAAGTGGCTGACCAGTTTTCCCAGCACCACTTGTTAAAGAGACTGTCTTTTCTCCATTGTACATTCTTGCCTCCTTTGTCAAAGATAAGGTGTCCATAGGTGCGTGCATTTATCTCTGGGCTTTCTATTTTGTTCCATTGATCTATATTTCTGTCTTTATGCCAGTACCATACTGTCTTGATGACTGTGGCTTTGTAGTAGAGCCTGAAGTCTGGCAGGTTAATTCTCCCAGTTCCATTCTTCTTCCTCAAGATTGCTTTGGCTATTCGAGGTTTTTTGTATTTCCATACAAATTGTGAGATTATTTGTTCTAGTTCTGTGAAAAATATTGTTGGTAGCTTGATAGGGATTGCATTGAATGTATAAATTACTTTGGGTAGTATACTCATTTTTACAATATTTATTCTTCCAATCCATGAACACAGTATATTTCTCCATCTATTAGTGTCCTCTTTGATTACTTTCACTAGTGTTTTATAGTTTTCTATGTACAAGTCTTTTGTTTCCTTAGGTAGATATATCCCTAAGTATTTAATTCTTTTCGTTGCAACAGTGAATGGAATAGTTTCCTTAATTTCTCTTTCTATTTTCTCATTATTAGTGTATAGGAATGCAAGGGATTTCTGTGTGTTGATTTTATATCCTGCAACTTTACTGTAATCATTGATTAGCTCTAGTAGTTTTCTGGTAGAGTCTTTAGGGTTTTCTGTGTAGAGGATCATGTCATTAGCGAACAGTGAAAGCTTTACTTCTTATTTTCCAATTTGTATTCCTTTTATGTCTTTTTCTGCTCTGATTGCTGTGGCCAAAACTTCCAGAACTATGTTGAAGAGTAGTGGTGAGAGTGGGCACCCTTGTCTTGTTCCTGACTTTAGGGGAAATGCTCTCAGTTTTTCACCATTGAGGATAATGTTTGCTGGGGGTTTGTCATATATAGCTTTTATTATGTTGAGGTATGTCCCTTCTATTCCCACTTTCTGGAGGGTTTTTATCATAAATGGATGTTGAATTTTGTTGAAGGCTTTCTCTGCATCTATTGAGATAATCATATGATTTTTATTTTTCAGTTTGTTAATGTGGTGTATTACGTTGATTGATTTGCAGATATTGAAGAATCCTTGCATTCCTGGGATAAAGCCCACTTGGTCATGATGTATGATCTTCTTAATGTGTTGTTGGATTCTGATTGCTAGAATTTTGTTAAGGATTTTTGCATCTATGTTCATCAGTGATATTGGCCTGTAGTTTTCTTTTTTTGTGGGGTCTTTACCAGGTTTTGGGATTAGGGTGATGGTGGCCTCATAGAATGAGTTTGGAAGTTTCCCTTCCTCAGCTATTTTCTGGAAGAGTTTGAGTAGAATAGGTGTTAGCTCTTCTCTAAATTTTTGGTAGAATTCAGCTGTGAAGCCGTCCGGACCTGGGCTTTTGTTTGCTGGGAGATTTTTGATTACAGTTTCAATTTCCGTGCTTGTGATGGGTTTGTTCAGATTTTCTATTTCTTCCTGGTTCAGTTTTGGAAAGTTGTACTTTTCTAGGAATTTGTCCATTTTTTCCAGGTTATTCATTTTATTGCCATATAATTGCTGATAGTATTCTCTAATAATCCTTTGTATTTCTGTGTTGTCAGTTGTGATCTCTCCATTTTCATTTCTAATTTTATTGATTTGGTTCTTCTCCCTTTGTTTCTTGATGAGTCTGGCTAGTGGTTTGTCAATTTTATTTACCTTCTCAAAGAACCAGCTTTTGGCTTTGTTGATTTTTGCTATGGTCTCTTTTGTTTCTTTTGCATTTATCTCTGCCCTAATTTTTATGATTTCTTTCCTTCTACTGACCCTGGGGTTCTTCATTTCTTCCTTTTCTAGTTGCTTTAGATGTAGAGTTAGGTTATTTAGTTGACTTTTTTCTTGTTTCTTGAGGTGTGCCTGTATTGCTATGAACTTCCCCCTTAGCACTGCTTTTACAGTGTCCCAGAGGTTTTGGGTTGTTGTGTTTTCATTTTCATTCATTTCTATGCATATTTTGATGTCTCTTTTGATTTCTTCTATAAGTTGTTCATTATTCGGCAGCGTGTTGTTCAGTCTCCATATGTTGGCATTTTTAATAGTTATTCTCCTGTAATTGAGATCTAATCTTACTGCATTGTGGTCAGAAAAGATGCTTGGAATGATTTCAATATTTTTGAATTTACCTAGGCTAGATTTATGACCCAGGATGTGATCTATCCTGGAAAAGGTTCCGTGTGCGCTTGAGAAAAAGGTGAAATTCATTGTTTTGGGGTGAAATGTCCTATAGATATCTATTAGGTCTAACTGGTCTGTTGTATCATTTAAAGATTGTGTTTCCTTGTTAATTTTCTGTTTAGTTGATCTATCCATAGATGTAAGTGGGGTGTTAAAATCTCCCACTGCTGCTGCTGCTGCTAAGTCACTTCAGTCGTGTCCGACTCTGTGTGACCCCATAGACGGAAGCCCACCAGGCTCCCCCGTCCCTGGGATTCTCCAGGCAAGAACACTGGAGTGGGTTGCCATTTCCTTCTCCAATGTGTGAAAGTGGAAAGTGAAAAGTGAAAGTGAAGTCGCTCAGTCGTGTCCGACCCTTAGCGACCCCACGGACTGCAGCCTACCAGGCTCCTCCATCCATGGGATTTTCTAGGCAATAGTACTGGATTACTGTGTTATTGTTAATTTCCCCTTTCATACTTGTTAGTAATTGTCTTACATATTGCGGTGTTCCTATATTGGGTGCATAAATATTTATAATTGTTATATCTTCTTCTTGGATTGATCCTTTGATCATTATGTAGTTTCCTTCTTTGTCTCTTTTCACAGCCTTTGTTTTATAAAGTCTATTTTATCTGATATGAGTATTGCTACTCCTGCTTTCTTTTGGTCTCTATTTGCATGGAATATCTTTTTCCAGCCCTTCACTTTCAGTCTGTATGCGTCCCTCGTTTTGAGGTGGGTCTCTTGTAGACAGCATGGGGGTTTTGTTTTTGTATCCATTCAGCCAGCCTTTGTCTTTTGGTTGGGGCATTCAACCCATTTACGTTTAAGGTAATTATTGATAAGTATGATCCCGTAGCCATTTTCTTTATTGCTTTGGGTTCAAGTTTATACACTCTTTCTGTGTTTCCTGTCTAGAGAAGATCCTTTAGCATTTGTTGGAGAGCTGGTTTGGTGATGCTGAATTCCCTCAACTTTTGCTTGTCTGTAAAGCTTTTGATTTCTCCTTCATATTTGAATGAGATCCTTGCTGGGTATAGTAATCTGGGCTGTAGGTTAGTTTCTTTCATCACTTTAAGTATGTCTTGCCATTCCCTTCTGGCCTGAAGAGTTTCTGTTTAAAGATCAGCTGTTATCCTTATGGGAATCCCCTTGTGTGTTATTTGCTGCTTTTCCCTTGCTGCTTTTAATATTTGTTCTTTGTGTTTGATCTTTGTTAATTTGATTAATATGTGTCTTGGAGTATTTCGCCTTGGGTTTATCCTGTTGGGGACTCTCTGGGTTTCTTGGACTTGGGTGATTATTTCTTTCCCTATTTTAGGGAAGTTTTCAACTATTATCTCTTCAAGTATTCTCTCATGGTCTTTCTTTTTGTCTTCTTCTTCTGGGACTCCTATGATTCGAATGTTGGAGCGTTTAACATTGTCCCAGAGGTCTCTAATATTGTCCTCATTTCTTTTAATTCGCTTTTCTTTTTTCCTCTCTGCTTCACTTATTTCTACAATTCTATCTTCTAGTTCGCTTATCCTGTCTTCTGCCTCTGTTATTCTACTGTTTGTTCCCTCCAGAGTGTTTCTGATCTCATCTATTGCATTATTCATTGTATATTGACTCTTTTTTATTTCTTCTAAGTCCTTATTAAATCTTTCTTCCATCTTCTCAATCCTTTTCTCCAGGTTATTTATCTGTAACTCCATTTTGCTTTCAAGATTTTGAATCATTTTCACCATCAAAATTCGAAATTCTTTATCGGGTAGATTCCCTATATCTTCTTTTGTTTGTGTTGGTGGGCAATTATCTTGTTCCTTTACTTGCTGGGTATTTCTCTGCCTCTTCATCTTGCTTATATTGCTTTGCTTGGGGTGGCCTTTCCCTCTTCTTGCAGTTTGTGGAGTTCTCTTTATTATGTAGTTTCTTCGCTGTGTGTGGGGTTGGACAGGTGACTTGTCCGGGTTCCCTGGTTAGGGAAGCATGTGTCGGTGTTCTGGTGGGTGGAGCTGGATTTCTTCTCTCTCCTTTCGAAGACAATGGGCTGCTTTTCTGGGTGCCTGATGTCCTCTGCCAGTATTCAGAAGTTGTTTTGTGGACTTTACTCCGTGTTCAAATGTTCTTTTGATGAATTTGTGGGGGAGAGAGTGGTCTTGCCATCTTATCCCTCCGCCATCTTGTTCCTTCCTCCCCAGAACACTGGATTCTTATATTCCACTTCGTCGTGGAGTATCTCTTCCCAGCTGCTCCAGCAAGGCGCAGCCACTGTACCTTACCTTGGACGAGGGGTATCTCCTCAAGGCCGCCCCTCCTGCTTTGAATGTGGAGCAGCTCCTCTCGGCCCTCCGGTGCCCAAGCAGCCACCGCCTCCTGGACGTGGTACAGCTCCTCTCGGCCACCGCCCTAACCCTGGGCGCGGGGCAGCGCCTCTCAGCCACGATTCTGCACGTGGTCGGCTGCGCCGGAGCCGGGCGTCTCCCGCGTCTGCGCTGCTGGAGCCAGGCGGGTGTCTCTCGCGTCTGCGCCGCCGGAGCCGGGCGTCCTTTACTGCAGGATTTATCAGCTCCCTTTATGTGCTAATGTGTGCCATGAATGGCCAACAATGTAATTTGTATTACCTTACAAGCTTATTTGACTCCCCACTGCCCCTTTTTTAAAAGAATCTCAGTGTTTAGATCCCATAAAATATTCTTTATGACTGTGGCTCACCTCAGTCAGCTGAGCTGGAGCTGACTGTGGCTCAGATCATGAACTCCTTATTGGCAAATTCAGACTTAAATTGAAGAAAGTAGGGAAAACCACTAGACCATTCAGGTATGACCTAAATCAAATCCCTTACGATTAAACAGTGGAAGTGACAAACAGATTCAAGGGATTAGAAGTGCCTGAAGTGTTAGAGTGCCTGAAGAACTATGGATGGAGGTTCATTACACTGTATAGGAGGCAGTGATCAAGAACATCCCCAAGAAAAATAAATGCAAAAAGGCAAAATGCTTGTCCGAGGAGGCCTTACAAATAGTTGAAAAAAGAAGAGAGGCTAAAGGCAAAGGATAAAAGGAAAAATATACCCATTTGAATGCAGAGTTCCAAAGAATAGCAAGGAGAGATAAGAAAGCCTTCCTTAGCAATCAATGAAAAAAAAATAGAGAAAAATAATAGCATGGGAAAGACTAGAGATCTCTTCAAGAAAATTGGAGATACCAATGGAACATTTCATGCAAAGATGGGTACAATAAAGGACAGAAATGGTATGGACCTAACAGAAGCAGAAGATATTAAGAAGAGGTGACAAGAATACACAGAAGAGCTATACGAAAAAGATCATCATGACCCAGATAACTGCGATGGTATGATCACTTACCTTGAGTCAGACATCCTAGAATGCAAAGTCAAGTGGGCCTTAGGAAGCATCACTACAAACAAAGCTAGTGGAGGTGATGGAATTCCAGCTGAGCTATCTCAAATCCTGAAAGACGATGCTGTGAAAGTGCTGCACTCAATATGTCAGCAAATTTGGAAAAGTCAGCAGTGGCCACAGGACTGGAAAAAATCAGTTTTCATTCCAATCCCAGAGAAGGGCAATGCCAAAGAATGTTCAAACTACCACACAATGGCACTCATATCACATGCTAATAAACTAATGCTCAAAATTCTCCAAGCCAGGCTTCAACAGAACGTGACCCATGAACTTCGAGATGTTCAAGTTGGATTTAGAAAAGCCAGAGGAACCAGAGGTCAAATTGCCAACATCTGCTGGATCATTAAAAAAGCAAGAGATTCCAGAAAAACATCTACTTCTGCTTTGCTGACTATGCCAAAGCCTTTGACTGTGTGGATCACAACAAACTTGGAAAATTCTTCAAGAGACGGGAATACCAGACCACCTAACCTGCCTCCTGAGAAATCTGTATACAGGTCAAGAAACAACAGTTAGAACCCAAAATGGAGCAACAGACTGGTTCCAAATCGGGAAAGGAGTACATCAAGGCTGTATACTATCACCCTGATTATTTAACGTATATGCAGAGTACATCATGAGAAATGCTAGGCTGGATGAAGCAGAAGCTGGAATCAAGATTGCCAGGAGAAACATCAATAATCTCAGATATGCAGATGACACCACTCTTATGGCAGAAAGCGAAGAACTAAAGAGCCTCTTGATGAAAGTGAAAGAGAGTTGAAAAAGTTGGCTTAAAACTCAACATTCAGAAAACTAAGATCATGGCATCTGGTCCCATCACTTCATGGCAAATAGATGGGGAAACAGTGGCTGACTTTATTTTGGGGGGCTCCAAAATCACTGCAGATGGTGACTGCAGCCATGAAATTAAGACTCTTGCTCCGTGAAAGAAAAGTTATGACCAACTTAGATAGCATATTAAAAAGCAGAGACATTACTTTGCCAACGAAGGTCCATCTGGTCAAGGCTATGGTTTTTCCAGTGGTCATGTATGGATGTGAGAGTTGGACTGTGAATAAAGCTGAGTGCCTAAGAATTGATGCTTTTGAACTGTGGTGTTGGAGAAGACTCTTGAGAATCCCTTGGACTGCAAGGAGATTCAACCAGTGCATCCTAAAGGAGATCAGTCCTGAATATTCATTGGAAGGACTGATGTTGAAGCTGAAACTCCAATACTTTGGCCACCTGATGCGAAGAACTGACTCATTGGAAAAGACCCTGATGCTGGGAAAGATTGAAGGCAGGAGGAGAAGGGGACAACAGAAGATGAGATAGTTGGATGGCATCACCGACTCAATGGACATGAGTTTGAGCAAGCTCCAGGAGTTGGTGATGGACAGGGAAGCCTGCATGCTGCAGTCCATGGGGCTGCAAAGAGTCAGACACGACTGAGCAAGTGAACTGAACTGAGAGTTTGCTTTGGAAAATACTGCTCAGAGTTGTTTCTCCACTGTCAGTGCATAGTAAGAATACTACTTAGTGGAAATTTAACAATATAACTTGCCTACCTAACCCAAGAGGGCAAAGGAGTAAACTAAATTAAGAACTAACCAAGACATTTTTAAGGGTCACTGTCAATTTCCCTCCTATTTCTCCTGTTCCTTTGCCCTGCTGGTCCCAGAAACATGTGCAAAGAACCCTAACCAAAGAAAAACAAAAGGTTATAATTATGACTTCAAAACTGAAAAGACAGACTCCAGTATCATCATTCCAGTCCTTACGGCTTCACTTAATCTTGTTCATTCCAGTCTACCCAAACAGCAGATAGGACAAATGACTGAAATAGCCAGGATTTTGCACTACGGTCAAGTCAGGGACCACACATAGAAATGCTTGTCTCTACACAAGCCAACTGGAATAGTCAGGCAAATGTTCCATAGGATGCGGCTAGGAAGGCCATAAGTCATACTCATGCTCATTATGACCTCAACAAATAGGCAATGCGACAGTCTGAAGCGTCACCTTTTTATTTATTATCTCTGAGTAAGAGAAATCTGTTACATTACCCATCCAGCATTTATGCCCCCCTTTTCGGATAACAACACACCTTTCTTTTGGGGAGTTGTTCTTCCCCTTTTCTCCCTACCCACCCCCCCACACTTCATGTCTTGATGACATGCCTGTTAATCCAGGCACCCTGTGCTCCATTGCCCGATGAGTGGGTACTGCACCCAAGGTACAGTCAGTTAGACCCTAGGTCACCCAGAAATTTCAAAGGTAAAATAGGGCATGCCCTCATGCACTCTCATGTCTGACTCTTTGCAACTTCATGGACTGTAGTCTGCCAGGCTCCTCTGTCTACTGAATTCTCCAGGCAAGAATACTGGAGTAGGTTGCCTTTTCCTTCTCCAGGCAATCTTCGTGACCCAGGGATCAAACCTGCATTTCCTGTGTCTCCTGCATTGTAGGTGGACTCTTTACCCGACGAACCATTATGAGCCATTGCAGAAGCCCAGAATAGGGTGACACAAAGCCAAAAAAAGGTTAGGCTTTGATGGACATGTCGGTAAAGCTCCAGAGACAGCATTTAAGTTATGTTACCCAGGTCCAATACTTTGGCCACCTCATGCGAAGAGTTGATTCATTGGAAAAGACCCTAATGCTGGAAGGGATTGGGGGCAGGAGGAGAAGGGGACGCAGAGGATGAGTTGGCTGGATGGCATCACCAACTCGATGGACATGAGTTTGGGTAAGCTCCGGGAGTTGCTGATGGACAGGGAGGCCTGACGTGCTGCGATTCATGGGGCCGCAAAGAGTTGGACACGACTGAGTGACTGATGAACTGAACTCAGGTCCCCAGGCTTCCCTGGTGGCTCAGATGGTAAAGAATCTGCCTGCTATGTGGGAAACCTAGGTTCGATGCCTGGGTTGGGAAGATCCCCTGGAGGAGGGCATGGCAACCCACTCCAGTATTCTTGCCTGAAGAATCCCCATGGACAGAGCAGCCTTGCAGGCTGCAGTCCATAGGGTTGCAAAGAGTCAGACACAACTAAGCAACTAAGCAAGCACCCAGGTCCCCAGAGCTGTCCTGGGTCCCCTCCTTTGCAGAAATTCAGCTTTTCTTCCGATCCTCTGAGATGGGAGTGAGATCAAAGACCCCAATTAGAGTAACAACCTTTTGGTTTCCACTTCTGTTATCTTGCTTTAACAGCTGCTGCTCATCATTCCCTGCTTTCGCTTCTGTGATCTTGCTTGCTTGGTGGGAACTTGGGCTGCCTGGGGGAGGGGAAGAATCTGAGCTGTTTGAGCAGGAAAACCCTAAAGACTTGGAAGTTTGCGGTGTATAAAAGATACCCAGAACAAAGCGTGGGCACTCAGCCTCTGGAGGCAACCCCGCTGAGCCCGCACCGATGCTGAATAAACCCTACTGTTCCGCACCTCCAAGTGGCATTTGTATCCTTCCATGGTTCCTACAACATGAGTGCCCACAACATCCTGCCAACAAATATCCAGAGAGTTTCCGTTGCTTGCAGCTGAAAAACATGGCTCAATACACTGAGCAAAATAATCTCAGCAAGTTATGTCCAACTCTTGGTGACACCATGTACTGTAGCCCACTAGGCTCCTCTGTCCATGAGTTTCTCCAGGCAAGAATATTGGAGTGGGTTGCCATGCCCTCCTCCAGGGGATCTTCCCAACCCAGGGATCAAACTCATATCTCTTATGTCCCCTCTGCTGGCAGTCAGGTTCTTTACTACTGGCGCCACTTGGGAAGCCCCTACCTCTCCTTTACTTGGACTTAAAATCTAAAAGTGGCCTGAAAGCTCCCCTGACAGCCTAACCTCCACATTCCGCATAAAAAGGATACTTGGGCTGCACAGTTCACTAGTGATGGTCAGCCTGCCTGTGTGTCCTGAGCAGATTTTCAAACAACTTCCATTTTCCATGTAGATACAACCTAAACTGCTCTGGGTAGAAGGTCTGAGTTGTGACCGTTTTTCCTCCTCTCCTGGGCCAAACTGGCCCTCCACCGCCACTTCTCAAATGCTGCGCGAGAGTGTGTACTCACTGTAAATAGTCCAGGGAGCCTGAGCGTGCCTCCAGAGCCTGTCCCTCAGCACAGCTTTTGGCTTCGTGTTCTGAAGGCTCTTGCCCTCAGTCGGGAGCTCCAAGTACAGAGCGTGGCAGTGCCCACTCTCCGGCTCTTGTCAGTGGCTCACAAGGGATCACCAGGCCAAGGACATTCTATTCTGAGTGTGGCCCCAGTACGTTTCATTTCATTAGCAAAGCACGAGTTTATTCTGGAGCAAGATGTTTGGGCATATTCGCAGAGGTCAACGAGCAGTAGTACTTCCTTATATGCAGAACACAAAATCATCACGTAAAAATCTGACCCAACTGGCAGTATGGGGTTTAAAGTAAACAAACTCACCCCGAAAATGACCTTGCTGGGCTGGCCAAGTTTGCACCTCAGAGTCCCAGGCAGCAAAAGTGGTACAGAGTCTGTAAAAATCAAATTGCAGTGAACTTCGGTTCTCTGGCAGAATGGCTGGGAACCAAAGCGCCCATTTTTCTCTTAGAACAGGAGCCTGCTGAGCATACACTGCAAATCCGGGTCCCTTGGAAAGAGCAAAAACAAAGGCGCGTCAGCTCAGGTTCTTCCCCGCAGGGTAGCCCAGGGCTTTCCAAGCAAGGGCAGGAAGGGAACCCAGACTTGGCCAGGCTTTCCAAGGGAGCTGAGAAGCAGCTGCCCTGCCCACAGCCAGCTGCTCTGCCCTGTCTTCTCAATCTACCTTCTAAGATCAGGACTCAGCTCCCTCATCTGTAAAATGTGAGTAAATAAGAGACTGCACAGAGAAATGCAAATCAAAACTAAAATGAGGTACAACTCTGCACCAGTCAGAATGGCCAGCATTAAGAAGTCTACAAACAATGAATGCTGGAGAGGATATGGAGAAAAGGGAACCCCCCTACACTGTTGTGGCACTAGTGGTAAAGAACCGCCTGCCAGTGCAGGAGACGCAGGAGACCTGGGTTCCATCCCTGGGTCAGGAAGATCCCCTGGAGGAGGAAATGGCAAACCAACGCAGTATTCTTGCCTGGAGAACCCCATGGACAGAGGATCCTGACAGGTTACAGTCCATGGGGTCGCAAAGAGTTGGACACGACTGAAGCAACTTAGCTTGCGTGCACGCACCTCCACTGTTGGTGGGAATGTAAATTGGTATAGCCATTATGGAGAATAGTATGGAGGCGCCTCAAAATACTAAAAATAGAACTCCCATGTGACCCAGCAATCCCGCTCCAGGGCACGTGTCTGAAGAAAGCTGTAATTCAAAGATACATGCACTCCTATGTTCATGGCAGCACTACTCACAACAGTGAGCTGTGACATCGAAACATCTACATGTTCACTGACAGACGAATGGAGAAAGATGTGGTAAATAAATATAAACGTATATATAATGGGATACTGCTCAGGCATTAAAAGAATGAAGTAATGCCGTTTGCAGCAACATTGATGGACCTAGAGATGATCATCCTAAGTGAAATAAATCAGAGAAAGACAAATGCCATGGAATCTAAAATATGACACGAGTTAACTTCTCTATGAAACAGACTCACAAATATAGAGAACAGTCTTGTGGTTGCCAGGTGGGTGGGGGGTGGGGAGGGGTGAATTGGGAATTTGGAATAAGCAAACCATTACAACATAAAGAATGTATAAAAAAAACAAGATTCTACTGTACAGCACAGGAAACTATATTCAGTATCCTGTGATAAACCATAATGGAAAAGAGTATGGAAAAGAACGTGTATATATATATATATAAATAATTGGATCACTTTGCTATACAGCAGAAATTCACACACCATTGTAAATCAACTATACTTGAATAAAATAAATTTTTAAAAAGAAGAGAATGCATTAAAAAAAAAAAAAGTCCTAGTTAGAGAACCAGCGTTCTGGTCAGAGGATGGATTGAAGATGTTCTGAAACACGAGCTTGCCCCAAAATCACCTTGTAAAATTCAAGATAGATGGGCCCCACTCCCAGAGACTCTGATTCAGTATGTCTGGGGGAGGTCCAAGAATATGCAATGCTAACAAGTTCTGAGGAGCTGATGCTACTGCCGGTCTGGGAACCCCACTTTGAGAACTCTTGGATTAGAGAGTATAATAAAGAACTAGGAGATGCCATTGGGATGCTATTGCAATACTGCAATCATTAAGAGCTGATGGGGTAAAATGATGTCAGTGAAATGGAGATAAGTGGTCCAGAAGAGTTCTATCCTGGAGGTACCATGGAGAGGACTAGCCAATAGCTTGGATTGGGGATGAGGGGAAAAGAAAAATCAGACACTCTTAGATCTCTAGCCTGATAGTGGCGGACCTTAAATGGAATCCTTAAGCAGGGATGGATTTGGAAATAAGGGCTGGGATGTTATAACTCTGAGATCTCTGCAACTTAAAAATAATGTCAATCAGGCAGGAGGAGCCTTCTGGAGAACAGCATCCATATCAATCTTGCTTTCATTATATCCCCACATCTGAAGCCAGAGCTTCTTGGTACATAATAAATATTCAGAAAACGTTTGTTAAAGGTTGAAGAATAATAAATGGAGGCTGAGGAACTAGGTTAACCAAAGACACTGGGGTACCAGATGGCGCCACGTTGAGGAGGCTATGAACAGTCACTCTTACGGCATCACCACTGGATCAGCGGTGCCACAGCTCCATCACTTCCAGGCCTTGAGCTGTATGCTGAAGTGGGAGGTTGGGGCAGAAGAAAAGACAGAAATGAGCTCCCCAATTCACTGTAGGGGTATTTAATAGTTAAATATATCACACTTGAGTCTTTCTTGGGTGGGTTTTGAGATGGCAAGGTTTGAACTGTGAACTTAATGAGCATGAAGGCCAAAAGAATCTAGCTAACATGGGTTTTTTAGAAAATAAATCATGGGAAAATCAAGCTGTGCAACTCACAGAAACGAGGCAGGAGGGATGGGGAGATGGAGGAAAGACGGAGGACAGAACAGGAAAAGGGGCTTAACTGAGTCTACCTACCCACCAAGGGTGAAGGGGCCAGTATGGATTCCCCAGGGGAACTTGACCCTCGGGTCCTCACCACATTTGAAACACGGATGATGGACCCTCGGCCTCCGCTCTTACCAAGTTGTAAATTAAAAGGCTGTAATTCCAGCCAGGGGTTCTGGTGACATCATAAACCACAGAACCACAAGCTCAATTCACCAGAAGCCCCAAGATGGAATTACAGCCTTCTTTCCTAATCCAGGCAGCTCTGGTCACTGCCATTTTTTCATGATATAATAGAAGCGAGCGATATTTTAACCATTTGCTCGTGACCTTCCTCATCTAGCAGCTGGGGGTCCCTCTCTCCTCTCCTCTCTCCTCCTCTCCCACCCTGACACGTGCCTTCCTCTTATGTGGTACCCTTTCCCCTTAAGGGAACATCCCCGACTTTCCGCGGCTGCCCCTCCCCAGGCCCCCTCCCCACCCATCTCTCCTTCACCTCTCCTCTGTCTTCTGGCTCCTCTAACGAACTAGCTACATCCTGACTTCTACCTTAAATTCACTTTTCAAAAGAAGCCCCATGTCCTCCGTGTCAAGGACAAGGTCCTGGAGAACAGATCCCAAACTGTCTGGAATAAATTCCCCAAAGCAGTCTAAACTGGAAGTTGTGAATGAATGAGGGAAGTTTATAGTTTAAAGATGAATCTTTCTGAAAGCAAATGAATGCTTCCAGTATCTGTTTGTTCTTGGTGTGGGCTTGAGTCTGAACTTTGATCAAGCTTTGCCTGCCTGACACAGTGTATATCTGGGCACACATTACATCTACCCCTGCTTCCCCATCTTAAGCCAATGGCTGGTACTTAAGTTCTTATGGGAATCGCATGTAAAGGGAAAAGTCACAAGGAAGGGTAATAATACAAGCAGTTATCTGAGGGGTGGGGGAGGGAAGGATTGGGACTTTGGGGTTAGCAGATACAAACTATTTATACACAGGATGGATAAACAACAAAGTCCTACTGGATAGCACAGGGAACTATATTCAACATCCTGTGATAAACCATAATGGAAAAGAATATTTTATTTTTTAAAATTTTTTTTAATTCATTTTATTGGAGGCAAATTACCTTACATTAGTATATTGGTTGGTTTTGCCATACATTGACATGAATCCGCCCCAGGTGTACATGTGTTCCCTTTCTTAAACCCCCCTCCAACCTCCCTCTTCCCCATATCCTCCCTCCAGGTCATCCCCGTGCACCAGCCCCAATCATCCTGTATCATGCGTCGAACCTGGACTGGTCACTTATGATAATATACATGCTACAATGCCGTTCTCCCCAATCATCCCACCTTCACCCTCTCCCACAGAGTCCCAAAGACTGTTCTATATGCCTATGTCTCTTTTGCAGTCTCGTATACAGAGTTCAGGTTCCCATCTTTCTAAATTCTATATATATGCGTTAGTATACTGTATTGATGTTTTTCTTTCTGGCTTACTTCACTCTGTATAATTGGCTCCAATTTCATCCACCTCATTAAAACTGATTCAAATGCATTCTTTTTGATGGCTGAGAAATACTCCATTGTGTATATGTACCAAAGCTTTCTTATCCATTCGTCTGCAGATGGACATCTAGGTTGCTTCCATGTCCTGGCTATTATAAACAGTGCTGCAATGAACATTAGAGTACATGTGTCTCTTTCAATTCTGGCTTCCTCGGTGTGTATGCCCAGGAGTGCGATTGCTGGATCATATGGCAGTTCTATTTCTGGTTTTTTGAGGAATCTCCACACTGTTCTCCATAGTGGCTGTACTAGTTTGCATTCCCACCAACAGTGTAAGAGGGTTCCCTTCTCTCCACACCCTCTCCAGCATTTATTGCATGTAGACTTTTGGATAGCAGTCATTCTGACTGGTGTGAAATGGTATCTCATTGTGGTTTTGATTTGCCTTTCTCTGATTATGAGGGATGTTAAGCATTTTTTCATGTGTTTGTTAGCCATCTTTATGTCTTCTTTGGAGAAGAATATTTTAAAAGAGAATTAATACATAGGTATGACTGAATTTTTTTTGCTGTATGGCAGAAACTAACGCAATACTGTAAATTAACTATGTGTCAATAAAACACAAAAAAGCAATTATCACTTAATGAATGCTTCCTATGTCTGAGATGGGCTTCCCTGGTGGCTCAGTGGTAAAACATTCGCCTGACAATGCAGGAAACCCGGGTTTGATTCCCATGTTGGGAAGATCCTTTGGAGAGGGAAACAGCTACCCACTCCAGTACTCTTGCCTGGGAAACCCCATGGACAGAGGGGCCTGGCAGGCAACAGTCCATAGGCTTGCAAAGAATCTGACACTACTTAGAGACTAAACAACACCACCACTCCAAATACTTACATTCCTCATCCCTCGCCCAGAGGTATTATTTTCCTCATTTTATGGAGGAGGGAGACTGAGGTTCAAAAACATGGAGTATTTTGCCCAAAGTCTCACAACTACTAAGTAAATGCCTTGGATTTGACCTCCACCCAAAACTCTCTACCTGCATGCTCTGTCAGTATCCCCCCACGTAAAATATTTTGAGAATAAATGTTGCATGGGTCTCTAAAAGGGCTTAACAATTGATCTTCATGTAACAGGGGTTTTTTAATTCACAAGGAATGAAAATTCTACACAATTTTAGGGTACAATAAGAAGCAAAAAACACATTCCACGGGGTCTGTGTATTTTGTAAAAAAAACAACAAAGGAAATTATTTCAAAAAGACTATGACTTCCCCCAAACCTAAAACAAACAAACAAACAAGCTTAATTCCACACTGATATAATTTGGCAGGAACAGTGTGGACCAGTGACTCTCTTTATAAGGTGTCAACCACGAAACATCAGTGTTTGAGATGGAGCTTTCCAAAGAGCTCATGGGCACAGGTCTGCCTGCCCACGCTGTGTGTGCCATGCAGGGCAAACCCTGGGCACCTAGGGGATGGCCCCCAGCGGGAGGAGCAGGCCACCTGGGCATCTCGGATGTCCTCCAATGGCAAGAGGGAGATGAGGGGCAGAGAGTCAGTGCTTCAGGGGTTCAAGAACTTGCACTCAGTTGCTAAGTCATGTCTGACTCTTTGCAACCCCATGGACCGCAGCCTGCCAGGCTCCTCTGCCCATGGGATTTCCCAGGCAAGAATGGGCTGCCATTTCCTTCTCCAGGGGATCTTCCCGATCCAGGGATCAAACCCGTGTCTCCTGCTTGGCAGGTGGATTCTTTACCACTGAGCCACCTGGGAAGCCCTTTAAAGAACTTTAGGACTTTATAAAACATACAATGATGCTATCATTGAACAGAGGCTGCAGCTCACCTACTTTACAAAAGAAAAAGAAACACATTTGACATCATTTCAAAATGCTATCCGCAAACATTTGAGAACACGGCAGTCTTGGTTTTAGAAAAGTTGGACTAGAAGAGGAAAAAATAAAGAGAGAGAGCCAGTTTTCTCTTCTTCAGAAAATGCATCTCTGCCTAGTGAACCACGTGTTTGGATGGTTAAAGGAAGATGTGTGAGGTAGTGACCTAATTTTTTCCCTCTAGCATCAGGGATCATAAATAACCTCTTCCCAGAGACTACAAATGGGGAAAGACCGTCAGCATATATTATATGAGGTTACAAAGTGGAAGTGAATGCCACTGTGAACAAGCCGGCGCCCTGCTTCTGCAACTTCAAAGTGAGATGACCAAATCTGGTGATGAGAACAATTTATTCATTCCCAACAACAAACATTTGATTACCAAAATAATCCCACAGCATTTTACTGAAGAATGGAAAACCATCATCAGCTTCTAAATGTAGAAAGACAATGAATCTGAAAACACCATGTGGGTTTTCCTCGTAGACTGAATGTCCAGGATCCCGCTGGCTCTGCACACAGACCTTCAGGCAAAGCCAGCCTTGATCAACTGCAGAGAAAGCAACAAGAGTTCTGATGGGACAGTAGTTAAGAGTACAAGCTCTGGGGCCAGACTACCTAGGGCCACTTGGCCGTGTGATCTTGAACCTTCAGTTCCTTCAGTTTCCTTGTTTGTAAAATGACGATAACAGTGGCCTACCTTGAGACCTCCCTGGTGATCCAGTGGTTAAGAATCTGCCTTCCAATGCAGAGCACACACGTTCGATTCCTGGTCAGGGAACTAAGACCCCACATGCTGTGGGGAGCAACTAAGCCCACATGTCGCCACAAAGAACCCAACGCAACCAAAAGAAACAATAGTACCCTACCTCACGGGCTTGTTGGGAGGATTAAATGAAGTAATACCCATAAAGTGCTTGTAACAGCATGCAGTAAACACTCAAAAGTGACAAATATCATGAGCCTTTTCTCCCCTATTACTATACTTTTGTTGGCTAGAACTCTTGCCAGAGGTAGAAAATCAGTCTCAAACTTAGCTCACTGAACTGAAAAGTCCAGAGGCGTACCAGCCTCAGGTGTAGCTTGATCCAGGGACTGCAGAGGTATTGTCAGGCCCTGATCTCTCTCTCTCTCCCCTCCCCCCAACCCAATCTAGTCGCTCCTTCCTCTGGTGTAGGTCCATTCTCAGACAAGCTTTCCCTTCATGGTGGCAAGATGGTAACAGCATCACCCTATATTCATCCAGGTTTAAGTCCAGCAGGAAAAAATGTAGCTTATACCTCAGTAGAGGCTGCACAGACTTGGGAATTCAGTGTGATAACACCAGTACAAATCATTGCTCTTCATTTTACTGATTACTCACAAGGTTGAGCACATTTTCATTTTCATGGCATTCATATCATTAAAGGGTGTTAAGTTCATCATTTTACTGAAAAGCTTCATGTTCACTATGTATAATATGAGAAAAGCATTTATTTTCTGGTTTACTGAAGAGGGTGTCCTGGATCTGCCAAAATTAGAGGCTTCTCCCTTTCGAGTGGCAGAGGATGAGATGGTTCAATAGCATCACCAACTGAATCGACATGAACTTGAGCAAACTCCAGGAGGACGCAGAAGTCCGGCATGCTACAGTCCATGGTGTAGAAAACAGTCAGACACAACTTAGCGACTGAACAACAACCCTTTTCTGCCCTTTTTTGGGCAGAAGACTTTCACTCTGATGATCTGTTGGTCTCCTGAAGCATTCTGTTAAAATAGTAACTTCAATGTTGCCGTACCCACACTCAACTCCATCTGAAAACTGAAACCACAGCAATGACCAAGCCCTTTCATAGTCTTCACCCCCAGGTCCCCACCTGACACCCTCTTGACTCCTGGGACTGTTAGATTTCCTCCAAGCACCAAGGAGAAAGTCTGGTTTTAGCTGTTCCCATTCGTTTTGGCATCATGTTAGATCAAGTCCCTGCTCTTTTCTAAACACTTGATGGAAACTTGCTTCCTCAGCTGCCCAAATCCCCATCCCTCAACAATAAAGTGCTGGGAGAGCTAACCTACCGACTTTTCTTCACAGATTTTCTGAACACCATGGTTCCTGGGGGGTTGCTGTTTAATGTGCCTGGGAAGCTGGGGGCCAAGAATTTTCGCCACCAACACACTTGTGCCCTTGGCTTTGCTCCCAAGCTATTTTGGACCCAGGTAAGTCCTGCTCTCTTTAATGACTGGACTCAAGTACACCTGAATCTCCAAAACTGGGCTTAGTCATTCCTGCCTTTCTACTCCCAGCCCATCTGGCTCACATCCAGAAGAGAGCTGGGCTGAGATTGTTGGCTTTCTCAACCACATCTTTTCCCACCTGCCTACACCTAGCACAGCATCCAACACAGAGTTCCAGCTCGGCACCTGTTGGCTGAATGAGTCCCCCTAGAAAGATGGGGTACACATCTATACTCAAGGACCTTGTCATCCTCATGACCCCACTTTGGTACTTCCTGAAGTGTGTACACCCTCATGACCCTAAGTAAGAAGCAAGGACACAAGATTGGACTTTCCTACCCTTCTTTTACCAAATTCAGTGCGATTGAACATGGCCCACAATGGTATCAGAGAGCCAGTATGGTAGCTGTAAATATGAGAAGGAAAATAAGCAACTTAAGAAATCACAGAGAAGCCTGGTAGGCTACAGTCCATGGGGTCGCAAAGAGTCAGACACGACTGAGTGACTGAACGGAACGGAAGAAATCACTTCCTAAGTGCTTCCAACATGCAGAAAGCTGAAAAGAAAGTGAGTGTATGTATCAGTCAGATTAGCCTAGGTTTTGCTGCAGTAACAAACAATCCCTAAATCCTATTGACTTTTAACAACAAAAGTTTATTTCTTGCTCATGGAACATGTCCACTGTGGGTTTGACAAGGGTACCCAGGCTGAGAGAGCAGCTTACCATCTCAAATATGGTCAGTCAGCATTCAAGAGGGCATAAAAACTCTGGGGCATCAGGTATTGGCAGTTAAACGCACAAATCAGTTCCACCCACAACTCATTTGCCAGAACCAGGCCCTGCCCGATCATAAGGGGACCAGAAAATACAATCCTGCCATGTGTTGAAAGAGGTGGAACTGGAAATATTTGGTAAGTAGCACTTATGTGGCCCATAATAGGTAAGTTATGGGCCTTAGACTTTGATGGAGGAAGAAAAACATTTAGGGGAGGGATAAAAAGGATATCAATCATAAAAAGGAAGAAAGAAAGGTGAGGGTGGGAGATGCTAGCATGGAATAAGTAGGCCCCAGCATCCCATGAATGCATGATCCAGTCACTGAATCTAGAGCTATTGTTTGTTACATGTGTCATGTGTGCCTGGTAAACGCGTGTGCTAAGCTTCTGGTTCAGCTAGAATGCTCAGATTAGCAAAGACATCCACTCTGGCCAAAGGTGGGCGATAACAGAAGGCTCCAGAGGAGCTCACAGAACTGGAGGGAAAGTAGATGAAGTAGGCTTTCCAACAGAAATCAGACCAGCTCCAGGGTTCAAACCACAGCCTCATCAGCTCCAAGTGTGTCCTGCCTTCATGTCAGGCAGGCTCCCAGCAGAGAGGCTATGGCATGGCTCGGGTTCCCTCGGAGAGGGAAGGCCAGCCACATTAAGGCACCGTGAAGTAGGGACTCCGGGGAGGGAAATCAAGGTGCTGCTTCCAGAACAAGGGGGTGATCAATGATTGCTCAGGCAAAGCAGATGTTCTTAATAGCACTTTAAATTCAAATGGATT
Organism: Moschus berezovskii; assembly: GCF_049115385.1. NCBI lineage: Eukaryota > Metazoa > Chordata > Mammalia > Artiodactyla > Moschidae > Moschus > Moschus berezovskii. Next base: position 72,907,510 of record NC_142477.1, read on the forward strand.
ATCACAACCATACATGGATATTACCTCCCCGTTTACACAAGAAGAAGCTGAGCCTTGGCACATAAGAAATGTCCCAACATCACACAGCTAGTAAGTGTCAGAAGCCTGATGCTGTGGGGCCCCAGTGTCTGTACCTTTACCATTGTTATCTACTATCTCACACTGATCTGGTGGCCTTTTTGTTGCCATTTATCATGACACATTAAAATGAGAAGGAGTACAAAACGGTCACATTACTACTAATCATGAGGCCATCACATCTGTACAACACTTTACATCTACAGTGTTTCCACACGTATGACCTCCATGCTTTTACACAGTGTGAGGTGGGCAGACCCTCGATCACCCATCTCGTATACTGGATGAAGATGTGGGGTTCTAGTGGGTCCCGCATTTCTAGGTCTTGTTTCTAGTTGGAGGGGATGGCTTGGATCTTTCCTGGCAGGTGTGGGACTTAGTCTGTTGGTCTGTGGTGTGGGGCTGGCCGGTTATGGTCAGCTTGGGGCCAGAGGGCAGGACTATGAATGGAAATGACCAGGCACACGAGGTGCGTGGGAAGCCAGAGCCTCTGAAGAGAGAGCTTGGTCTCAGTCTCGCCAGGAGACTCTCAGGGGAGTTCTCCATTGTCAAGTGCATGGAGGGCTTACTTAGTGGTGTTAGTGGAAGTAGGGAAGCGCAACTTCTAACCCTTCCTGCATCCCTAACAGACTCGACTCAGGAGGACCCTAGCAAATGTCCCATGCTGTAAAACAAAGCGAAAAGCTAGTCTTCATAGCCTTCGGGATGTCTGTAGAAGTGAGTTAAAAATAAAAGAAGCAAGGAGCTATGGGTATTAAAGCTTCCCTGTCACTACCTTTCTCTTCCTGCCTGCATGTAACCAGTCCCTCCTGTTCCTTCGAAATTTGGAGGCAGTACGAGATGGTGGTTTGGGTTGACCAGATGTCTCTAGAATCCCATTATCTGACTCCAAATTTCTGTATTATTGTTTTCTGTTCTGTGATTTTGAGTTATTCATTTCTCTGAGTCCATATCCCCATTAGTAAAACATACCCACTTTACGGGCACACAGATAAAGTGAGCTAATCCATGAAAAGGACCTAGAACAGTGCTCAGCGCATAGGAGACTTCTGGAAGCAGTCAAATAAATGACAAATCAGAGACTGAGTGACTTGCCCAAAGGCAGACAGACAGCCAGTAGGGGAGTCAGGATCCAGACCCAGATCAGTCTACATTCAAAATGATTCTTCCTACCGTGCCACGCTGCCTCTCAGAGCCATGCCTCACTGGGTTATCAATCATAGAAAGGAGGGACTTGGAGTTTCTGGTAGATGCAGGTAAATTCATGTCTTATTTCACTTTCCACTGAAGCTCCCCTAGGATTCATACCTTAACTTCAATGGACTTTTTACCTCCATGAGGCAAAAGCATGATCCTTAGACTAATTTTTTTTTCCTTAAAGCCACCTAGCCTTGAACTTGTCAGATCTGCCTTGACTCCTTAAAGGATCTGTAAGCTTGGGAACAGCAAAGGAAATAGTGTTTTCACACACCATATGCCCACTTACCTAGAGGAGAAAATTCTTCCACAAAGAATCTCTAGCTTGACCCTGACACAAACTTATTTGAACAATCAAAAGACACACTACTATCTCTTAAAACAGGGAGTCAAGAGATGGTATAGGCTGCAGGTATGATATGATCAGGGCTCTGTCTCAACTCCTCAGGCTCTCTGGGCTCAGCCTCCCTCCACACATTGGCTCTGAACTTCAAGGGGGCTAGGTTACTGTCCATATCCAGGGAGAGAAAGAAGACTGTGCCCCCTTCCATCCTGGGCCATGCGCCTACCCCAACCTAATAACAGTTGCTGGGGCAGCATCATGTGATCATTGGATCAAATTCAAATCCCTGAATCAGTTATTGACAATCACCCTCAGGCCAGTGAGGGCCTTGAGGTGAGGATGGACTCAGATTCTGTGGGCCTCAGGGGCCTCAGGGGAGGAGTGGAAACCAGAAAGCCAGGCTCTATTGGGCTGGAGAAAGGAAAAGTAGGTGCTAAGTACTCAGTTAACAAAGCCCATCTCACAAGGATGGTGGAGGACAGGGGACACACAGTAAGAAAGTACTGTGCCTAGGAATCCAGGGGGGAAATCTCATAAGATGTCATATCTCTTAAGTCAAAAGTCTAATATGAGGGCAACACATGGAATTTAAGAAAAAAAGGGTCACAATAGTTACTATTTACTGAGCAACATCAATTGAACATGGAGATAGGTACTTTCCCTGCATCATGCCATTTAACAGTTTAATCCTCACACCAGCCCTTAGAATTTGGAGTTTATACTCCTGTTTTATAGCTGAGAAACAAGGCTTTGAGCAGTACCGTGCACACAGCTGAGAGAGATAGAAGAGGACAACAAACTCAGACTTCTGTGTACAAAAAGCCCCAGCACAACATCTTGCTTATTATACTTCGAGAGACAAAAGTAGGATGTGTGAGTTAATTTCACATGGCTCTAATACCATTGTCGGAAAGCAGGAAATAAGTGACCTTCAGCCTCTGGTCCCATGGGGGAAAGCACACACGCGCGCGCTCGCACACACACACACACACACACACACACGCATACACACAAAACATTGTTAAAATTTAAAAATAAAGTGCAAAGTGGAACTAGAAGAATTGTGGTGATTAGGAGGAAGCCACCATACATTCTTCCTAAACACACAAAATCCTACTTAGATTTGGGGCAGGAAGGTGGGAACCCCTATCCCCCAACCCAGGGCTAGCTTGTCATGTGTGGACACTACTATGAGAGTGACTTTAAGAGGTTGTTTTATGCTAACATAAAAAATGATACCTCCTTTGAAAATGAGCTATCTTTTGGTCCAGCCTGTCTGTCATCCAGGTTGGCATTTACAGCATTTAAATGAACATGTACACTAAAATGAGTTTTGCTCGTGAAGGGCACTTGACGGCACAGGATATTTGGTGGGGCAGGGGAGCAACTTAGTCAACAAGACTCATGGGGTAAAAGCCATCTGGGGGTCTTAATAGAGAAGGTGTCCCTGTGGGCCTCCCTCCAGGCTGCTGGAGTCACACCTGCTGCACTACCCCTGCAGTTAGGATTGAAGTGAACTGGCCTGCTCTTGTTGCTAGAACAAAGCTCCATGACCTTCAAGGCTTCAAACAATACAAATCTGTTATCTAGCAGCTCTGGAAATCAGAAGTTCAAAATGAGTCTTATGGGGCTAAAAGCGAGGTGTCATCAAGGCTGTTTCTTCTGGAGGGTACAGATGATGATGATGTATGGCTTCAGTGGACCTGGGTTCTGTGATGTTGGACTTATGCTCAGAGGCTCTAGGGGGAAATCTGTTTCCTTGTCTTTTCCACTTCTAGAGGCTGCCCACATTATTTGGCAACTTAGCACAAGCGCACGTGCACGCGCGCGCACACACACACACATTCAAAGACTGGGAAAAAGAAGAAATTACCTATATGATTCAGGGCCCTAATACATATTAGTCCTGATAATTCCAGATAAACCCCTCTCCCACTCAGATATTTTGACCATTTCCCCTTCCACACACAGACTAGAAGTGTGTCTGTGTCATGTCTCCCCCTACCTATGATTACTAGGAGGCTGCTCCCTGGGAATTCTGCAAGCAGACAGAGAGCTGAGTAGGGCAAGAGAATTTGGAAAATGGGAAGTTGGGAACATCTCCAGTGGAGCAGTTTCCCAGGCTTCAGGCATTCAGGCACCATTTGCAATACTTTGTCCTATATTGGCATCTTACCTGTGCTACTCTTAAATTAATAAATTGACTAACTTTTGGTGAAATAAGTTGTTTCATCTGATATTAATTCCATAAAAAATAGAAAGAATACAATAAAACTAAAAACCATCAAATATTATTAAAATAACTTATTGTTTAAGAATTATTAAAATAAAAGTATATCCATATGCCACCTAAAATTGTCATACATATCAGAGCTTTTCAAACTTTGAAAGTCACTCAGTCATATCCAACTCTTTGTGACCCCATGGACTATATAGTCCATGGAATTCTCTAGGCCAGAATACTGGAGTGGGTAGCCTTTCCCTTCTCCAGGGGATCTTCCCAGCCCAGGGATCAAACCCAGGTCTCCCGCATTGCAGGCAGATTCGTTACCAGCTAAGCCACAAGGAAAGCCCAAGAATACTGATGTGGGTAGCCTATCCCTTCTCCAGGGGATCTTCCCGATCCAGGAATTGAACCAGTGTCTCCTGCATTGCAGGCAGATTCTTTACCAACTGAGCTATCAGGGAAGACTTTAATGCATATAAATCAGCAGGGGATCTTGTTAAAATGCAGATTCTAACTCTGTCCAGTCTGGGGAGGTATCTGAAATTCTGTATTTTTAAGCAACAAATGGCAACTCAAGTTTCAGAAGACCGAATCATACATTCATGGGACATTTAGGCTTGTTCATTCCACCCCAGCATCCTCTCACCCCTATCTTTCTTTCCACCTCCCTGAGATTGGTGTCCTTTTAATTCTCCCTCTACATTTTATTCCCCCATCCATCAAATACAAGGCTGCAACTTAGCTACCATGGACATCAACAGTGCTGTTTCCCCAAAGACTTCCAGTTTTACCCCTCCAGCACATGGTAAGATTGTACAATCTGGTCCCCTATGGTTGGGTGGGGGCTAGATCTGGCCCACGAGTTGTGAGTGAAAGTGATGAGTCATTTAATTTCTATTTCCCATCTGGGATGGTGACTGACCATAATGAAAATGTTAGCTGTTCTATCTGCTTAGGAGCCCTTGCCAACCCAACAATGAACATGTACCATGAACAAGAAATCAACTTTTGCTGTTAAAAGCCACTGGGATTTAACAATTGTTCATTACTGCAGCAAAGCCTAGCCTAACCTGTCTGATACATATACCCAAGTTTCATCTGCTTTACCCCTCAGCACTCTGGAGGATGGAAGAACTTGACAAGTGTTTTGTCAAATTGCTTATTTTCTCCCCCAAACCTATGACTAATATGTTAGTGTTCTGTCATTTCTGGTCATGTTCAGTGGCAAAGAATTTGGTAAAACAGGAAGAAGAGAAAGAAAGGCCAAGTGTATTTCTTTGCTTCTTACTGAGCCCCATATGAGCTGGTGTGGGATCCATGGAGCAGTTCCTCCTCTCACACTCTACAAACACCTAGCCTTTTCCATACCATTTCTAGTTCCCAATCACCTTCTGCTATGAAGTTTCTTTTTGAAGGTATTATACAAGGCTACTGATGGGTAGTGAAGTTTGGTGCACCCTTCTATGGAACAAATGCTTTCCTAGATATCTAGCTTGGCTGATGTGAACAAGATTCCATCAACATAGAGGGTAATTTCTTCCACATGTGATAACATTACCTCTCACTAGACCACGAATCCAGAGGCAAGGTAAACTGAATAAGTGACTGTGGCAAAAGCACCCAAGTATAGAATACAATGAACTAAGACTAAGAATCCAATCCCAGTTCTGATATCTTATTTGTCCACCAGCCTCATTTGAGGGCAAGTGAAAGAAACCCTACTCACACAATTTATAAGAACACTAGAAAATAAAAACCTTTCCAGGTTCTCAAAAAATGTCAAGAAGAAACTATCTCCCTCCATGACAGCGTACTGTTGCCTTTTTGCTGGCTCTGTTCTCAGCTCTGATTTTCCCAAGTGGCAACAAAGATGACCACAGCATGTCCAGGCTTACATTTCAGCAGCTCAGCAACTCTGGGAGAAAGAGACACCCTCTTTACCAAGGGCTCCATCAAAAGTCATAGAATGAAATTTCACTGGCCTCCTTTCAGTCACATGCTCACCTCTGAACCAATCTTTGTGGCCACAGAAATGCAAGTGTTCTGAGTGGCCAGTCCTGGCATCATGCCCACCTCTGGAGACAGGTTGGAGCAGCCTCAGTCAAATCACATGAACTGAGAGATGGGAGGGGTAAGTCTCTGCAAGAAAATTAGAATCCTACGTCCAATAGGTGGAAATGATTGCTAGAGAGACAAAAGCAGCTGGAAGCCACTCCAGCTGCAAACATGCTCCCATCACTCCAATCTCAATTCTAAATGAAATCTTTTGTCAACATCCAAGGAAACTACAAAGGCACTACAATGCACTGTCATTTCAGTGCAAACAGATTGCAAAGGGACACTAACAGTCATCCCAAAGACGCAAGAAGTCGTGAACTGCAGATGAGTGATGGGGGAGAGCTGCTCAAGTCAAATGTAAGATTACTGGCAAAGGAGGAGACGGCCAAAGTCAAACAGCTTAAAACTGAAAAGGAGAAGTCTGCATGGATGATGCAAAAATAAGTTTCAAAAAGAATGATTTAAACAGAAAATTTGATGTCCTCAATTTTTTTCGTTAACATTGATCTTTTTTACAATAAGATTCTGGGTATCCAGTAATGCATCTTAAGAGTTGAATTTTTTTTAATTACACCAAAAAGATAAACATCTGACATGTACTTTGTACATTCCACCAATTAGTGCACAATTGCAATTAAAAACTAAATATGGTTCAATTTTCCTAATTAAATGGGTGTGAAGAGGAATTTCATTGAGGTTTTGACCCTGACACAAATAATACAAACAAGAATTAATAAATTTACTGACTTTTTGTGCTTCTTCTTCTGGGAAACATATGTTCATGCCTTTGCTATGTTTCTATTTTCTTTTCTTATTGACTTGTACGTGTTCTTTTTATAATGTTGATACTAATCTCTGGTTGTATGTATTGCAAATATCTTTCCCTATTAAGTTATCAGTTCAATTTGTTGAAGGTATTTTTTAATTAACAAAGCATATAGCAAAGGGCTTTGTTTGTTTGTTTTAGACTCAATAAGAAATATTAACCCCTATTTTAAGCAGATTTACCTGAAAGGTTGTTTCCCAATATAATCAGCTTCGAGGACTTTCTGCAGTTCAAAATCACTTTCCTTTACATCAGTGTAAGATACTGATAAATATTCACTCTAACTTTTTTCTTCAACTTTCTAAATCAGCAATAGGAAATAACCCAATATCTTTCCTTGGGATGGGCCAGATTGGATAAATTTAACAGGATGGGTGTTTCTCTGACATGATATGGTCTGTCTGAAATTGATAACTTCTGGCAAAGATCTGCATGCTATTTTAAGTTCCTTCTTGGAAATCAGAGAACATTCTGGTTACATTAATATCACACTTAAAAATCATCAATTAAGTTAGCCCTTTTCTAAGACATTTTTAAGAAAACAATCTTGTCATATTAGTTTTCAATGCAGAAAATATCATTATCTTTATGAAAATTCTATGAGTATATTGGATTTCTTTCACCATCATACACTCAAAAAATAATTTCTCCATCTGGAAGAAAAACAAAGTTAGACCCTTACTTCATATCACATAAAAAAATTAATTCTTAATAAAGTTCTAAATGAAAAACAATATTAGAAGAACATTTTTATAAAATCTATAGGAGGCCTTCCTACTAAACAAGCACAAATATTACAGCTCCAAAATAAAGAATAGGCAGATACAACAATATAATATTTTTTGGGTGGAAGCTTCTTAATCCAATTAGAAGTGAATAAGAAATAAGGACGTTTATCCGCCAAAAAGAATAAGATAGATCCTGGGTTGATTAATTTGGTTTTCGGTCACTGAGAACCTAGGCTCTGTATTTTTTCACTCTGCAATCCTCAGCTTTGGCTTTTGCCTCTGGGCTTGTCCCCAAATGCTCCACTTGATCCAAGTGCCACAGCCTCCCTCAACAGTGTCCAGAGGCAAAAAAGGAAAAACAGCACTCCTTGGGTCCCTTTCGCTCTGGTTTTTTGTTGTTGGGTTTTTCTGGGGGGGTGGTTTTGACTCTGCTTTCAGGATCTTAATTCCCCAACCAGGGATCAAACCCATGCCCTCAACAGTGAACACGCAGCATCCTAACCACTGGACCACCAGGGAATTCCTCCATGGGTCCTTTTTGAAGGATGTGAAACCATCCCTTAGGATTTCCCTTCTCAGGAACCCCCAGTAGAGTTCAATCATTGGAGAAATCTACACTTCCTGCATCTCAGTGGCCATAATCCCATCACAACCCTATGCCTAAAGCACAGAATTAGTAGGAGGAGTGGAATAACCATAATTGGCTTGAACTAACCAAAATTCACCCTCTGGGACTGGGGAGAAGCCGATACCCTACTCTTAAAGCCCAAGGCTACCCCATTAGCAAGGAATAAGAGGGGAACTGCTGCTGGGAAAACAACGCACAGCACCTGCCATAGATAATATAAAATCTCCTCCTCAAAGTAAACAAATTTACATTATTGAGTTTAGAATATGTGCCAAGTTGCCCTCTAGAAGCTCACAGTCTAGCACAAGAGTTGGCAAACTTTTTCTGTAAAAGGTCAGATGATAAATATTTCAGTCTCTGAAGGTCATTTGTTCTCATACTTTTCCAGTGAAGCTCAAAAGCAACCACAGATAGTATGTAAACAAATGGACTGTGCTCCAATAAAACTTTATTGATAAAAGTAGTGGGCCATATTTCACCCAAGGGCTATAGTTTGTGAACCCCTAGTCTAGTGGAAAGATAAGTATGTAAACCAAGATATCACACTGTCCTGCAGACATGTTTTGTTTGGCAAACCCTGGGTCTAAGAAAGATATTCACTTTCTAACTGACCACAGTCCCCACTATTCCCTATTGTCCCACACTATACCACTCTCACTTTTACAGTCATAACTCTTAAGTAAAGGTAAAGACTGTTTCATCCAGAGTTCTAGGGAACACCCACTTGCTTATTTATGGCATCTTTTGGGACAAACTTTTTTGTACATAAATTTCATTATTTACCATGCAATGAAACTGTTTGTTCCACTGTGACCCTTGGTATACTTTGGGACCACAGACACACAATTTAATGGAATTATCTGGGCACAGATCTTTCTAGGCATGCAGTCCAGAGGAGCCTCATGATAATTCTTTCTCAAGAGTGATCAACAGCCCTGAGTGGTCCCTGTTGACAAGCTCCGTGGTAACCCAATCTCTACATTCTGCTGACGAGCCACACTCCCGTGGTTTATGAGCTCAGTGGAATCCCTGAATAGAATTATACCCTTTTATTGAGTCCTAAACCATATATTATCATGAATACTAAACCAGTTCAAATGGTCCATCCCCTCTGCCTTAACATTAGACAAAGCCTTCAGCAATTACCCTTCTCTTTAAAGAATGTGTTTTCTTTGGCACTGAATCCTGCTGAAACCTGATGTGCCCAAGCCTTCTGCATCAGGCTCCAAGTTAGGCTGCCTCTGGCCCCATCGGTGTCTGGGGTCATTCAAAGACCACAAGGAAGCTAAGTGTCTTCCCTTTCCATAAAGAAAGGATCAGCAAGGAGAATTATAAGCATGGGAGGAAATGGTTACAACCCTTACAAAGAACAGTGGCTCTTTATCATCTGACATCTTCAGGTGATGCAAGCACTTGAGAAGCACGCTTTTCAACCTCAACAAGTCCAAGGCTCTCCAGAAGGTGGTACCTTCTTTAGCAATTCTAAAAAAGGAGTCAAGTTACTTCTTTTCATTCATTCAAGAAATATCTATTCGGCATCTGCTCTGTGTCAGCTACTACGCCAGGCACTGCAGATAGAGCAGGAATTGTAAAAGATCCAAATGTGACGATGACAAGCAATGTTGAGGAGGAGTTGGGAGTAGACAATAAATAGATCACCAAGTTCACGATGAGAAAGCAACTTGCTGTAAGCAACATGATGGAAAAGAACAGAATGCTGTGTGTATGAGTTCTCTGTGGCTGCTGTAACAAAGTACTACACACTGGGTGACTGAACACAACAAAAATGTATTCTCCCATAGTTCTGGGAAAGTCCAAAATCAAGGTGTGGAAGGGCCATGCTCCCTCCAGAAGCTCTAGGGGAGAATCACTCCCTGCCTCCTTCATCTCCCAGTGGCCCCACATGCTCATTGGCGTATGGCTGCGTCATTCCAGTCTCCCCCTTCACCTTCATGCGGCCATCTCCTCTTCCCCCCACGTGTTTTTTTTCTGTGTGTCTCTTAAAGGACATTTATTGTTGGATTCAGAGCCCACCCAGATAGTACAGGATGATCTCACTTTGAGATCCTTCATTTAATGACATACATCTGCAAAGACCATTTTTCAAAATAAGGTCACATTCACAGGTTCTAAGGGGTTGTGGAACCCGGAACTTGGGAGTCACCATTCAATGACAGGAAACAACAATGGGATAACTTATTTTAGATCAGGAGGTGGGGGGCAGTCAGAGAAGGTTCTCCGAGGACGTGAGATTTAATCGAGACGTGAAGGGTGAAGAGGAACATATCACGCAGTGTAGAGGAGAGTATGGTGTCCCCATACCGCGCAGAGGGACAGGGGAACGGCATTGCTGACTGAGCACCCAGTCTATGCAAAGGCCCCCAAAGCTGCTGAGCTTGCAGCCCTCTAGAAACTGAAAGAAGGTTAGCAGGGCCGGAGAAGAGTGAGGGAAATGGCCTGAGGCATCCTGGGAGGCCTGAGGCAGAGGCCTAGCCTGAAGTCACAGTAAGGAGATGGGATTTCACTTCAAGTGTAAGGGGGATCCCTTGAAGAGTCTTAAGCATAAGAATAGCACGATTAAATTTACATTTCATCCTGAAGGTATTTTCAAAAGCATAGCTGGCCTCAGTTTAAACTGGGAGTTGCTATTTTTACTGTAGTATTGGTAATAACAAATGCATCCTATTTTATCATTTATACCACTAGATGCTTTAATTCCTTTAATTGAAAAATGCATATAACTCAAATACAAACCAGAGTGTCATGTGGTCCAGTGTCTGTCTGATATTCCATTTTAGGAAGCGCTGTTTAGAGAGCAAAAATAATGAGAATTCCAATCTTTGCTGGCATCTCTTCTGGAACATCAAAGGGGATCTAATCCATAATCTATACCAACACTTAATCAAACCCTCTTTCCCCATTGTTCTCCTTCATATCTCTTATCTCTTCTAACCCACAGCTTCCTCTTGCCCAGTCTTGACTAATTCCCCATCAAAATCTCTCCCCAAAACCTAGCCTAAGGTTCTTGACTCCTTCACCACTGATCCAGCAAACAGACACACAGCCTCCCTTAGCAGAGAGAGGAGGCAGAACCCAAGGAGCCAGGAACAGACTCCAAAATCCACTTTCTCTCTCTGAGGAGGTGTTGGCGCTAAATACAATTTTATGCCTTCTTTCTTTTCACACACAAACTTTTAAATTTTTAATTAAAACTTCCATGAGGATGGAAACTACAGTTCACACATTTTGCATCTCCTACATTGTAGAGTTAGCCTCTTTGCAGAAAGGTGAAACAGACTGATAACAGGAGTTTGCTGGAGGCCCTGAATCCTTGCTCTGTGATCAAACATTCTTCCCACATCATCTGTGAAGTTCCTGAGCTGAAACTGTCTGTTCTTAATTAAGCTGTGGCGACATCTGTCATAAGTGATTAGTGACATTTTTCCGTCCACTCATCACCCCTAAAAATGGACTCAAACCTGCTAAGGAGGAATGAACAGACTAAGGCAGACTGGAGCATAGGTGAGGGAGGTTGCAGGGGTCACCCACAGGGATGTGCAAGGCAATGGGGCAGGGAGAAAAGCAGCCACCACACTGGGGACCCTGCTCCCAATGGCAGGCAGTGTGGACAGCCCAATCCCCTTCTACCAGTAGCATCTTCTACCAGTGAGACATGATCCGAAAGGATAGCAGAGGACAGCAGAGAAAGATGGGCAGTTCACCATGGACTACAGGCTCCTCCAGGCCAGAAACTGTGCTTAATTCAACTTTGTATCTCCCGCCTCCCCTCCACCCTCCACCTCCCGGCTCCTAGGCTCCTAGCCTCAGATCTAGCAGACTGTGAAGTTGCTGGGGTGGCTGGGTGGTTAGTTAAGTGAGCAGTTAAAGTCTCCAACAAGAGCCTTCCCAAGTGCTATTCCTCTGAGACTTGGCAAAGGTCATAAAGTTACACTTGCTTCTGCTCCCTTAAGCCAACCCCCAAACTTCCCAGACTGAGAAAGAGGATTCCTGATTTCTAAGAATGACAATGTGGTATAATGCTGCTGCTAAGTCACTTTAGTCGTGTCCGACTCTGTGCGACCCCATAGATGGTAGCCCACCAGGCTCCTCCACCCATGGGATTTTCCAGGCAAGAGTACTGGAGTGGGTTGCCATTGCCTTCTCCCAATATATATGACATGTATTATACACACACACACACAGTAGTTGGTCTTTGTCCTGGGTGACTGGCACAGAGCTCCTAAAACCCTTGGAGTTTTCTGAGTGATGAGAATGTCTCTTGTTATTCATAATGGCTTCCTTTGACAGTACCAGAAATTATGCTAATGACATGAACTTTTGCAGACCCACTGGACAGCTTCAGGATGGCAGCAGAATGCCAGAGAAACCAGCCGCGGGAGTGGACCACAGGTTGGAAGTTTCAGCTCCCCCATCCACCCCCCGCTCTCTGCATAGCCCTGATCTCTGAAGAGAGGAGAAAGGCTAGAGACTGAGCCTAGCCAACAACGGCCAGTGATCTGATCAACTGTGCCTATACAGGGAAACAACACGCAGCTGGGGAGCTTTCAGGTTGGTGAACTCACAGATGAGATAGGAGGCTGGCACCCCAGAGAAGGCACAGAAGTTCCCTCTCCCCTTAACTTCATCCTGCGCTTCTCTTCTGTTTGGCTGTTCCTGAGCTGTATCCTTCATAATAAAACTATTATTGCTAAGCATAGCATTTTCTGGAGTTTTGAGTCATTCTAGCAAATTATGGAACCTCAGTGGGGTTGGGGGTCATGGGAATCCCCATTCTGTAGCTGGCCAGACAGAAGTGTAGGTAGCCTGGGGACCCTATTTGCAACTGGCATCTGGAAGGGGGAAGCAGTCTTACGAGACTCAGATCCTGACCTGTGGGCTCTATGCCAGCTCCAGGTACTTAGTGTCAGAACTGAATGGAACTGTAGAACAGTTGGTGGCAGGGAAGGAAAGAAGTAGTTGCTACTGGAAAAATGAAACCGAGATCCCAAAGATGCTCACTAGCTATCAAAGGGGGCACATCCCAGCCAGCCATCAGAGGATCTTATTCATGAAAATGTTCTCATTTTAAACTCATATGACCACTTTAACTGTACTCTTTCTAATGTCTGGAAAATCCCATGGACGGTGGAACCTGGTAGGCTACAGTCCACAGGGTCGCAAAGAGTCAGACACGACTGAGCGACTTCACTTTCACTTTTCTTTCTTCTAATGTTTTACAAACTCTACTTAAATCCCTCTTCAAATATAAACATTTTTAAGCACCCATCATGTGTAAAGTGCCATAGGGTAGATGGTCTTCAAACTTTTTAAGCCCATATTACTCCTAAAAGAATTCTGATGTTGTATATAAGCCCTTGCACATTTTCAATGTAAATTTAAATAGTACAAACCATGCACTTCCCACTGTATTGTAAATATTGACATTTTATAAAATATAAAACTGTTACATCACTCTTTTAAAGTTTCCAATGGAATCCAAATGCCATAGCAATTTGATACTCACCATCAGCTATTTTAAAAACTACATAAACAAACTCTTCTTCATGAGTCAGAGTTTACATTTTTCCTTTTTCCTCCTTGAAATTATATTTACTTTTCTTAACATAATTTTATTGTACTTGTAATTTTTATGCTATAAAGTCTCTTATTAATCATCCTATCAAAATTTTATGCAAGAAAAATGTACATTAATTGAAATTGTAATTTACTTTTTGATTTCTGCATGTTAGGCTCTGAATGTTAAAATCTTTTCCTTTGGAGTCTATACATTTGATCAAGGCATTGTAGATATATTAAAAATATTGGTGTATACATGTTTAATATACCTAATACAATTTGTTGAAAATACGAGTCTTAAACAATATGAGGGTTCCACAGGAACTTCCCTGGTGGTTCAGGGGCTAAGACTCAGAGCTCCAAATGCAGGGGGCCTGGGTTCAACCCCTTGTCAGGGAACTAGATCCCGCTAGATCCATGCTGCAACTAAGAGTTCACATGCCACAACTAAGATCTGGCTCAGCCAAATAAATAAATATGAGGGTTTCACAGACATGGGTATTTTTAATGTCTCTGTTTGGCACTTTAGGGTGGGGAAGAGCTGCCACTTCCTCTGAAAAAATGAGAGAAAAGCATCTGGAAAGAAGAGGAGCAAAGGAGAACTGGCCTCCACAACAGGTGTGCTCTCAGGCAGATGTGTCCGAGCAAAGGATGCTGGAGTGGATTCATTTGGAACTACCTTTGCTCACATCCCCATGGAAAGTTCTTCCATACCCCCAGGGATAACAGAAACCCGGGTTTAAAATTCAAGTTACAGGCAATTCATGGAGAAGCAAAACACAATTTCAGTCTTTGAGGAGTTTACACCTGGATAGGGCGATGAGATTAATCTCCACCTGGGATTTATAATAGCAAACGATCTAAAAAAAAAAAAATGTTCAAGACAATAGAAGTGACGGGCAGCAAAATGGCCTCCAAAGATCCTAATCCCCAGAACCTATGAAAATGTTAATTTCCATGGCAAATGGGAATGAAGGCTGATAATCAGCTGACCTTAAAATGAGATCATTCTGGATTTCCAGGAGGGCCTAACGGAGCCTGGCATCCTTACAGTGGAAGAGGGAGTCAGAAGAACCAGGTCAGAGTGATGCTCTCAGAAGAAGGACTCAAACCACCCCTGCTGGCTTTAAAGGTGGAGAAAGGCAGCCTCTCTAAGTTGCAAGAAGCAAAGCAACTCATTCACCTTTAAAGCCTCCATAGGGAACAGGTGGCTCAGTGGTAAAGAATCTGCCTGCTAATGCAGGAGGCGCTGGAGATGTGGGTTCAATCCCTGAGTCAGGAAGATCCTCTGGAGAATGGCAATAGACTCCAGTATTCTTGCCTGGAGAATCGCATGGATAGAGGAGCCTGATGGGCTACAGTCCACGGGGTCACAAAGAGTTGGACATGACTGAGCGACCAACACACACAGAGAACGCAGACATGCTGACACCTTGACTGTAGCCCAGGGAAACCCACATTGGATGATAAACTGGTGTTGTCTTAACCCACTAAGCTTCCGGTAGTTGTTACAGCAACCATACACATCTAACACAATAGCAATCCGTCCCACATACAGAGAAACAGAAGCCTTGGGGGTTCAAAAAAAGGCACCTCCTCTTGCTGGGAAAGGAGGGTGTGGCAGTCAAGCACTGGCCACACCTGAGCGTGAATCCCACCCCATCTGGCTTGGCCTGGGGGCACTGCCAGACTGAGGACACGGGTATGGGGTCTGCTCAGCCACCCCTGTCCCCACATCCACCCTGTCTGCTGTCTGGAGAAAGGCGGGGTCCTCGCGTCTCTAATCCTCACAACGACCTTGCACAGTGTACTGTCATCCCCATTTTACAGCCGAGAAAACTGAGGCTCAGAGAAGTGGAGGATCTGTAACTGGCAAAGGCTAGTCCACCCATTATCCTGGACGCTTTTCAAAATCTAGCTTCCTAAACCCTGCCGCAGACCCTCTGAATAAGAATCTCCAGGAATCTCTGCTCCCAAGTTTTGGGGGTGGGCTTGAGCACCACTGCACAAGGTCGCTTAGACCTGCCAGGGTAAATCCTTACATCTGCAGAGTGAGAAAAGGTAAACTGAGACATGTGAAATTCTGAAGGCTTTATAGGAGCAAGGAAGGCAGGGGCGAGGGTGGAAGCTTTTCTAGTGAAGAGACAGAAGCAAAGCAATCATTTAATTGGCTGCAGCTTAAACAGTCACCTTAATTGGACGAATCTGTTTGGCCAATAGGACAGTTGTTCTTGAGTTTCATTTTCTCAGATTCGAGTAAATCTAGTTGGCTGTTTATATTTAGTCATTCTTGCGTTTTGTTTTCTTAGATTTGAGTGCACTGACTCTGGCTTAGGCTTGCTTATGCAGGGTGCCAAGGTCACTAGGGCCGCCCCTGTCTAACAGCCTCCTTGTCTGACTACCTTAGCCACAGGCAGACCCCAAGTACTGTCACCTGCCCTCATTAACAGTGAAGTGCTGCTGTCAATCAAAGACTGGAGGGGCACCAGCATCCCCTCCACATACGGGTCTCAGCCTTGGCTGCACATTAGAATCACTCGAGGGAGGGGAAAAAAAAAAGCTCTCTGCCTGAGGCCCACTGTGTTGACAAAGGTTCAAATTCTGTTGATCTGGGTGGGACAATGATGTTTTAAGCTCCCCCAGATGATTCAAATGTGCAACCAAGGTTAAGAATCACTACCCTACAACAGTAATACCTGCAAGCAGTGTTCACACTGCACTTACAGATCAGACACTAAGTGTTTTGTCTGCGCATATTAACTTAATCCATATAACTGCATTAAGAGATAATCTTCATTTCATAGCTGAGGACACTGAGGCACAGAGAAAGATCTGCCCAAGATACAAGCAGCAGTTGTGGGACTTGAATGCAGACAATTTGGCTCCTGCATCTCTGTGAACCACTGCCGGCTTCCTTGGGAGGCGAGCCCTACATCCCTCAGCTCCATGGCCAGGTCCCAAGGAGTCCATATTTCCCTGTAACTGCCCTTGTGTCAGTAAATGCCAATGGCAGCAGGCTGTCCATCCGTCTACTCACACCAGGGCTGAAAGCCATCTACAGTTGCAAGAACAAAGTCAGGATGGGAAGGTGCTTTCCCTACCCACAATCTAACTGCATCGTCCCTGCCCTTCCCACAAGAGTGCACAGCGCGGCCGCCCCTGGATGCAGCCAATCCAGCTTACTACCACCACACAGCCACACCCTCTCCACTGAGCGTGTACACAGGAATGGTGCTTCTCTTGGAGAAGCCACATTTCATCTGATTTAAAACCTAAATTATCAGAATAATCTTTTTTAAAAAATCATATTAAAGTGGGGGAGGGATGCAGTGGGAGTTTGGAGTTAGCAGATGAAAACTTTCATAGATAGAATGAATAACAAGTTCCAATGGTATAACACAGGGAACTATATTCGGTATCTTATGATAAACCATAATGGGAAAGAATATTTAAAAAAAAGAACGTCTATATATGTATAACTGAATCACTCAGCTGTACAGCAGAAATTAACACAACGTTGTAAATCCACTATACTTCAATAAAATTTTTTGAATTTAAAAAATCATTTAAAAACATTATGTACAGATGAACATTGTGAAATAGAGGTAGGGGCTGTTTGCAAAAAGAATGTGTACACCAATTCCCGTTTGGTACAAATATATACATGTTTAAAACTGGAATGATGCTGACAGAAGGGTGATTTTTGTTCTGATTATCTGAGCATTCTAAACAGTTTACAATGAAGTCGCATTACTTTTGAAATAATGCAGGAAAAGAACCAAAGTAAATATTTTTTAAAGCAATGGTCTACAATAAACTAAGACGTTTGAAATTCTAACCAAAAGTATTTTTGTACCTGATCCTATATTAGTGATGGTTGCTAAGGAACCATGTGATGCAAATTAGGAATAATCCCAACTGTAGCTCAAAAGGGTGAATACAGAGACAGTCAGGTACACAGAAGCCTACAGATTAAAGAAAGGAATCATGAAAAAATGTGTCTAATCATGCTGGCTCTTTCTCTTCCAGCTCAGGTGGAAAAGAAGGACCGTTTGTTCCCGCAAAGCACAAACACTTAGGTAGTTGAGTATCAGAGCCCAAGACAGCCAAGAGACTCTGAAGACTAGTCAGGGGCAGAAGGAAACAAATCATCATTACTATTTATCGGATATGTTTATGTGCCAGACACGGGGCTCAGCGCTTTATTCTCAAAACACCCCCAAAAGGCGGTGCTGTGACCGTCCCCATCTTCCAGAAAAGGAAACTGAGGCACAAAGGATGACTTGTCCCAGTCACACAGCCAGGAAGCGTCAGAGTCGCCCTACAGACCCAGGCAGCCTGACTCCAGAGGCCACGAAACGCCACCACACCCAGAAAAGGCAGAGTGAGCGCTTTCATCCTGGTCAGAGCTGAAAATAAGGCTCAAGGGCATCTTTCAAAGCCAAAGTGTGGGAAGAAGCAGCGGCCTCTCAGAGCGGAATGAGAAAGAGGGAAGGAAACAGATGAAGCATTACCAGTTAAAAAGAGTAGAGAGAAAAGTATGAGATTTGGGGTTGGCATGTTTCGTACTAGTTTCTGCTGGGTTACTGTGTCTATAAATAGGGTGTTGTTTGATGTTTATGTTCTCCTGCTTAATAAAGGATCTGTGAAGTGAGCGTGTGTCCACAAGTGTGTGTCACTGTGTGCTCATGCTCCTGCATGAATGGCAGGGGCAAGCATGGCGGGGGCGGGGGCACAAGAGCCTGTGAATGTGTGCGTGTGGAGGTATGGGTGCACAGGTGTGTCTGCAGGGACAAGGATGTGTGCACGCGTGTGCATATAAGCGCCAGACCATCACCAACACACTTGCGTTTTCCCAGCGGCAACCTCGCCTAATTGCCAGCAGAATTCTTCAACAGAAACAAACAGCCTCCCGGGGGAGTCTACCCTCCACCCCTTGCTTGAAGCAGCAGCAGATGCCTCCTCCTCTGTCTGCCCTGCACCCACAGAGCCCCAAGACAGAGCACCTCAGTCCGAGTTGTTGACAAACTGACAGCAAGCAAGGCTGTGGCTGGGGAGGGGCCGGGAGAGCCAGAGTCGGGCGGGGGGAGTGCCAGAGGCACAGGCAGTGGCCACTCCTTTCTGGCTGGACACTCTCGCCTTTCACACATTCCTCAGATTTAAAGGAGAAAAAGGCCTGCTTAGTCCGCTCTCCCTGCAAACGCAGGGTGTCAATGACCAGCACTGTGCAGCTCTGCACAGGCAGTGCCGTGTGGCCCGCCGCCCGAGCACCAAGGGGCAGGCCACCGCCCCAAACCCTCCTTCTGGCGGGGCACACGGGTTAACCCACACATTCTTGGGCTGGGCTCTTCTGGCTGGGACAATGACTGCAGTCTCAAGTGTGTTTGATAGCTGTTACAGTTCTTGCTCCCCAAGGTGGTGGGCACGGGGAGCGGGGAGGAAGTGTCTTACTTTTTGAAGCTGTCTTGAAACTAGGAAAAGAGCAAAAAAGTGATCCTTGATGGAAACTTCTTAGCAGCCAGGGATCTTCCTTGCCTAAGGCTAACACCATCAATACCCTCAGAGCATACTGCAAGTACTAGAAGCCAGCAGTTTTGCAACTGCTTCTCAAGACAATAAGCAGAGCACTCCCCAGGGGCAGCTTGCAAGATACTCCACCTTCACATGAGTAGGAGAATCAGGAAGAAAACAGGTCAATAAGGGAGGTGCCCTGAAGAGCAGCCTCTCTATAGATTTGGGGGAGGGGCAGCTGTGGAGAAGTTGCAGTCCCCCAGGGAGATCCTTGTCCCTTCTGTAAAGCCAGAGAGCTCCCAGATCATTTCCAAAGCAAAGGGGCAAGTGTAAGAAACAGGAGGCAAACTGCAGGAATGGAGCCTAGTGAGCACTTAGGTTATTTTTTGAAGCATCCAGAAGAAAGATGTCAATTCCCCAAGGTGAACTGCAGGATCATGCTGGCTAATTCAGAGGGAGCCTGGGTGGAGAAGCTGATTATCAGACCCGAAGGGAAGAGAGTACTTTTCATGAGTGAAGGACTGTCCAAAGTGTCACCAAAGACACAAATCATTTCTTCAATCCATGGATACCGGACTGGGGTCTCCCGTGGACCAGGCACGAGCAGCACATGTCCCGAACGTGAGCAGGTGCCAAAAGCCAGGCTGAGTGGGAAGTAGAGAGGCCCCTCCTCCTCCCTCTGGAGGGAAGCCACGCCCCCACCCCCACAGGCCTCCTCCTTTTCCACAGAGACCTGGGAAACCAGTCAGGTCCACCCACAAACAAGAGGCAGAGGCAGGACTGGAACCCTGATCTCCTGGGACCTGACTCATTGGTGGCGCCATATCACATGCGTGGACCAAACCTAAGCAGGAATCTGGAAGCAGAGGGTGCTGCCTGGTTCCTGCTGCTGCTGCTGCTAAGTCACTTCAGTCGTGTCCGACTCTGTGCGACCCCATGGACTGCAGCCTACCAGGCTCCTCCATCCATGGGATTTTCCAGGCAAGAGTACTGGAGTGGGGTGCCACTGCCTTCTGCCCCTCAAATTATGCACAGTAAGACAGACCCCAAACAGCACCCAGTCAGAAGTGGGGTTCCATCCCAGACTAAAGCCCACACCACTGCTGCTGCTGCTGCTGCTAAGTCACTTCAGTCGTGTCCAACTCTGTGTGACCCCATAGACAGAAGCCCACCAAGCTCCCCCGTCCCTGGGATTCTCCAGGCAAGAACACTGGAGTGGGTTGCCATTTCCTTCTCCAACCCACTACTCACCCATAAAATGGGCATGGTGCCTGGATCCCTCATCCCTTACCTGAACAGGTAGCACATTTCAGAAACCTCCAAACACTTCTTGGAGCCTGTGTGCCAAGTACAGGTCCATTGGGCAGGAAGTTTTACATGCCATGCTAGTGAGCCAGGCTTCATCCTGTAGGAATGGTTTAGGAGCTGGGGGGCACTGTGGAAAGACCCCAAAGGACTGACAGAGATCAGATGTGCATCTTAGAAGGACTAGTCTAGAGCCACATACAAATTAGATGGAACAGGAAGCCTGCTACCAGGTCACACAGAATGAAGATAAGTAGTCTTTTTTTTTTTAGGGCTTTTCTGTGTTCAGGTGTTTTACTAAGTACTATACCAAGTGCTAACTGATTTAACCCTCAGAACAACTCTACAAGGTAGATACTGTTACTATACTCATTTTAGAGATAAGAAAACTAAACACAGAGAACTTATATAACTACCCCACAGCTTATATATGACAACATAGAATTTGAACCCAACTAGTCTGGGCTGCTGTCCATGGGGTCGCACAGAGTCGGACACGACTGAAGCGACTTAGCATGTATGCATGCATTGGAGAAGGAAATGGCAACCCACTCCAGTATTCTTGCCTGGAGAATCCCAGGGACAGAAGAGCCTGGTGGTCTACCGTCTATGGGGTCACACAGAATCAGACACGACTAAAGTGACTTAGCAGCAGCAGCAGTCTGACTTCAGAGCCTGCATGTTGACCTACTAAACTAAATTGCCCCTGTCCAGATAGATGCTAAGTATCTAAATAGGAACCCAAAAATGTCTGCTGACCAGCTAGTTCCACTATATGATTATCTGGCTTTATAGAGAACAGACATCAGAGAGATGAGTGAACTTTTTTTCCACTTTCATCCAAATGTTTGGCATCCATAATACAGTGTGTCCGTGAGTGGGAGTCATTCGGGAATTAGAATTGTTACCAGTAGAAACACGGTCTTAACACTAGGTTGTTGTTTCATGAATTAACATCCTACCCAAAAATGTCTGCCTAATTTCCCAAAGCCTTGCACTTTTTGAGGAACTGTTTTGACAGCATTTTTACTCCACTATGGGTTCAAGCAGCAGTTAACAGACACACCTTGCCCATTTGTCTTCTATCTGGTATTAGCTGAAGTCACATCAGATTTCTTTTTTCTACATCACAAATAACAAAAACCATGCATATTTTAACTTCATCTCTAGGATTAAAGTAAATACATAATTTTGGCAAATTACTTGGAATTACGGGCTAGCAGCATCTGGTTCGGATATTCGCAAGTAAATTATTGGCACAATCTCTGCCACATTTTTAATTTTAACCAAAACGTTCTCAGAAACATGTGTTTTCTGTCCTATTTGCATGGAATCTGTTTTAGAGGGCCTCGGAGTTTCATACTGGGGTTTCAGACATCAGCTGCAATACCTGAGCACTGCGCGAGGGCCCCAAGAGCCCTCCTCCCTCCAGCACCATTCTGTCCCGCCTCCAGCTCTGCAGGGCGAGAGGCCCGCAGGTACTGTGAGTGCGCATCACTGGCCCTTCCTTCTGCTCCCAAATTACATACCTCACTTTTATGTCAAGTCCAATATAGCTTCCTCACCGTTACTTTTTTCCTCCTTATTCCACATCAAGAGTACCCAATTACTTTCATAAATACTTGCTTTAAAAATACCACAGTGGTTTCCTGCTGCTCCAAATTCTGAAGGGCTATGCAGGATTTTAGACTCTTATAAATCTTTCAAACAGTTCATATTTTATCAACAAAGTGTGCTTTTTTGTAAACCCTAAGTATAACTCCTCATCGAAAGTTTTTTTTTTCCCAATTATTTGACCTTTCCTTAAAAACAACAAAATTAAAGGAATTTGGGTCATTTCAAAAGTTACTTGCCATGCTGTCCACGGGCTCATTAACTCCACCTCACTCACCAACATAAGTGGGGTTTGGTTAAAAGAGAAAGCAGAAGCGCTGTCAGTTTCAAAACATCCCAGCAGACGTACAGCAGGGTTATGCACTAGGCCTATAAAAGAAAATTCCAGGAAGGCCATGGCTTTTGCTAAAACTGAAAAGCTCAAGGAACTTCTTGAGTGAATGTGGTGTCACATCACCAGGGACACAGAAGAACTGAGCTTGATGGTGGAGGCTGGGCCCCCAGTCCTGAGGCTGCACCAGTCCTGCAGGTTACCCAGCTGTCTGAATGCATACAGCCACTTCCGTGGTTTTCCACTTGAAACTCCTTAGAGATACCCAAGGCTTGGCCACTTAGGAGACAAATCCAAGAATGATATTCAACCATCGGCAAGATGCAATTGTAAGCAACACAAAAACCAAGGTGTATCCACCAACCAATGATCACCTGGAAACTCAGGAGTTCCAAGGCTAAGTCTCCTCTGCTGTATTTGAATTTGTATAATATCTTATGATCTGGAAACCACTGCTGGGCACAGAATCAGAGAACAAGGGGGAGAGATGCAGTCTGGGTACATTTTAGAGCCTCATGTCACAAACACTAAATAATAAGCTAGGACACCCTGGTGGTCCGAAGGCTAAGACTCCTGCTCCTGACCCAGGGAGCATCCCTGGTGGTCTGAAGGCTAAGACTCCTTTCTCCTAACACAGGGAGTATCCCTGGTGGTCCAAAGGCTAAGACTCCTTGCTCCTGACCCAGGGAGCATCCCTGGTGGTCCAAAGGCTAAGACTCCTTCCTCCTGACGCAGGGAGCATCCCTGGTGGTCCGAAGGCTAAGCCTCCTCCTCCTGACCCAGGGAGCATCCCTGGTGGTCCAAGGCTAAGACTCCTGCTCCTGACCCAGGGAGCATCCCTGGTGGTCCGAAGGCTAAGACTCCTGCTCCTGACCCAGGGAGCATCCCTGGTGGTCCGAAGGCTAAGACTCCTGCTCCTGACCCAGGGAGCATCCCTGGTGGTCCGAAGGCTGAGATTCTTTGCTCCTGACACAGGGAGCCCCGGTCCGGTAACCGGTCAGGGAGCTAGATCCCACATGCCACAACTAAGAGTTCACATGCCACAGCTACAGATCCTGCATGCTGTAAATAAGACATCCGTTCCATTCCGTCGCTCAGTCGTGTCCGACTCTTTGCAACCCCATGGACTGTAGCCAGGCTTCTTCGTCCATGGGATTCTCCAGGCAAGAATACTGGAGTGGGTTACCGTTTCCTTCTCCAGGGGATCTTCCTGACCCAGGGATCGAACCCGGGTCTCCCTCATTAGAGGCAGACGCTTTAACCTCTGAGCCACCAGGGACATAGAGAAGTCAAATAAATACTAAAGAAAAAGAAAAAGGAATAGACAAACTCTTTGAAACATGACCTTGGGTTCAATTACCCCCACCAGAAATCCAGGAGAGTGTCTGCAATCAGCTTAGAGCCACCCCATCCCCAACTCACTGATTCCCCGCAAGTTCACATCCAGCGAAAACCTGGTGACCACCTACTATGTGCCCAGTTCTTCTGGGGGCTGAGGCAGGGATAGAGAAGCACGGAGTGGACCCAGAGATTACCACACTCAGCAAAGCCAGCCAGCCAAAGACAAGCATCATACCATATTGCTTCCATGTGGAATCTTAAAAAAAAATGATACAAATGAACTGAAATACAAAACAGAAATAGACCCACAGACACAGGAAACAAATTTATGGTTACCAAGTGGAAAGAGGAGGGGGGAAGGGACAAATCAGGAATTAGGGATTAACACATACACTCTACTATAAATAAAACAGATAACCAATGAGGCTCTACTGTATAACACAAGGAACTATACTCAATATTTTGTAATAACCTATAAGGGAAAAGCATCTGAAAACAATAGGGATATATTTATGTATAACTAAGTCACTGTACTGTATTCCTGAAACTAATACAACATTGTAAATCAACTATACTTCAGTGTTTAAAAAATCACAAAATGGATACCTCTCCTCAACAGTGAAATTGTGGGTGTACAGCCTTAGACCTACGTAACCCTATCAGGCACTAGGTGAGCAAAACCAAGCAGGGATTGAGTCAGGGCACTCAGAAGTAGGCAGGAAGGCACAGCTTCTGAAGGCTGGCTACTCAGAGAAGGGTTCCAGAAAGTGAGGTCTGGGCCAAGCCACAGGAGGTATTCACAGTCAGGATTCACAGAGAACAGAACCAGGACTATACACATACACATCTGTGTGTATGTACATTTACACACATATACACACGCTTCCCAGGTGGCACAGCTGTAAAGAATCCACCAGCAATAGAGAAGACGCAAGAGACGCGGGTTTGATCCCTGAGTCGCAAAGATCCCCTAGAGGATCCCCTAGAGGATCCCCCGGAGGCAGCCCACTCCAGTATTCTGGCCTGGAAAATCCCATGGACAGAGGAGCCTGGTGGGCTACAGTCCATGGGGTTGCAAAGAGTCAGACACGACTGAGCACACACACACACACACGATGATTTTTTGTAGGGAACTGGCTCCTGTGATCATGGGAGCTGACAAGTCTGAATTTTTAGGAAAGAATGTAGGTTGAAAACACAGGAGGGGTTGATACCGCATTCTGCAGGCAGAGTTCCTTCTCTGGGACACCTCAGCTGACTGTATGGGAACAACCCACATCATCCAGGGCAATCTTCTTTACTTACAGTCAACTGACTGTAGATGCTAACTACATCCACAAAATACCTTAGCAGCAACACTTAGCTTCCCATTTGATTGACCAGCTGGGCCTATGACCCAGCCAAGTTGACACATAAAACTAAGCTCCCAGGAGGCATCCAGAGAGGAAGCAAGAAGGAGCAGGCTGTGGACTGTGGAGCCCAGCTGGGCTGAGGAGAGAATGGTGGGTCAGAGAGCTGAAGGCAGTGAGCTGAAAACAGGATCACAAGGCAGGAACTGCTGCTTGGGTGTCAGCTTGGGGGTTCTGAACTCTGTGCTCAGAGGTTGGGGGCACATGTCCCAGTCACCTTTAGTGACTACTAAAGGTTTCCCATGATCCAGGCAATTCTGCGGTCAGAAGGAAGCCTGAGGATAAACCGGGAAGAACAGACCGCTGATAAATCTGCATGAATCCACCCAAGGGAAGGACCAGATCCCAGACTGGTGAGAGGAGAGGAGCTGAGTGGAAGGGTGAAAGGCTGCAAGAGGCAGGCAGCCCAGACAGACGCAAGGGACAGACAGAGCGCTGGGGCCTGAGCCACAAAGGACACCCCTATCCCCACGGGCAGCAATGGGGGTCAAGAGCAGCAGCCAGCTTGGAGGTCAGGCTGGGGGTCCTGGGTCTTGAGGGTGTGCTCACTGAACCCCCAGAGTACACAACCACACACAGAGCAGAGCTCAAGGTGACCAGAGAGAAACGGGCCAGTGTTAATTCATCTGGTGGCATCTCCCAGGGAGAGACCAAAAAGAACAGTTTGGAGAGTTGAGCGTCAGAGGGTGGCTCCAAAGAGCCCAGAAACCGAGGGGATGGAACCAGAAAGTCAGATGGGCCATCAACAGATGCCAGCCAGGCCGCAGAGGGAGTAGAGGGCCATCGTGCAGACCAGGGTATAAGCAGAAGCTTTCCAAATGGCAGAAGCAACCCAGCGACCAAGCAGCTAGGCGTAACCCCAGGAAGAAACATGACCTGCCCTCAGGGCCTCTCCCACCTGCAAGGGAACCTGAGAGAAGAATCTACAGCCTGGGGCACGGACCATGTGATCAAAGGGGGAGGCTGAAGCAGTTTCTCCCTGAAATTCTCCTAAGCCCTTCTGAGCTCCGAAGGGGTGAGCAGAGGGCCCCCAGGAGACGACGGTGGATATGCGCTGGACTTCAGCGGAAGTCTACTTGGCACCCGGACACCTGGTAGGAGGGAGGTGGGGACAGGTTGCTGAGCGTGGAGGAGCAGGTAACAGAGACAAAGATAACTGGGAGAGAGCAAACTGGGGGGAAGACGGGGCAGGCGGCGCGGGGCAGGCAGGAGGAGCAGGCACCTCGGTCCTCGATGGACGATCAGATGAGTCACACACTGCGCCTTACAGGACCCTGCGGCTCAAGGCAAGAATGGAGGTTAGTGTGGCGGATGTCAGGATGGAGGCCAGCGCAGCATCCGTGGGTGGGCACCGACCACCACTGCTTCAGACACCTGCCTGGTGCAAAAGGGGTGGTGGAAAAAGAGGCACAACTGGATCTTGAAAAAGTAAGGCTACTTTAAACAAGAGACAGTAGAGGCAGCAGCCCCGGAGGGCGCCAACAGCTCACACTTCTCCATGGTGCTTGCTGACCATCAGACACAACCCGAGGAGCTCTGTATGCTAATGTCTGTCAAGTCTCTGAACCACCACAACCCTAGAGATGCAGTGCAATAATTACCACCATTTTACAGAGAAATAGAGGAACAGAGAGGTTAAGAACCTGCCCAAGGTCACACAGTTAGGAAGTGGCAGAACTGGGATTCAAACTAGACCATCAACTTAGGTGTGAGAGGCTAAAAGCCTTGTCTGAAATAAAGCAAGACAATAAATGCAGAACTCCACAAGCATACACATATGGTGGCTGGTTTACACACCCAGATGCACAACAGCCTGGGGCATCCTCTGGGTACCCTGATCTGGAGGCAGAAGAAGAACACTCTCCAGGAGCTTGCAGTGCCCCCTCCAGTCCTTAGCCAGGCACACTGGTTCCCAACATCCTTGCAAAGACTTGTCCTAAACCACCATGATCTGTGCCCAGGAGCCAGAGGCCGCAGACTGCCAGCATCACAGCTTGGACGATACTGGAGGGGCCCTGAGAAGCCAGGGCTTCACCTGCCAGGCAAGTCCCCCACCAGACTCACAGTCAGATTCCAGAGATGCTGAGTATGCTGGAAGTGGCTCAGGAGATGCTTCACACCAAGGTCCCTATCGGCTAAAGGAGCCCCTGTGTCTGCACTGAGCCAGAACACGGATTTGGAACCTGGAGGTATAGTGATGATCTGCTGTATCACTTGGCCTCTTAACCTGCCAAAGTCCAAACTGGTCATTAAGGCAAGTCCAAATATCCAACACTGAGAGAGAGACCATCTTTGCCCTAAAAAATAACCTATTGCTTTTACATTGTACCTTGCCTTTTACTGATCAAACCTTTCACCCTGCAGAATGGTTACCCACTGCAACATAAGAACCAAAATGCTGATTTTGTGCTTGTCCACCCAGCCAAGGCCTTAAGGCTCAAGAGACAAATAGACATTGTGCCATTTTCTCGCTCTCACCCACAACCCTTTTCCCGCTGCAAAGTGTTATGGCTAAGCCTCCACACCTCTCCGCCCCCTCTCCTCCACTGTCCAACCCCTCAGCCCAGTCTCTCCTCTCCAGGACAACTGCCCAGGCTTTGTTCCGTAAGCCCAGCTCCCTCCCAAGCCACACAGCCCCGCCTCTTCCTCCGCACCCTCCTCCTCGTCTCCTCCCTCCCCTCATTCCCTCCCCTGCCTCCTCATCCACCTCACCTCCTCCACCACAGCTGCTCCCATCATGGGGATAAAAGAGTGGCTTCTACTCTGGCATGAGGAGCCTGGGACAGGACAGGAGGGCAGAGAGCAGGGGCTCCCAGAGACGAGAGAAAGGCACCACAGCCCTCCCATGGGCCCTCTCAACGGTCACCAAAGCTGCCTTTTCAGTGAGAGCCACAGCAGGTGGCAGCCCTGGCTGCTGTGACCCCAGATCACAGAATGGCAAGTCGCCCAAGATCCAGAAGTGGGCCCAGGGCCAGCGGGCATTCTTCTGAATGCATCCTCACCCGTCATATAGATCAGAATTCCCCAAAGTGTGACATGTGTGCTACTGAACCCCTCGAGATCACTCACTGGGTGATGGACACGTGCTTTCTATTGAAGAGATGTTTATCCATTTTTACAATCAACTTTCATTTCCAGGAAGATAAAAACTGGTTTTAAAGCACGGGTATGGAATAAAGTTTCGTGTTAAAATTAATTTTCTAAGTGAAAAACATAAGCCACTTTAAAGAAAAGTAGAAAGTAGGAAACACATGGGTAAAATGCAGGTATGGTAAAAGCCACAAAGGCAATAAGCAAATGACTCGTGAATGGCGATGCTGATGTTAACTGCATAGATATGAACCCATCCCACAGGCCCGCTTTGGTCCTTGGTCAACTGAGAACAGGTCAGACTTACAAACCACTTTCAACTCGGTGGACAAATATTCACTGACAGCCTTTGCCATGTCTAGGCCTGTGAGAGTCACAGAGAAAAGAGAACGCCCACAGCCACCCCTGACTTCAGGAAGTTTTCCATTAACTTGTTGGAAAGAACAAGGAAACTGGGAGAGAATGGAACAAAAGTCTGTAAGAGAGGGGACAAAAGTCTGTAAGAGAGACAAGCTGACTTCAGCATTGGGAGACAAGAAAGGGGAGCCCGTGACTGGCTGGAGTGACCCCAGGGTGGGGCTCAGGCAGAGTCATGGAGACCCTAATCAGTTCCGAGGTGCTTAGAATGTTCCTTCCACTCTGACTTCATCACTTAGATCCCAAGAAGCCACTCCAGACTCCGATGACTTTATGGCAGCAAAAGTCACCAGAGGACCTCACTTCCAGAGGCTGTGAGAAAGGAGCAGACACCGGCAGGTCACGTCCTGGGCAGCTCTGTCATCCTGGCAGCCACCCCCACAGCCCGATGGCAAGGCTCTTCTGCCGAGGACCCCAGTGCCCTCCAGCCACGCTCCGCCTAGACTCAGCTCTAGAACTCTTCAGGTCTCTGCTTCCTGCTGTGGCGCTCCTGCCCCCCAAACTCTTGGTTCTGCCCTCTCTGTGGTGGCCAGGAGAGCCATCTCCCTGCCCAGTCCTACGCTGACCTAGGAACCCAGAAGGCTGTGCGCAGCTGAGTGGGAACAGAGGCAGATTCATAAGTGCCGAATTTCCCTCCAGATCTTGAGAGCTGACCCTTTTGGGTGCCTCGTGGTGCCCTGTCTACCATGAGGTCCCATCTTAGGGAACTGCTCCCCCCGACCCCGCCCACATAATCCCAGGATGGGCCCCCATCCATGGGATCACAGCACACGGCCCCACCCCCCTGACCACAAAGCATCAGAGCAGAGATCCGAGCCAATCAGATTCTCCCTCTGGAACTGGGAGCTATTCAGAATTTGTATTTACAGCAGAGGACTCAGCGTACTCTGGGCTGGTCTCTCAATGATAGAGATGCGGAACTCCACAGTCAGGGAAGGCCATCTTCTTCCACATGGCTCAGAGACGCAGAGAGAGTGGATCTTCAGTGAGAAACAGAGGCATAAGACAAGAAGAGATAAGTCCGAACGGGCTATGCTCTCCCTCAGCCTTTCAAATGTCGTTGCTGCCCCAGCGCCCTCTGCTTCCTCCCTATCCAAGATAACTGCCCAGGCCTCCCAGGTTCCATCACACTTAACAGTAAAATCCATTGTTATAGACAGAATGCTGTGCCCCCCAATACTTACATATGGAAACCCCAACCCCTTGGTGTAAAGGTTTTAGAGGTAGGAACTTTGAGAGATAATTGGGTGAGATGAGGTCACAAGAGTGAAGCACCCCATGGTGGGATTAACGCCCTTAAAGAAAAGACCCGAGAGCTTGCCCTCTTTCTCTCCCTCTCCACTCTGTGAAAACACAGCAAGAAGACGGTCATCTGCAAGCCAGGAAGAGGGCCCTCACCACAGCCCAGCCGAGCTGGCACCCTGATCTCAGGCCTCCCGGCCTCCAGAACTGTGAGAGGAGATATCTGCTGTTTAAGCGGCCCCGTCTCTGGCATTTTGTTTCTAGCAAGCCAAGCCAAGACATCCAGACTTCTTGCCCTGGACCACTGGCCTTAAACTCCTCACCTACTTCCACTTTCCACATCACTCACTAGACCCTGGCCACACCAACCGTCTTTCAGTTCTTTGAACAAGTCAAGCTTAATTCCAACCTCAGGGCATCTGTACTTAATACTGTGCTTCTGCCTAGAAGCAGCCTCCCTCAGTCTTGATACAGTGGGACTTTCATGTCAGTCAGATTGGTACAGAAATGATCCTGACAGGGAGGACTTCCCAGACCACGCGTGCTGACACAGGCCCTAGACACTCTTATTTTCTCAGGACTTTATTTCTACCTTGCCAATCTTATTCACCACATGGGTGCTTGTGCTCAGTCGCTTCAGTTGTATCCAATGCTGTGCAACCCTATGGACTGTAGCCCTCCAGGCTTCTCAGTCCATGGGATTCTCCAGGCAAGAACAGCGGAGTGAATTGCCATGCCCTTCTCCAGGGGACGTTCCCAACCCAGGGATTGAGCCTAGGTCTCCTGCTATTGCAGGTGGAGTCTTTACCAAGTGAGCCACCACGAAGTCCAGCCCAGCATCTGGCACAGAAAGGTGTTCACCAGATATTTGTTGAACAAACGACTGAGACTCAAAAGCCTGGCCTCCACAAGTCCAGACAGCCACGCTGTGGGTGGAAAAGGGCACGGGGTGACACTGGATGAGGACACCCCCACTAACTTGGCCTTAGCAAGCCAGCTCACACAAGACCTCCTAAGGAAACACGGCCAGTGCAGAACTCAGGGAAACGGAGCCCAGGGCTGGTCAAAAGACAGTCACACGCTAAAATATGCACGACCAGATTTTGTGCACTGCGTGTTTTATCTTTGACCGTACTTGTGGAAACATTATTCAAGAACATCGTGAACACACAAAAATAAATCTCTAAAAATATCATTTGGACGACACACACAAACGAATGGAAAGATTTTTCTCTTTTTACTACAGCGGTCCATTAAGGCATTTTGAAAAAGCAAATTTGCTAAGTAACGGCACACAGTAGCCGGCAAATAGAAACGGATGATCCAGCTGCTAGCACACAGCAGCCCCCAGACGAAATCCACCCCGGCCTCACCGTCGCTCAGGTAGGAGCGGGCTCACCAACTGTTTCCCGCCTTCCGAGGATCTGACAGTGTCCCAAGCGACAGAAGGTGACGGTCCTTGCTCACACCCGGATGTGGGTCAGAGAGTCTCCACAGCCCCCACCACTAGCTTTGACCACCAGGGAAAAAGCCGGGGAAAGCAAGCACGGAGCAAGGCACCTGACACGCTGTCTCATTTAACCCTACGACAACCCTCTGAAGCACACAGCATTATCCTGAAACCGAGGTTGAGTACACTGAAGTGAAGAGGGGCTAAGTGACCTAGCTGAGAAGACACGGCAAACTAGCACCAAGGCTAGGATTTGAGGTCCGCAGCATCTAAACCCCCACCCCCGAGCAGCCGCCCCAACCTCCACACCCCACAGATCAGCTCTCCTTTCCCATCTTCTCCACCGTCTGTAACGAACGTCAAGGGCCCAACTCTGTCCTCTTTGCTGTCTCCCCTAAACACCTGCCAGCCTGCAGTGGGCATCACGTCGTTGCTAATGATGAACCCAGGCTGCTTGCAGAGCATCCCCTTCTGGCCTGCCTCTCCCTCCCTCGGCCACCTCCACACACACATACATGGGGGCTCTTTCCTTGTCAATTAGCAGCCCTCTTGCTTTAGTTTTGTATGTCTGGTTTATCTTGTTACCCACATCTTTTTGTTTGTAACCTAGCCAAAGAACAAGAAGAGTCTAAAACACATTCTGTGACTTTCTTTTAGATTATAATCTTATCTTAGTTGTTATTTCTTTCTTCTGAGGGCTTTCTTTTACTTTTCTCTTTGTTTTTCTCTTTTCCTAGTTCTTCTCTCTCTCAAGGTTTTAAGGTCTTAAGGAGAAAAAATACAAATATGTACATACATGGCCACTGGATTCCTCTGGCCATCAAGCTAAGTTCACTTTGCTCATCATCAAAATAAAAATGTTCTGCAACATGATCTACAAGCCTTACTGTCACTGCTGGGGATGGAGAAGTAGATTATGAACTCAGGAAAACAATAAAATACAAAGATCTAGAAATCTGAATACCCACATTCAAATCTGGACATGAACCCTTCCAGCTATATTGTGATTTTTGGATAAGAATCTCTGAGTTTGAGGTTTTCATCTGTAAATGAATAATAATGCTACTTCCTACCAAGGTTGTAGAGAGGTTTAAAGGGGCCCCGTATATGAAAATACTTTTAACCTAGAAATTATTTCAGCATCAAGCAGTGTGGAATCAGGGTCCTGGCTGAACTATGAAATGCAGAACAGGAGGATGCTGTTGAATTGTGCATTGCACATCACACCTTGATGGCCCACTAGAGCCACTGTCTTTCCCCCAAACTGGGTTTCCCCCTGGAAGTCCTAGTTCTGCTAATGGAACCAGGAGGCATTTCATCACACAACAGCCGCACACACAAACATACACACACACACACAATCTGCTGTGAGTCAGGGTAATGGGTGCTGGGGACTGGACATTGAACATGCTGGACAATACCCTCTCCTTCAGGGCCCTTGTAATACAGTTTGGGTGGGAGAAAGGGTAAGACAACAAACAATGAAAATAAGGCAACAGTGTCATAACTGATCAAGGCCCCTAATTTAAAGGAACAGCCTGTATGAAGGCCCTAAGGCAGGAGAGAGCTTGGCCTAATAGTAGCATAAAAAGAAGGTGCTGGAAGGGAGGAATTGAGGGAGTGAGTCCCCTGAGGTCTGCAAAACCAGTAGGGCCAGATCTTACCAGGCCTTCCGGTCCATGGTCAGGAGTGTGACCTGGATTTTAAGGAGGCCTCTGGAGTTATGCAATAGAGTGATAGGGTTGGGTTCAGGGTTTACTTTTGTTGGCTACTTGTTTTATTTTATCAGTCTGGCTACAGTGCAGAGAATTAAGACTGGATAGAGTGTTGGTGAGCAAAAGTGGAAGCAAGAGAGCAGATGGTCAGCTCCACAGTAGGACAAGACAGAGATGACTGAGGCTTGGGTGGGAGACACGTAGAGAGGTGAACAGAACTGACGGGCATTTTGGAGCCAGAAACGACATGAATTGATGATAAGTCCCATACAGAGGCATGCAGAGGGAAGGAGAAAATGACTCGTTTTCATATGGAAGATTACTCCCGGGCTTTTGTGCTCAGCCAGTGAAAGAATCCACCCGCAGTACAGGAGACCTGGGTTTTCTCCCTGGGTCAGGAAGATCCTTTGGAGAAGGGAATGGTAACCCACTCCAGCATTCTTGCCTGGAGAATTCCATGGACAGAGGAGCTGAGTGGGCTACAAGCCCACTACAAGCCTAGTGAGTACAAAGAGTTGGACACGACTGAGCGACTAACACACACACACACACACACACACACCCAGAAAAGTAGTGACAGCATTGATTGGGAAAGTGGGTGGGGAGTGGAAGGTGGGGGAAGCACAGGGCAGGTAAAAGGAGAACTGGTAAAGAGAGGCTTAAGCTGCCACCATTTTTCCCACTTACCCTCAAGTGTACAAGTTGATTATCCTGTCCCCCACAAGCTTCTCAAAATCACCTCTACACTTCCACCTGACTTTGCAATGTGTTCCCCCCTCAGAGGCTTCTGTCTCCAATCCACTTTCTGGAATGGGGAGTAACACGCTTGCCTTTAATAAGGTTTTGGCTTAGGGTTTTCTGTTACTTGCAGATGAAGACAGACACAATAGGCCCTCAGGGTCTAATCCCAGAAAGTGTCCAGCCGAGAGTCCTCTCCTCCACAAACACCATCCTGCCTGGCCACACCAGACCACCCAGCTCTCCATCCTGCCTGCTCCCTCTCACGCCTCTGGCCTCTGCATATGTTGGCCCTGCTGACTGGGAGGATTTTCCTCCCTGTTTCCACCTCCAAATGCCTCCTAACCATTCTCCTCTTCAATTCCTGTTTTTAAGTGAACGTAAAAACTAGTAATGTTCATCTCTGACACCTTTCGTAAGGCGTCAACCACTGAGGTGTCAGTGGTTGAGGGCAACCATTCTCTTGATTCCCAGGATACCCTGATCTCATCTCCATGGTAATTCTGACCACACAGTGCTCGAAAAATTATTGCTTCCTCCTCTCTAGATTGATGCTGCTATAAGGGCAGTCATGACAGTCACTCAGTTGTGTTCGACTCTTTGCAACCCCATGGACAGTAGCACACCAGGCTCCTCTGTCCATGGGATTCTCCAGGTAAGAATACTGGAGTGGGTTGCCATTCCCTTCTCCAAGGGATCTTCCCAACCCAGGGATCGAACCCAGGTCTCCCGCATTGCAGGCAGATTCTTTACCATCTGAGTCACCAGGGAAGTCAGAAGGGCAGTGCCTGGGTTTAGCTCTTCTTTCCTGCCCGGGATGTAACACCAGGTCTAAAACATAGACACACAAGAGTTTCCTGAATGAATCAACGTCAGAGTGGCTTAGTGCTATAGACTGAGCGTCTGTGTCCTCCCTGAGTTCATAAGTTGAAAGCCTAACCCCCAATGTGATGGAATTTGGATGTGGGGTCTTTAGGAGGTAATTAGGGGTAGATAGCTTATGAGGGTGAGACTCTCATGATGAGATTCATGCCCTTATAAAGATGGGGTTCTCTCTCAGCATCTCCCTCTCTCCCTCTTTTTATGTATAATCAAGGAAGCAGGCCTCCACCAAGAACCCAACCAGGCTGGCGCTCTGATCTCAGGCTTCCAGCTTCCAGAACTGTGAGAAATAAACATTTGCGGGAACTCCCTGGTAGTCCAGTGGTTAGGTCTCTGCACTTTCACTGCCAAGGACACAGTTTCAATCCCTTATCAGGGAACTAAGAACCACACAAGCCGTACAGGCAGGACAAAAGAAACTTGTTATTTAAGCCACCTAGACAATGGTATTCTGTTACGGCCACCTCAGTGGACTAAGACAGGTGGCTTCTAAAGTCTTCACACAAAGTAAAAATTTCTGAGTGGTCAAAATGAACCCTAAAAATCCTGCCTACCATACACTAAAATACAGTATCCATATTTCATGTCATATACAGCGATTCTTATTCCCACTGAATTTTGAGAAATACTGAGCGCCACTAAAGGGAAGAATAAACGGAGCGGCTATATGACAATGTCTTTCATTCAAAGCACCCTGCTGAAAAACAGTCATTAATCCTTAAAGGTAAGCTTTAAGGAAAGTGGGGTGGTGGGAGGGCTGAGAATGGACAGATGGACGGAGTCTTCTACACTGGCTCCTGCTTACCTGAAGGAGTTTATTTGACTTTTTAAAAAATATTCTATGTATGTAACCTCAGGCCCTGCTGTATGTACAGCAAGAAAAAGCTGTCATCATTTGGTCCAATGGAAGTCTTTTTATTTTTCTGAGTAATTTACAGAAGTAATAATAAAGGGATAGTTTTTACATTTTTACTACAAAATTCATTCAATCATTTAAATATAGCTCATTTTCATTCCCTATTCTCCTGACTTTGAAGGTATATACACTGAAAATGAGCAATATTCTCTATGTGCAACTAACTATTCATGAGCTGTCAAATGTGAACCTGGGGCAGATCCATCTCACAAATACTAATTCCATATTTCAAGGAATTCTCCAATAAGTTCTAATTTATTGTCATTTCCGGTTCTTGTATTACAAAACTAGTACTTCTGAAACTTCTGATGGGTCATAACCTTTCTAAAGAGAAGATGGTCATCTTTCTCCATAATTGCAAAGCGTTTTCATCTTTACATTTATAAACACTGGCAGGAATATTCTTTTGATCACTTTTGCAAACACACCTGATTTTGTCATTTGTCCCCTTCAAACTCTATCAAGAAAATTTTGTGAAACAAACACCACAAAAGGTAAAAGAACACTGGTTCCTGCTTCTTCGAGCAACACAGGATGGTCCCGGTTCTTGTTGCAAAATATTGGGTGATGAAATCATTCTTGTTGAATTACTAACTGGATGAGAATATCATATTTTCTTTGTCCTCAAAAATATATTGTTTATTCGTCAATTCTGGAGTGTGAGAAAACTCATCTAGATTATTGTATGGTAAAATTCAGGGTCTGAGACTTTGCTTACAAAGTGAATTTTACTATTATCATTAGAGTCAACATTGCTATTGTCTCTTCTGATTTGTCTAACTTCTGTAAAAAACATTTTCCTTTGTCACTTTTCTTCTCTTCACCATTTTGTGCAGGCAATGAAAACTTCTCTATTCAGTGGCATTCAATGAAAGCAATAATAATAAAACTACAAAGATGGTATCTTCTAGCCTCTTTTAAACTTCCTTGAAAGATGATGTAATACTCTAAGCAATGTAATAAGAAAACTGAAGGGTGATGCAATCATGATGATTTATGTCACTATTGCATCATCTTTCCGGATGGTGATGCCATCATTCTTTCATTTTCTTATTATTTTAGTATTTTTTAGTATAATTGGTAATAATTGATGGGTAAAGATAAAATAATTCCAAGGATGATAAAATGAAAAGTGTTTCAAGACATAAGAAAAATCAGATTCCAAAAAGTCTTAGATTTATAAATGGCCCCAATTGTCCTATATGGTACATTCAAGATAGAATGGGTTTTATTGTTTTTGTTTAAAAAGTAAATTTTCTCTTTGATCTTTGCAAGATTTATTTTAAAAAGAACCAAAATCATGAAATATTAACCTTTACAAATAGAACTCCTCAGAAAAAAAAAAAAAACTCAAAAATGAAAATTTAGTTCCATGGATCCTGATGGCATACTGCTGGTTAAATCACATTAACAGATTTGATTTTTAAAATCTGGCTCCCTGGAAAACTGACACCCCCACACACACACACACAAAAACAACAACTCCTCCTTTACTGACAGCTCTCCAACCAAACCCACCGGAGAGAAAGCGCCGCAGTGCTCCAAGGCCACAGGGGCCCCACCAGCACTCCTCGGAGAGATCCGGCAGATCCTGGCCTGGGACATTTCCTCCTGGAGTTTTGTCTCTGCACACAGGGAGGAAGCAAAAATCATGACTCGAGGAAAACAGAGATGCCAAGTGGAATACTATGCAGGCTTCAGAGCAAGGCACAAACAAAACTCAGATCATGATCGGACGCCTGATGATTACGGCTTTCGATTCTTTATGGTGAGGAGACAGTGTTATTATTCTCTTGGGGTTTTTTTTAATTCTCATTCATCCTTTGTGTTTCCAGTCAGTCCACAACTATGGCTTGACTATTACTCTACAACATAGAGGAAATGTGCAGTTCACAAAAGTGGTGTACTCCAAACCTTTGGGAGTTGGTTATTTTGGGAACTCAGAATAGTTTTCCTCCAGTAAACAATACTGTAAATGATGGTGAGATTTCCAGAGCAG
Source organism: Moschus berezovskii (assembly GCF_049115385.1). Taxonomy (NCBI): domain Eukaryota; kingdom Metazoa; phylum Chordata; class Mammalia; order Artiodactyla; family Moschidae; genus Moschus; species Moschus berezovskii. The sequence continues at coordinate 72,945,132 of NC_142477.1, forward strand.
CCCCACAAAAGTCTTCTAAACTCATAATGTTACTGAGGCCCTGGACTTTTACTGTGAAAATGAGGAGAGAGCAATTTTGTTGTAACACCAATATACAGACTCAAAGATGGATGATACAGTCTCCCTTCTCTTGAATTCCATTTAATGGAACAACAACTGGTTCAATGAAAGAAAACAAAGGGAAAGCTAGAGGCTTTCTAGGGAGAGACCTCTACTTATTTTGGAGGCTGGTAGCAGCATTTTATTGTTATTTTGTCTGGCCAGTTTCACGTGGACACCTTTTTTTGCCATTTTCCCTCACAGAGACATGACACAAAGGAGCCATGATAAAAATAGATTTGAGGCTCACATCAAAGGATGGGGGAGTAAAAGCAAAAAGTTTGAATGAGATTTCCCTGATGGAGTGATTAAAGCATGTGGTTGCAAGGAGGAGATTGTCTAAATCTGTATTAACTTATTTGCTAAGGAAATTGAGGAGTCGGTGGAAGACCGGGTATTAGTGTCTCAGGTCTGAGCCTGGAAGAAAGGAGAGTCCACTATTTGGACAGGCAGTTCCCTCTCTGACCATAAGGTGGTGCCATCAGTCCAGACAGTCGGCCCCCAAGGGGGCGTGGCTTGCAGGAGGAGGAGCTCTACACGTGGAAGCCACGTTTTCCGCTCTGGCTTTGGAACTCAGACAGCCTGGACCAGCCACCAAGTATTAACATCAACCTACACAACACTGTCTCATCAGTCAACGACTTCCCATCCTCCAAGGCACCACCTGCTCACACCCAAGCAAGAACATCCTTCCAGGCATAGCGATCCACATCAAGATTCCAACTACTTACTTACTATTCCTCTCATGCATCCCTTCCTTCACAGTGTCAGCTCTGGGCCGCTGACCTTCTCCTAACTCCAAGAGGGAATCTAGTCTAAGAGCACCCTGGAGTTTCATCCTTAAATGCCACCAGGATGAGATAACAAAATCTTCTCTGGTGAGCACAGATTTGTTCACAAAGGCCCTGCAACAAGGCTCCAAACGCCCTTGACAGCTTTATCTTGCATTTGAATACCAAACGGGGCAACTCCTATTCCTCATAAGAAATGCACCATGTCCCCTCTGTTCATTTACCCCTGATGCTCTTCCCTCCTATGATACCCTCTGTTCCTTTTCCACTTGTCAGTATCCCCTCCCCTTTCAAACTTAAACCCGAATTAACCCACTCACTGTTTGGATTTAATTGGTGAATTGGAGTGAGAGAGGAAAACCTGGGTTCCACGCATTAACCACAGAAGCCCCCAGATGTCACGAAGGGAGCCTGCCTCATCCTTCCCACAGCCAGTTAGGTCTTAAACTGAGAAGGAGGGCCCATCCAGCCAAGAACCCTTGCTGAGTCTCAGGGCAATCCCAGCTGGACTGTCCTTACATCTCCAAAGGCTCAATTCCCACCTAGTGAGAGACCAAATCTGCAGGCACAATGCATGGTCCAGTGTCTGTTCCCCATTCATGTTTCCTTTACAGTAATAATAATACTTACTATCATTATTACTGCCCCTTACCTACTCCCCACTGTCACCAGCCACAGACTGCCAAACCAGGCCTGAGTTATAAGGCTAGAAGGAGAAAGGGAAGATCACAGCACAGTCAGCAGCCTGAGCTCTTCTCTCTACTCTGACCTCAGGCCCGTGACCTCAACTGGTAATCCCAGTACACTGCTTCCTGCTTCTGCAGAATTTTCTCAGCCCTGATGGGACAGACTGGGATGGGCATTCTTCTCTGGATGTCTGGCTCTGGCCAAGTGTTCTGAATATAAAACTCTTAAGAACTGGTAACTACTTTCTATACCTCAAATCCAACCACCGCTTTTTTTTTTTTAGTTCTAAAAGAAGCAGGTGGCTCAGGTAGGCAGTTTCACATCCCCTGTGAAACTGGAGCAAATAGAGTCAAGATGAATTTTTCTATTATGCAGGTCCTCTGAGGGCAGTGCCAGGGCCTTGTGGTGGCAAAAGGTTGTGCCCCAGCTCTGGGAGACAGGAGCCCAGAGATCTGCATCTGCCTGGCCCCTACCCAACGTGGTGGCCCAGCCTTCTAACAAGGAGACTCAAAGTGTCTGCATCCCACAAAGGTGGGCTTGCTCCCACCCGCTAGACCTCTCCTGTTTGTGTTGCTCAAAGAGCCAAGAGACCAGATGCCCTTTTTAATGCCAATATTACTCATGTTCTCACCTACAAAAGAGGCTCTCCAAGGAAAGAAACCCTACCCAGGAAATTCAGAGGCTCATGGGAGGCCAGACTGCTGTGGGTTTTTTGTTTTGTCTCTTAAGAAAAAACACAGGAGATGGTGTTTCATAAACTAATAAAGGAAATAGATCCCCAAACAAAAGCAGGGTGGGAAGCGTGCACCACCTATTATTAAAATAAAGGACTTGTACCCACCTCCTTCCCCCAAAACTCTTGAGGCTGTGAGATGTAATTGTTATTGGAGTCACGGACATGAGTGGTCAGTTTTTTTGTCACGACGCAGACTCAGACGTTCAAAGTGACCCTTTCTTGGGGTCCTAAAACCGGGTGGGGATGGTGGACAGCAGCTAGCTTCCAGGCGCTAAAACCCCTGGGAGGGCCTACTCGAAGGTGCCTTTCCTACCCTCTCCTATCATTCCTCCCACCTCTGGGCCGCTGGACACTCGACAGCCGCAGCCACTGGTGCCCACCCTGCGCCCATGCCCGTTCCTAACGCCCTCCTGCATCCGGGACCTTGGGAGGGGAGCTTGGGAAGTCGAACGGCCGACAGAGGACGACCTGGCCCCGGAGTCTTCGCACCCCTTCCCCCAACCGTGTCACAAGGCTGCCCCAACGAGGCGCTCGGTGCGCCCCGCCGCGGAGACCGAGCCGCGTCGCCGCGGGCAGTGGGTGATGAAACCTCCGGGGCGCATTACCGCAGAGGGCGCGGGCTGGGAGCGGGCGGGGGCGGGGCCTTGGAGCTGGTACCCACGCTCACCTGTTCTCCCTCAGGAGGGTGGAGGCGGCGGGGGAGGGGCGCAGCGCGTCACCCGGGTGAGTGGCGCAGCGCGCGTGTCCCCGCCCTCCCCCTGCCCTACGAGCCCCCGGAGCTGAGCCGTCGGACTGACGGTGCCCGGAGCAGTTCCTGTCCTCGGCCTCGGCGCGGGGGAGACGTGAGCGTGCACACGTACACACACAGCGGGGGAAGAGGCGCTCCCAGCGGCGCCCAACTTTCTCCCTGCTTCCGCAAGCCGGGGGGAGAAAGCAGTCGAGGGCAACCCAGCCCCGGCCGTGCTTGGGGAGGGAGCTCGAACAAGAAAGGAGAAGAGATGGAGAGAATTTCCTCGGGTTCTGTTTTTAGGGTTTGGGGAGAATTTTTTTTTTTTTTTTGACCTTTTCCATCCGATGAATGAAGAGTAAAGGGAACACAGAACGCGGCGGCGAGTAGCGCTTTGGGAAGATGGAAGAGTATGCTTGGAGACGCGTAAAGTTGCCTTTCAAGCTACAGCCTCTGGGGCACGCGATGCTCCGCCGCGGGCTGACTCAGGGCTGCCCGGGCCTCCCTGCCACCCGCCTGTAAATGATGCAAGTCCAGTCTCTCACCTGGATCCCTGCAGCCCAGCCCAGAATCCGTCTGGATTGAGGGAGGGGCAAGAATCTGGCACCAAAGGTTTGTTTGGCAAGGCCCACCACGGCAGGGCGAAAAGAGGAAGGTGGGGCAGCTGCTCTGGCGAGTCCTGTATCTAGTGCTTCTGCTCCTATCTTAAAATACTTTGGAGGATTTTTTGTTTTTAATGCAAAGCATCACACCGCCAGGATTCCCATCTGTGCCCAGCTTGCCCCCAGCACCATTGTGTCCAGGAAACTTCTCCAATCTGTCAAGACCTTGGGGCCGGGAGCCTCAACTAAATTACAAAAGGCAGAAAGAGGAAACTCTCCCTGCCCGTGGCGGGTGTGATGCGAGCCAGGAGCCCGAGGGGGTTGGAGGGGAGGCGGGACGCTGTCCCAGAGCAGACCATCCAGTCTCGCCTTTCTTCAGCTGCAGCCGGAGCTGGGATTCGCTTTTAGTTAAGTCCGTTCGGCCATTGCCTTGGAGCACCCGCACACGCGCATGTATCTCCGACCGCGCTCTCACACACTCACACACGCACGCAAACGCGTGGCCGTCGCCAGGTCTGCAACTTTGTCCGGCGCTCCCAGCAGCGCTCGGCTTCCTCCTGTAGTAGTTGGGCGCAGGCCCCGCCTCCAGGCCGTGTTGTCAAACGGGCGGGGGTCTCGGATTGGTCCAGCCGCCGGGACAACACCTGCTCGACTCCTTCATTCAAGTGACACCAGAGCTTCCAGGGATATTTGAGGCACCGTCCCTGCCATTGCCCGGCACTCGCGGCGCTGCTAACGGCCTGGTCACATGCTCTCCGGAGAGCTACGGGAGGGCGCTGGGTAACCTCTATCCGAGCCGCGGCCGCGAGGAGGGAAAAGGCGAGCCGGGAGGAAGAGTGGGAGGAGGAGGGGAAGCGGCGGAGGAGGAGGAAGAGGGGAGCACAAAGAATCCAGGTCTCCGGGCTGGAGGTTTACACCAAGAACCATGTGTGCCGAGCGGCTGGGCCAGTTCGTGACCCTGGCTTTGGTACTGGTTACCTTCGATCCAGCTAGAGGGACCGACGCCACCAACCCCCCCGAAGGTCCCCAAGACAGGGGCTCCCAGCAGAAAGGCCGTCTGTCCTTGCAGAACACAGGTAAGTGCGTGCGCCCCTGCGGCGGGGAGCTGCTGGGAGAAGACATCCCGCACCCACGCAGCGCGTCCCGGGCGCTTCGCCCAGAACTGGGCGCCCACCCAGGGACGCGCAAACTCTTGGGGTGGAGCGGGGCGTGAAGAGGAAAGCGCGCGGCAGAGCGAGGTCCACACCGGGCTCCGCGCGCCCGGAATCCGCACGTGCTAGCCGGGTGATGAGATGGCTGGGGCAGGACTTGTTGCTGTCCTCCCCGGGTCGAGGGTAAAGGAAGCACCGCATGACGCGGTCAGGGTCGGCTCCAGCGTCCCCGGACCGGTTCAAACCTCCCTGTTCCATCCTAACCGGCTTGCAGGAGGCACGGAGCGTCCCCGCTACCGGGCTGCACCCTGAACCGAAGAACTTCTCTTCCCAGCCGGCGGGCCGTGGCAGGACTGCTTCTCCCCCTCCTCAAAAGATGCCCGACATCCAAGAACTTTGTAGGCGAGACAAATTGCATGGCGAACTTTCCCCCTTGTGGGGCATTCCTTTCGGAAGGGGCAGGGGCGGGTGGAGTAAAGCATACCTCTGCGGTGCTGCCTCCGTCCCCGGCTCCAGGGCAGGTCAGCAAGAGAAGAAATGGTGACACGGCCCGAACCGTGCGCCGCAGCTGCTCGACCGGCTCTCCGTTTACCCGCGAGCTGCCAAGCACAACCAGGCGTGCTGGGCACGGGGCTGGCCCTTTTCCCAGCCTCCGGGAGAGGAAGAAAATCTGCCTAGCCCTTCTTCGCTCTTCACGGCCCTCCCTTTATTAAAGGGGGCTGCGAACCCGGCGGTGCCGTGCGTGCGCTCACCGCACGAGCAGGAATGCACGAGTGCCCATTAGGGGCGCCGAGAGCGAGTGAACCGCGGCCCTGCGCGCTCCGGGCCGGCGCGCCGGGGCCGCGCATGGGACCGTCCGGGAGTCTCCCACCTCCATAGGCGGATGCCAGCACTCCCGGCTCTTGCCCCGCTCGTCCTAGGAATCTCACCCACCTTTTCCCCTCCCAGAGCTTTCCCTGAGAATCAAACGTGATTTTCGCTAGTTGGTGACCCTCAACAAATACACGCCCCTCATTCTCTCGGCAGATTTAATCTGAATACGGATTATCTCCTCCGACCCGCCCTTCTTCCAAAATATACTCTTCTGATGTAATTTTGTGGTTGGTTTAAGTCAGGGAAATTGGGTAGGGGAAGGGAAAGGAGAGAGGCTTTGCAGCCTGACAGTTAACTCCCTCTCAGCCTGTCCTTTCAGAGAGGCAAATTGGGGCCACATTCTGCGAAGGAGGGCAGCGGACACCCGGGTCTCGAGAAGTCTAGGGAATTAAGCGACATCTCACCCCGGATCTCTATTTAAAAGGAACCTCGAACTGCAAAGGTTGCGTTTCTGCAGACTAACCCCTATCTGACTCGACTCCTGAGCCTGCTTGCAAGGAAACTGCAATTTCCCTAGCCTGGTATTTTTAATGCGAATGGTTTGGAGGCGCTGCCTTAATAGGAATTTTGTTTTGATTTTTAGGTGTTGAATCATAAAGCTAAATTGAAACTGCTTTTTGGACGCTCTCATTTGGGGGTCAGGAAGGAAATGGCCGTGATTTAATAGCAGCAGCTTCATCCAAGTACAGAAGAGTATTTCATTGAAGGACAGAAGGGAAAGACCAAGCTAATGGGTTGAAATTTTATTTTTGTCAGTGGGTTTAGGAAGCTGAAATATCTTCAGCAGTCAAACTAAGTATTCCCACAAATACTTTAATAAGATGAGAAGGATGAAAAAATGGAGTGTTCTGACCTAACTTCTCTTGTGACTTTTGTAATGTAGGTCTGGCTAATTTTTACAAATATTTACAAATACTAGTTATCTTCATAAGTAGATTAAGTGATGAAATTTTCTTTCCTTGGCTTTTGGATCCCAAAACAGTCATTTCTAACACTTTTTCTTAATTTTCCTTTTAGTCATTACTTTTATTTCAACCAGCCTCTCTCTGCAGTCCCCAGCATGGCAGAGAATTTTGTATATGATTGTATGTAATTCTCATTTTAGCGGAAATCCAGCACTGTTTGGTCAACGCTGGCGATGTGGGGTGTGGCGTGTTTGAATGTTTCGAGAACAACTCTTGTGAGATTCGGGGCTTACATGGAATTTGCATGACTTTTCTGCACAACGCTGGAAAATTTGATGCCCAGGTAAAAACCATATTGAGCACCAAGAATGCTTTGGGTTAGCAGAGCATGACTGAAACGTTCATTGGAAAAACCTGTTAACAGAGTTTCCTAGCTGAACATCATGGTGGGTTTCATTACTTGCCAGAGACCTTCCAGGTGTGCAGCAGGGTGCCAGTGACTCCCCACTGCACTCCGGGGTTCAGCTCTCTGGACCTGTCCCATCGGCCGAGGCTTCCTCCACTCTTCCCCTGTGTTTGCACACACAGAGTGGGATGGAGGCCAAGCTGAACAATTATTTGAGGATTCTTAGCAGAGAAAACTCATAATAAACATCTTGTAAGGGACACACGCTGTCTGGCTACCCAGAACCCAGTCTGCGAGGACCATAACATTAGGCTGGGGGTAGGGCAGGGAAGGTCAGGGACTCCAATTAAACATGCCAAAAGCTATTTTCACCTAATAGGCAAGAATAAAAGAGACACGAAATTTGTAGAAATTCGTCATCTCCTAGAGGACATGGGCAGGCAGCATGGATAAATCAGGGCCTCCAGAGAGCAGACTTTTCTTCCTCCTAAGCAGCAGATCCTCCTCTCCCAACCTGAAAAGTTGGAACCCTGAATGAGTCCCGCTCTATATAATAAATATAGTCAGGGCCTGACCCACTTCACTTATCCTGGGCTCCCCAGGGTAAAAGCCTAGATGCTGCACGAGTAGGAAAAGAACCAACAAAACCTTACGGCTCCAGTGCACACCATGCAAACACATCTCAGGTGGAGTGGAGCATCAGGCTCATCTCCTGCACGTCCTCCCCAGCCCGTATATGCACTGTGAAGTACCCTGTGGTCATTTCACTGGAGAGCCATGACTGTTTGGATGAGGCCAACAGTTGAGGTGTGATTTATGAACATCACCAGTTACCATGTACTGACATCCTGTAGACAGCCTGACAAAGCAATGCCTGGGAACCAGAAAGGGATGCGGGCTGGCAGCCTCCCCTTCAGAGGATGTGGGGTGCCAGCAGGGGAAACCGGGGAAGGAAAGAGGAGGAAAGTGTCTGAAGTCCTGGAGATGCCCTAATAAAGCATCCCTTCTGGATTAACGGGAATTAGGAAACGTTATAGGAAATCCGGAGGAAAGATGTGTATTTCAGGGCAATCCCACAGGATGTCAGGGAAGAATACTGAGAACAGATTGCTGCAGCCCTCGCATAAATTCATCTTCCTTTTTTTCCTCATCCAACAGGAGTACGTTCTCAAGTTAGAAGCATCCCTTTCAAGTCAGGTCTCAGCCCATAACTACTTAGTCAACCGGCACACCCTACCCTCCATCCTATGTGGCTCCCACTGGCGCGTCAGAGGAAAGGGAATCACCGTGAGGTGGCTTTCCAGTGATCAGACTCTCTCTGTAGACCTTTCAGCGGCTTCTGCAGGAGAGGACTGAAATAAACGTGCTGGCCGGCGTCCCACTTCCAACCTAAACCCATTTACTTTCTCAACTCCGTTCCTTCAGGCCTGTCTAAAACACAGGGGTGACTTCTCCAATGACAGCTCGCTTCTGTAGAAGAGGGGTGTGAGCATCCCTGGGTGGGTATCCCACAGTGCCTCTGTGCCCCGCGAGGTTGATAAGGAAGCTAACGGCCCAGGCTCGCCCCCACACCCCCAACAGCTGTCTCCTCTCTAGGATGAGAACAATCTCGTGGGGTTGCCAGGAAAGAGAACTGCAGGCCAGATGTATGCCTGGCTGCCTTCGCCACTCGGAGGCCTAGGGCGAGGGGGAGGGGCCGTCAGCCGGGCAGTTCAGGCTCCAGATGCTGGCAGGCAGTGTGCCAGGCGGGCCTTTTAGAGGCAGTAATCCTAACAGTTTAAAGGAGTCGAATTGCTTTCAAAAAGGAAAAGAATGCTCCTCCTTAAAGGCTAGGAGGAGGAGAGAGAGAGTACGGGTTGGGGTCGGCAGGAGGCACTGAGGCAGGAAAGGCAGGCCCAGCTAGCACCGGACCTTCACATCACTAGGAGGAGTAGGAAAGATGCGAGATCTGCACAAGGACGCACCTGGGAAAACCTCTCACCACGCACTGCCAAGGAGCTCTGGGCTTATGCCTGCCCAAATTTCCCTCGGGGTCTCAGAAACGTTGCCACCACACAGTCAACACTGGGCTTCCTTGAGGACAGAGGGCCACGGGAGCCACAGGACGAAGGAGGCAAGTAGAGGAGTTTGGGAGGAAGGAAGCAACCATGTCAGTCTCCCAGGTAACATCCTTTGGGGCTGAAGGCAGAGGTCTCACGTCACTCTGGACAGACCTCCTGATGTAGCCTCAGCCTGTCACCTGCAAGGATGTCCGTCTGGATGGGGCCTTGAGGTTCGGTTGTCAGAAAAATCCCATGTAAGCCCAACAAGGGTCAGACTGTCAAAGCGTGTAATAAGGCCTGGTCTCTTCCACCCCTCTCTCCCTCCCCCGTCCCCTCCGCTCTCAGGGCAAGTCGTTCATCAAAGATGCCTTGAAGTGTAAGGCCCACGCTCTGCGGCACAGATTCAGCTGTATAAGCCGGAAGTGTCCGGCCATCAAGGAGATGGTGTTCCAGCTGCAGCGGGAATGCTACCTCAAGCATGACCTGTGCTCCGCCGCACAGGAGAACATCCGGGTGATGGTAGAGATGATTCACTTCAAGGACCTGCTGCTGCATGAGTGAGTGCTGCCCTGGGGGGTGGATGGGGTGATGCTGCAGTGTGCATGGAGGGAGGAGAGGTCTGCTGCGGTCCAGAGACAGTCTTCTTCAGTCTGATGGGCTGACTTGTAGAGGCTCAACTCTCCTGTTAAATGGGAGGTTGTGGTTTACCACGGAAAGCTGCACTGACTCCCCTGAGAGTCCCTTTCCGGCTGGCCTTCAGGAAAAGCACAAGAAATTTTCACCATCAGTTTCAAAATCCTAAGCAATAGCAACAGGAAATCTTTTTCACTGAGCATCAAACATGTGGAATTTAGGATACCTTTAGTCTTTCCTTCAGCCAGGATCCCAACAGTTCTGAGTGTTCCGAGTTGCCATGTAGGTGCCCCAGCAGATGGCCAAGAGCTGGTAATATATACTGAGTATGTACTGAGTGCCAGGCATTGTGCTAAGGCTTCATATGAATTTTTCACTTGATCTTCATGACAGCACCATGAGCTGGGTACTATTCTCAGCTCCATTTTACAGATGAGAAAACTGAGATTCACTGTGGTAAAGGTCACACAGACAATGATGGAGGAGCCTGGAAGTCCAGCTCCAGGACTTATATTCTTAAATACCGGTAGCTTTTTCCCTTGCCTCCATAAGTTCTGCTTTCCCTTAGAAGGTCCAATTCACCTTCTCCAATATTCATGCCTTCCCAGAGAAAATGTAAAATAAATGATAAAAACTTTTATCACCTAAACACCTTTATGCCAAAATGAGGGCATAGGAACATACTCTTTGGAAGACTTGTAATTCAATCATAAACCCAGGACATCTTCCTTTAAAAACATAGAACGGCTCCTTCCTTGGGGACTCAGGGCAAAAAGCAAGGTACTAGCTAAGCAGCCCAGTACAAGTCACTACACTGTTAGTCTTTGCCCAGTGATTCACTGGGCCAGATCAGTACAATTTTATCAACCCTTGCTCCTTAGTTCATGCCACAGCCTCCCTCAACTATGTCACTCAACAGGGCATTCCCCATCCCACCCACACCACTTAGACCACAGAGAATAGCAGCCATCACCTGTCACTTCCCACTTGGTTATAAGGCTCTAGGTACCTTGCAACACCCCTGGTGCAGTGTTAGAATTATTAGATTTACCATGAATCTCTATAGGCCGTTCTTGCCAGGAGCAAAGTGATGTTGCCTTTGCCTTGAGTTACACTGTGTTCTCAGTCGCTCAATCATGTCTGACTCTTTGTGGCCCAATGGACTGCAGCCCATCAGGCTCCTCTGTCATGGATTTTCCAGGCAAGAATCCTGGAGCAGGTTTCCATTTCCTACTGCAGGGGATTTTCCTGACCTAGGGATCGAACCCACATCTCTTGCACCTCCTTCATTGGCAGTCGAATTCTTTATCACCAGCACCACCTAGGAAGCCTGGGTTATACTAATGCCCAATAAAATATTTTCTATTCTTCCAAATCTCTGTAAAGAATCAAACCAACAATAGCAATAACAATAACTGTCATTTTCTGAGTGGGCCAGACCCTTGGCCAGGGACTTGGCCTAGATTATCTCATTTACCTTTCCCAACAGTGCTACAAGCCAGAGAATACTAACCCCACGCAACGGAGAAAGAATGTGAAGCTAAGAAGTTAAAGATCTTGCTCTGAGGTTCAATTCCTAATTTCCAACTTGGGAACTGGTGATTCTGAAGCCAGTTGTCAGGAATGGACCTCAAACCTCCTTGCCCTGGCCTCCATTCTCCCCACTAGACCAACTAAAGGCTCATTGGTCCCCAAATGCAGCAGGATTTTTTCCCTCTTTTTCAAAAGCAGTCCCGTTACACAAGCAGAACACTGAAGTTTCCTTCCTTCAAGGTGCCCCTGCAAGAGGCAGACACTCCATTGCTAAGAAACTTATGAAGTTCATTTGTCCTCAACTTCCTCTCCTCCATCACAGATAGTTTGTTGGCTTCAAAAATGGGTGACAGGGCACTAGTTTTTAATTCTGTAACACATTCCTGGAGCCAAGAAGACTTTTGTTTCTTTGGAGAAAAGTCTTTGGGAAAACTGAAGGTTTTGAGGGGTTTTGCCACCCTACCCCACCTTTGCATTTAAGAAGACAGAAAGCGCTATGGTTTTCTGATGTCTCCTCCATGGAAGCATCGTCCATGGGACCCTTACTTCCAAATGGCTCCATGCATCATTTAGAGCCCACATAGCCCCTACCCCAGCCTGCTCTGGAAATGCAGGTGGTCTACCCCAAAAGCAAACCTGGACCTTCTTCTTAAATACTCAATGTGGCTACATGCAATTCCTCTTGCTAAACCAGCAATTCTAGCTCTCCACAAAATCCCACTGCCTTCCCTTCTGAAGCTGCAACTGCACACTCTGTCAACTAGTATTTAAAGCTGAACTGAATTTTTTTTTTAGTTTTTCTTAACTATCTTAATGATTTGGGCACCAAAGATCCCATCAGTCCCCAAATATCAAGAAGGCCATTTAAGAATGTGTGACCTTGGCCACAGATAAGAAAATGAAAACTGAATTTGCTGTTCCCTCTAGAGAGAAGGAAATCATAGTCATCCTAGAATCCACATCACCCCCAACCCTCAACCTGACCCTCACCTAACCCCTAAAACACTCACATTCAGCTAAAGTGACTTCCTTCCAACGCCCTGCTCCCCTCACCCCTTCCTGTCCCACTTTCTCCATATCACCCGCCTGGCCATCAGACACCCTGTCACTGGGTGCTGGCAGCCTCCAGGCACATCCCCCTCCAAGTATTTTTAAAAACCCTTTAGCCTTGCTGACGCCCAGTGGAGAGAGCTGGGCTTTGTCATTAGACACGGGCTGAGCTAGCAGCCTGAGAAGGCACCATGCCAGCTTGAAACACAGCTTAGATGAACACACCCCCACGGTGGTTCACAGCTTTCTCCTCGGCAGAGAGCGCCAAGGGCAGAAAAGAGCGTGGGGTAGTCCAGCCTTCTGGGATCCACCTTGGGATTCAGCAAGCTCATCTGGCAGGCAGGATGCCCTGCTGAAGGAGGCCAAGAGGCAGTCTGTGGATTCCCAAGAGGGCCCTTCCTCTCCTTACTCTGGGGAAAGAAACTTGGAAAAAAGCATCCCCAAAAGATAGATGCTTAGTCTCTGTGATCTGCTTATCTACCCACAGGAGGTGGCAGGCAAGATCAGGTGCTAAAACCCCAATGATGCTCTAGCAGACACTCAGTGAACTTGACCTCCCTAAGCCTGTCAGTGCTAGGTTTCAAAAGATGGATGGAAACGGACATGCAGGGACCACTTCCCTCGTGTGCCCATGCCCTCCTCTCTTAGCTGAAGTCAACCTGGGTCATCACTGTCCTTGTCACAGTTAGGGGCCTGCCTTCAAGACTTTCAGCACCCTGCCCATCAGCTGTGCCCAGACTCTCCGACTCCAAAGGCATCAAGTAAGCCTTAAAAGGCAGCTTGATCTCTGTCAGCCGGAACATTCCTCCTCTCCGCTCTCAGCCCAGCCCCAGACCTTCTCGGCCCAGAAGCTTCCAAAAGCCACTTTCTCCCCAACCATGTCTCTGTTTTTCTATCTATGAAGTGAGGACAGTCCACTCAATTACAACTTGAGGACTAATTCATGAAAATGGCAGCAAACCGCTTCACAAGTCTTAAAACAATCTGCCCTTCCTGCTGGGCAACAACGGCCCACATGCAGAGAAAAGATTCAAACGGTCTGGAGTGCAGCCTCTCAGTGGCGCAGGCTCACCGAAGAAAAAAGAGGCTTGTTCTTACAAATGATCACTCACATGCCAGAGTGATTTCCTGCCCAAGGGGATAGCCCAGTGCATGGTCATATAGACCCAGAAATTCTGCCAGTGAGGGCTGCTTAAGAAAGCTTGTTAGCCACCTGGAACATGCCATACCCCTCCCCACACCTTGGGGATTTTAAGTCCAGTGAGATGTAAGAAAGGCTTGGTGAGTTGGCCAGGAGATCCCATTACTGGGGGCACCTTTTGCCAGATGGGCCCCAAAATAGGCACACTGCCCTGGCTTTCTGCACACACCTCCACCCCCAGGAGGAAGGTACGTAGTAATTCCTCCTTCAGCACTTTTCCTAAAGATGGCCTGAGCAACTGGTCCCCCCCTTGGGAACCAAGCATGCTTATTTCACAGACAGCTGGCTCTCGTCCCAAGCACAGAGGCCCCTCTCTGCCAGGCCAGCCCTCACCTCCCTTTGTGGGGAAGCCCAGACCGAAAGAATAGAGCTGTTCAGACAGCCACTCCCCCCCTCAGCCTCTGCCACCAAGGAAGGGAAATCTTGGTTGGAATCTGCACCCCAGCCCCACCCTTCACCTGTTCCAGACACCTCCAGATACAAAGGAGAATGCATCCAGAAAACTTCCCCAAACATCCTTCATTATCCTGAGCCCAAATCAGGGGCAAATACACACACGGGGAAAGTGGTTTTTGGGGAGCCTAACTTAGATTAGGCTTATCAAGGAGAAGGACACCCAGTGCAAAGCCAGCCAATCTCGCTTCCCTGCCATAAGGACTCCTCAGTTTAGTATTTAAGGCCCTTCACCATTTGCCTAAGTATCATTCCACTGGCTCCAAGACCCATTTCCCCTCCTGCTAAAATCCTCCTAGTTCTTGCCTGGAGAATCCCAGGGATGGGGGAGCCTCGAGGGCTGCCGTCTATGGGGTCACACAGAGTCGGACACGACTGAAGTGACTTAGCAGCAGCAGCACACCCTAAACAGGCCCGGGGACTTCACTGGTGATTCACACGGTAAAGAATCCTGCAATGTGGGAGACCTGGGTTTGATCCCTGGGTTGGGAAGATCCCCTGGAGGAGGGCATGTCAACCCACTCCAGTATTCTTGCCTGGAGAATCTCCATGGACAGAGGAGCCTGGCGGGCTACAGTCCATGGGAATCACAATGAGTCAGAGAGGACTGAGTGACTACGCAGAGCACAGCACAAACGGGCCTGGAGTGCCCCTGCCTGCCTTATTCCCGCAGCTGTGCGCCTCACTCCCCAGGGCTTCTTTCAAGGGTTCTAGCACAGACACCTGTGTATTGTCAGGGGCCCTTTTTCTTGTGGCGGACTCCCTCCCCCTAGGCTCCAGTTCCCTCCAGTGCCTGGCGGGGAGCCCAGTACTCCACAGAATCCAGGTAAAGGCAGCAGTAATTCCAGGAACATCTTTTGCCAAACCAAAGCCAAGTCAAGCATCGGCCAGGCCTCTCCCCTCCTGTGGGTCCTGACCTCCGCAGCAGGCGTTCTCCAGCCCCTGTCTCTCTCTCAATCACAGACCCTACGTCGACCTAGTGAACCTGCTGCTGACCTGTGGGGAGGAGGTGAAGGAGGCCATCACCCACAGCGTCCAGGCTCAGTGTGAGCAGAGCTGGGGAAGCCTGTGCTCCATCCTGAGTTTCTGCACCTCGGCCATCCAGAGACCCCCCACGGCGCCGCCCGAGCGCCAGCTCCAGGGCGACAGGGCCAAGCTCTCCAGGGGCCACCCCGCGGAAATGGGTCCCCACCTCGCGGAGCCCAGCAGTCGGGAGACTGGCCGAGGTGCCAAGGGTGAGCGAGGTAGCAAGAGCCACCCTAGCGCCCACGCCCGGGGCAGAGCGGCCGGCCCCCGGGCCCAGGGGACTTCTGGAAGCAGCGAGTGGGAGGATGAACAGTCTGAGTATTCCGATATCCGGAGGTGAAACGAAAGGCCCGGCAGGGAAATCTTTTCCTCCACGCCGTCCATTTTCTTCTCTCTGGACATTCCAAAACATTTGCCATTAAAGAGGGGGCTGCACTCGCAGGTGTGATGGGGATTGCGGACTTGACTGGAGGCGTCTGTTAGCGGCGTGAGCAGGTGAGGCGCAGGCTCCGCCGGCAGCAGCGAGGGCTCGGCTGTGCCTGGTGCGGCCCGCACCCACACACCCCGACGGGAGGTCGCCCTGCTCGCAGCCTTGCCTTCTTTCCACCCGTCGAGACCCTGGGCTGAGGCTTGCGGCTCCCTCTGCCGGGGAGGTGACGGGAGGGGCGGGGCGACCCCGGGGCCAGACTGCGCGCGTGGTGCTCGGCCCGCCCCCAGCCTCTGCGCAGCCCCAGCGGAGCGCGGCCGGGTTCCGGCGCAGGAGTGGGTGTGCAAATCTCCCTGGGAATCCGGAGAAGGGTGGAGCGGGGGCAGGGCCGTGTGGGTGCTTGGTGCCAAACAGAAATCCAGTTTCTTGCATGGGACCTTGAGGGTTGGAGTATCTTGGGACGGGGCGGGGGTTGGGGGGAGAGGTGTGGGGGCTGCGAGGATTCTAAGTATAATTTCTGAGCCATTGTTCTGTCTGGGGAACCCTGCTGCAGGGAGTGGCCCCTGTGTGTCTGTATTTTAACCACTGCTTCGAGTCTCGATTTCACTTTTTTTATTTATCCAGTTACATCTCCGTATCTGTCGTCTAAATAAATAGCTTTCAAACAAGCAACTGGGTCATTAAAACCAGCTCAAAGGAAAGCAAAAAGCAACCCATCTTTGAGGGCTGAATTTTTTTTAAGTGCTATTTTTAAAGTAATCAAAAAGTGATGTAGCTTTATGTCTGACTGCCTGACATGGGCTCATTGCCACTAGAGCAAAGCCCACCCTGGAAAAAATGCACACAGGAGTGCATTTGCTAGAATTCCCTTTGCCTTTCGGTACCTCGCCTTGACCCTCAGCCAGGACGGACCCTGGGTTCCATTGGGCCGAGTTGGAAAGCTGGGCTGTCCATGTTAGAGGCTGGAAAAGGGGAACACAGAAGGACTACTCAGTAATTTTCACCAGGGAATGCCGACCTTTTATGTAAATGGAGCAGACTGCTGCACACCACTGGGGGACAAGATTTCCCAGATCCAGAATGAAAATTTAGCCATGAGAAAAGGAGTCAGAGTGGACAAAGAAAAGCAGGGAGGAGAGGCAGAACTGAGGATACGGGGAAAGCTTAGAACAGAAAGCACTGGCAATGGAGGTCTTGTGCTTACTGAAGAGGTCTCAGAGATAGGCCCTTTCTTCTCTTTTCTGACAGAGCTTATCCTTTCTTGCAGCTAGTACTCAAATAGGAGCCCAGGATTGCAAGGAATGGATGGATGTTCTGGGCCAGGTCCTTCTAGAACAGGGGTCAACAAATCTTGTCTGTAAAGGTCCAGATAGTGAATACACTATTTTCATTTTGATAGGTTATATGGTTTTTGTTGCAGCTACTCAACTCATCCTTTGTTGCCTGAAAGCAGAAACATACATAGACAACATATAACAAATAGGCTTAGCTCCACTCCATTAAAATTTTATTTAACAAGCGCCCAACTGGATTTGGCTCTTGAGCCTGAGTTTGCTGACTGCTGTTCCAGTGACTGGGCAAAAAAGTATGCATCCTCCATTTATATCAACTCATAGCTCTCCCTCAAAGCAACCTGAGGCCACAGATAAAAGAGGCTATATTTATCTACTCAAAAATGATTTGTTCCACAGAATGCCCTTACCCAAAGCCCAGCTAGTGTTTATATAACCTAAATCCAGTCTCACTGCTGCCAGGACAGGGTGCCAGAGCGTCGTTTTCCCAATCTTTCACGATCCATGTTGGAAAGAAACCATCTGTTGGGGGGAGAGGTACAAAAGGCTGGGAGAAGCACCTAGAAAGAGCTGGAGTTGCAGAAAACAGAGGGGATGTTGTGCTTGATTCGGCTCTGCCCTGAGAGAGAGGAGGACCGGTGTGTCAGACTCTGCCATGGCAACTGAACGTAAACCATGGCTGTCTGAAGCCACACAGCACGTGTTCTGTTTTCCTTACATCATTCAAAAGCTGAAGCAATAACATTCTCTCGCGTTGCTGGGTCAGCTGCTCATTTGTTCACCCACTTCTGGGCTGGGTAGGTGAAAGGCATCACTTTTATATTTTCCTCAGTGTAAATGTTTTACGTGTTCGCTACTGACGCCCCATACGTCGCTTCTGTTGTAAATACTTGTCATTTGTATTTATTATCTCAGTGTTTTCCCCCGAGGCATAAAATTACTTACTGTGTTGATCTGAACCCCCTCATTGATCGGTGTTGTGTATTTTTTCATGCCACTGCTTTGTTTCTTCTCAAAAGTCAGGTAGAAATCCTTGCATTCTGGTTCCTAATGTTTTGAAGCCTACAGTAGTATTTATTGCTGAAATTCTTTATCTCAAAACTGGGGAAAATCCAAATTCCTGTAAGCATGGACAGAGGCATTTGTACAGTCTAAAATATAAGCAAAGTCGTCCTTAAAAATAGACCCTCCACTTGGGGCTTCGTACTTCATACAAATTTACTCCTGAGCCTTCCTTTGAGGAAGGATGTGGATTTCCAAATAAAGATATGATGTTTATTTTGAGCCCTGCATCTTAACAAGATGATCCGAACACCTCTCCTTTGTATCAATAAATAGCCCTGTTATTCTGAAATGAGAGGCCTTAGTAGAGTGAAATGCTGACACTCAAAACTAAATAAATAGAAAATGCTAGCCCAGAGCTGTAGCTGTACTTTTACACACAGACACACACACAGAAATTTCAGCTCGAACCTAGGAAAAGGCTCCACTTAGAACAACATGGACAAACGCTTCCAGGGCCCGTTTCCTAAGAAAGAGCAACCCTCGTGAGATCTCAGCATCGGCACCATGTGGGCTTGCTAAGTTATAAGATCTGTTTCTGTTACGGATTTAGGCAGCAGGACCTGTACGTTGTCACATTGCATTATCTTTCTCCAAGCCTTAATAAAGGTTTTAAATAACTGACTTCCTCTTGAGTAGCATTTTCGTCTGAGAGAGCTTTGGGTGGGCCAAGGGGATGGCTGTCAGTAACTGGGCTTTGAGTCCATTAAATGCTGGATATTCAGATATCTACGAGATAGAAACAGGCTCATAGACATAGAGAACAGAGGCATGGCTATTGACAGGGGAGGGGGCTGGGGGAGGGCTGGGGGTTTGGGACCAGAGGCAAACTGTTACATACAGGATGGATAAACCAGGCCCCAGCACTTCCCTGGTGGCCTTGTGGTTAAGATTCTGGGCTTTCACTGTGGGGGCCCAGGTTCAATTCCTGGTTGGAGAAGATCTCACAAGACACATGGTGTAACCAAAAGAAAAAAACAACAAGGATCTTCTGTATAGCACAGGGAACTATTTTCAATATCCTATGATAAGCCTAATGGAAAATAATATGAAAAAGAATATATGTGTGTGTGTGTGTGTGTATTACTGAGTCACTTTGCTATACAGCAAAAGATAATACAACATTGTAAATCAATCATATGTCAGTTTAAAAAATATAATGGTGCATGTTCAGTTTACAGGGGGAGGAACTCAGGGAAGAAGATTCTCTAGGCTTTTCTTCCCTCACAGGGACTCTGTCCAAAACCCTGCCTAAACCACCCAAAGAGGAGGCTGAGCTTCTGTGGCCAGCCTGAAAGCACCAACCCCAGGGCCATCAGGGTGGTCCTCACAGCTCCTTCTGGAATCCACAGACCTTGGAGTCAGCTACCCTTTCTTGCAGATGGAGCCTAGAGAGGACGCCACCAGCATAATTAAGTCTTGGTCAGAAAACAGCTCAGGGGCCAGGAGCCCTGCACAGGCAGGGAAGCCTCCTCCTCACCCCGCCCTTCCTCAGCGCTACTGGTGAGCTGGAGCCCCTGATTTACTAATTCTGTGGTTTACTCCACCATTGGCATGCCCACTGTGTTTTCAGCACCAGGCCAGGCATCTTGTATACGTAACCTCATCCCCACTACGTCCCACAAGCAGCGGGTATTATCCCCACTTTACAGGGAAAGAAACCAAGGTATCAGAAAGTAAAGCAACTTCTCCCAAACCGTGCGACTAGTGGCGGGGGTGGGGGTGGGGGACACCTGAACTCGAACCCAAATCTGTGACTCTAGGCCACATGCTTTCCCCTACTTCAGGCCCAGATTCTTCACATACAATTTATTTTTAATTTAAACCAATCAGTATGATTCTATTTTACACAGGGCTTAAAGAAAGAATAATTATACTCTTATATTTATAGCACCAGGCCTCCAAGGAATTCTGCTTTAGAATGGAAAGGAAAATTGATGCTCTCACCTTTCCTCTCTGCAAAGACTCAGATTTTAGTTCAGATTAAGGGAGGGGAGGAAAATCATGGAGTCTGATCGCTTTTCAGTGCATATGAGTTAATTTTTTTTTTAAAGATGTTTCTTAAGTGTTCCTAAGGAGAACCTTTAGGGAGTGGCTGGCTGGAATGACCATGCAGACTGAGTTTTCTCTGCTAAACCCACCCAGTCACCAGCCCTGCCTTGAGATATCAGGCTTTGCCGAAATCTTCAGCCCCGCCATCACCCCCATCATAGTAGCTGCAGTTTCCTGGGAATCTGTTATGTGCCCCCTGTGCTGCTTGGTGCTTTACAGATATCATTTCTGAGCTTCATTTTACATATGAAAACATTGAAGCCCAAAGGCATCTTCTTTTGCCTAGAGCCATCAAAAGGCGAGCAAGCTCCAGGGGGTGGCAGGGCTTAGTCAGCACTGTCTTCTATCTGTGGATTACCCTGATGTGAAAATGTGGGTTAAATACACGCAGTGTTCAGAAACGCAGATACCTCCCTCCCTTCAACGCTCAGAACTGCTCCAGTCCACTGGTTCAGGAATGATGAGGCTGTGGGAGGGCTAGAAGATCTTCCAAATATGCTGGATTTAAGCAAAGTTTTCAAAGGAAGCTGGAGCCGTGGGTCCCACAATCTGGAGACAGAAATCTGAATTTATTCTGAAGTCGACAGAAAAGAAAGCCTCCTACTGAAGAGGGAACAAGTCTTGGCCAGAGAACAAGTTTCATGTGAAATTGTTCTGTGGGGTCAGAGGAAAGATCAATACAAGCGTAGGGCTAGGAGTCATATGAGGCTGCTAGCATAAGAAGTTCAGTTCCTATCACTCCCCAGAAAGAACATACAACTCAAAAGTCACTCCCTAAAGAGAAATGGAGGGAAAGCCACAAAGCCAACCTAAGCTGGTGCATGAAATGAGCCCTGTTTCACTCAGCAGGAGGAACCCTGCTGTCCCACAGCACCTGGGCATGTGCCCACCGCACCATTTAACACCAGGTCTGCCTGGGTGAGCTAAAGCTTGGGAGAGTCAAGAGACCCCTCCAGGAATTCTGATGCAGGTCAATTGTTGACAAGGTACAGAGGAGAACTGGCTAGTTCCATGTTCCACTGGAGAGTTTCCAGAGTTTTTTGTGGCTCTTAAAGCGAAGGAGTGCCCATGTAAAAAGCAGTGGCACACTGACAAGGGTGAGGAACGCTGGCTCGCCCGCCCTCACAAGCCATGAAGAGCCCTCAGCAGAGGAGTAGGGGCACCAAAGAGGGCTTTGTGCAGGGAAGATAACTAGGCCCTGGAATTGTGTCCTGATCGTTTTTTGCTGTGTTAACAAGCAACCCCAAAACTTAGTAGATTGACACAACAGTTTTATTTTGCTCACAATTTTGTGGGTCAGAAACTTAGAAAGGGCTCAGCTGGGTGGTTGGTCTCTTCCCCAGATGGCGTTAGCTGCCTTCCCAGATGGATGGATGTGCCCTTCAAGCACTGCTCAGTGCTCCCAGTCCCTTCCTGCTCCCCCTTCTCGCTCTTTCTCCATGTGACATCTCACCCCTGAGGCCTTGCAAGTATGGCCATTTCAGGGTGGTTAGTCTCCCTTCTTTCATGGTGACTGGCTTCCCCAAGAGAGGCTGGAGATTTTACAGCACACTCTGCAGATATAAACTAGGGTTTGGACTTCATCCTTGGAAATGAATGTCCCAAGGGCAGAGACTGTCACTTCTGCACACAATTTCATGTCCCTCCAGTGACCCTGCCATCACACAGCTAGAATGAAGGAAGGAAGGAAACCTCTTGCCCAAAAGGATGCCAAATTGTCAAATCAGATAAGTTTCTATTCACTTTAACTCCTAAAGGAAATGTATCCTTGTGTCCTTGTAAGGAGCACCAACATGTCAGTGAGTCAGTGGGTGGGTGTCAGAACTAAAGGTCACAGGGAAGTCTAATAATTTTGGAGTCAGGAGACAGAATATTAATCCAACCACTCGTTTGTCTTGCACCTGGTAAATCTTTTTATTCTTTTTAAATAACAACTGGAAAAAGTCAGGACTGGCCCTGAGATCCTAGCAAATCAGGTACACTTTCTCAGGTACAAAATAAGGAAACTGACAGCCACTCTACTTCTCTCACAAGCGGTAGGAAGGAGAAAGTAACTGAAGCTATACGAAAGTGGCAATACACAGGAGATACTTTGAAGAGCAGGGATGCCATGTCAGCGGTGGGGATTATTTCTCCCGGCCATTCTGAAAGGCTTGTGTCTAAAGTCAAGAGCGCAGAGAGGATGAGCCACCCCATCCTTTCCACTGTCCTGGTGGTTCTCTGAGGCAGGTACAAGGTCTTCTGCAACCAGGATAGAGAGGGTCAGCCCCACATGGTGGGAATCTGAACCAGTCATGAGGGGGCAGAGCCTAACTAGATGGGTGAGAGCAGCCCCTGAACCGCTCCCCAGAGGCAGACTGGGCTGGGGAGCCACCAACAGGCTGGGGAGCAAAGGGCCTTCCTGCCAGGCTCTCCCTCTGCAAACCTCAAGGCAAGGGACCCACAAAAAAGCCGGTTCATAAACTCCTTAATGAGAAAGGAAAGCAGAGACTGACAGAGATGAGGGAGGAAAGAGATTCATGGCCAGAGCCCACTCCACTGGGTGCCAAGGTTCCTGAGAGTTTGACATTTGGAAAAGATCTGTCCTGGAGGAGCCAAGGATTTGGGACAGGACTCCTTCCGGCTCCCGGGACTGTCAAGAAGAGAAGGAGGGGGAGGAAAATGACTCAGCTGAAATAAAGAGAAAAGTATTTTTAAAAAGGGAAACGATGAGAGGCACAAAGGAATGAGATGGAGCCCAGGCAGGGTCCAGATGCCTTCTCAGACGAAGCGGGGCCAATCTGCAAAACGCTAACAAGCTCACAAGGGCTTCCAGACCAAGAATAACACCTCGAAAATGAAGAGCATCTTCCAGGCTTGCCAGGCCCGACACCCTCGGAGTCCTCCAGGTCCGGGGTCCCCAGGGACTGGTGCCCACCTCTGCAGGAGAAATGCTGGGGTTGACCCAGCAGCGCAGAAGCTCCTCCATAGTTTTGACTCTGAAGATGGGGGCGATTTTTGCACAGAGGAGTTAGATAGAAACGCATTTCACATTCAGGCTCACACTCACCCAGCAGGGCAAGGCTGGGAGGAGGGGCTAGGATGCCCTTCAACTCCTCCCTGGCTTCATTCCATCCACCAAACCCTGGGGGATGGGGAAGGCGTGGAAGCAGGTTCCCTCCCTGGAAGCTGATGCAACTCTCAACACTAACCCCCTACCCACAACAGCCAAGGGCAGGTGACCTTGATTGCAGAAGTGTCAATGGAGACTGTGAAGAGATATGAGAATAAAGAGAAGCTGCTGGGACTTCCCTGGTGGTCCTGTGGTTAGGGGACTGGTTCTATCCCTAGTTTGGGGAAATAAGATCCCACAGGCCACGTGTTGTGGCCAAAACAAAGCGGGGAGCAGGGTGGTCATTAAAAAAGAGAGAGAAGCCGCTGACTGACAACTCTGCATCTCCGTCCCCCAGCTCACCCAGTGCTGGGTTCATGCTGGGGTACACCTCCCCGCAGCATGGAAGTCATATTTCTCGAAGAGGAGAAATTAGGAAGAAGAGGTCAGTTCAGCATGGCCGAAGAACTGTGAACCCCTCGCACAAGCCTATCAAACCCGACAACCTTTCCGAGTTGCTCAGCATTTACCCAGAGGCTCCTGTCACTGGGAAAACATCATGTGTCCTGGGAGGATGTGAAGCAGGAAGGCCAGCCTGCCCGGGAGCACAATGACACGTGCAGGGGAGGACCCAGGAGGGGAGACCAAAGCCAGCTGTCCCACTGTCCAGAAGCAAGGCTGCGGTGGGAAGCCTCCCCTGACAGTAGCCCGACATTCTAACAGAAAACAGGAAACCAGCAGAGAACTCCTGGCCCTCCGCATGCTGGGTTATCCCAGCACCTCTGAGACGAGAAGCTGTCCCTCTGGACCACTCAAATGGCCGCCAGCACCTGGCAGGGGGGCTTCAGGCATGCAGAAACTGAGAGCGTGGGGCCGACTGGCTGCCCTCTGAGGTCGCTCCCATAGCTGTGGCTGCCCTGAGGTCCCTTTACCAGCCTGGGGCCTGCTACACAGACAACCACAGGCAGCGTGGGAACCTGTCTTTCCAGGGCCTGGGACCTTGGAAACTGGTTTGGTGAGGGAAAGCAGAGGCAGAATTAAAAGTGTGAGAGATCTGTTGAGAGGAACAGTGTGAAAGGTCAGGTGAAAAGACACAGCAGGCAGGTGGTGCCTCAGACCGAAGTGCAGGGCTTACACCTGGGAAGGGAGAAAGGGAAGGAAGCAGCGCTGAGCAGGACTGCAGGGCAGCTCTGAGAAAGTCTCAGCCAAGAGGGTGGGACACCCAGGGATGCCTCTCTGTGTGGGCAGGAGTGGCAGGCTCTGCCCCAACCCCCACCATGAGCTCAGTCATTGCCAGGAGCAGCCTGGGAAGAGGGTGGCTCGGCATGAACACAGTGATGGGCTGGAAGGAGTGGCAGGTGGAGGCTGAACTAGCTACACTCTTCAAAGCAGGGAGGTCGGAGCAGCACCCTCCCACAGCTACCTAATAGCCAATGCCTTCTTAAACTTTAGCCAATGCCTTTTTTAAACTGGCTTCCCTGCTGCTCAGATGGTAAAGAATCTGCCTGCGATGCAGGAGACCTGGGTTTGATCCCTGCGTAGGGAATATTCCCCAGAAGAAGGGAATGGCTACCTGCTCCAGTATTCTTGCCTGGAGAAGTCCATGGACAGAGGCACCTAGCAGGCTACAACCCATGGGGTTGCAAAGAGTCAGACAGAACTGAACTGCTAACGCTTTTTTTTAAACTTACTTGGTACTAGGTGAAGTAAGTCAGACAGAGAAAGGCAAACATGTCTCTTATATATGAAATCTAAAAATGATACAAATGAACTTATTTACAAAACAGAAACAGACCCACAGACAGAAAACAAAACTTTTGGTTACCAAAGGGGAAAGCTGAGAGGGGCATAAATTAGGAATTTGGGGATATATTACTCCTTGAAAGGAAAGTTATGACCAACCTAGATAGCATATTAAAAAGCAGAGACATTACTTTGCCAACCAAGGTCCGTCTAGTCAAGGCAATGGTTTTTCCCGTGGTCATGTATGGATGTGAGAGCTGGACTGTGAAGAAAACTGATCACCGAAGAATTAATGCTTTTGAACTGTGGTGCTGGAGAAGACTCTTGGGAGTCCCTTGGACTACAAGGAGATCCAACCAATCCATCCTAAAGGAGATCAATCCTGAGTGTTCATGGGAAGGACTGATGCTAAAGCTGAAACTCCAATACTTTGGCTACCTCATGCGATGAGTTGACTCACTGGAAAAGACTCTGATGCTGGGAGGGATTGGGGGTGGGAGGAGAAGGGGACGACAGAGAATGAGATGGCTGGATGGCATCACCGACTCGATAGACATGAGTTTGAGTGAACTCCGGGAGTTAGTGATGGACAGGGAGGCCTGGCGTGCTGTGGTTCATGGGGTCGCGGAGAGTCGGACACGACTGAGCGACTGAACTGAACTGAGAGAGTAGATAAACAAAGACCTATAGTGTAGCATGGGATACAGCACTGTACAGCACCCAATATTCTGTAATAACCTATATGGGAAAAGAATCTGAAAATCTGAAATATATATCAGTTCAGTTCAGTTCAGTCGCTCAGTCATGTCTGACTCTTTGCGACCCCATGAATCACAGCACGCCAGGCCTCCCTGTCCATCACCAACTCCCGGAGTTCTCTCAAACTCATGTCCACAGAGTCGGTGATGCCATCCAGCCATCTTATTCTCTGTCGTCCCCTTCTCCTCCCACCCCCAATCCTTCCCAGCATCAGAGTCTTTTCCAGTGAGTCAACTCTTCGCATGAGGTGGCCAAAGTATTGGAGTTTCAGCTTTAGCATCAGTCCTTCCAATGAACACCCAGGATCGATCTCCTTTAGAATGGACTGGTTGGATCTCCTTGCAGTCCAAGGGACTCTCAAGAGTCTTCTCCAGGACCACAGTTCAAAAGCATCAATTCTTCGGCAATCAGCTTTCTTCACAGTCCAACTCTCACATCCATACATGACCACGGGAAAAACCATAGCCTTGACTAGACGGACCTTGGTTGGCAAAGTAATGTTTCTGCTTTTTAATATACTATCTAGGTTGGTCATCACTTTCCTTCTAAGGAGTAAGCGTCTTTTAATTTCATGGCTGCAATCAGCATCTGCAGTGATTTTGGAGCCCAAAAAAACAAAGTCTGACACTGTTTCCACTGTTTCCCCATCTATTTTCCATGAAGTGATGGGACCAGATGCCATGATCTTTGTTTTCTGAATGTTGAGCTTCAAGCCAACCTTTTCACTCTCCTCTTTCACTTTCATCAAGAGGCTTTTGAGTTCCTCTTCACTTTCTGCCATAAGGGTGGTGTCATCTGCATATCTGAGGTTATTGATATTTCTCCCGGCAATCTTGATTCTAGCTTGTGCTTCTTCCAGCCCAGCGTTTCTCATGATGTACTCTGCATATAAGTTAAATAAGCAGGGTGACAATATACAACCTTGACGTACTCCTTTTCCTATTTGGAACCAGTCTGTTGTTCTATGTCCAGTTCTAACTGTTGCTTCCTGACCTGCATACAGGTTTCTCAAGAGGCACGTCAGGTGATCTGGTATTCCCATCTCTTTCAGAATTTTGCACAGTTAATTGTGATCCACACAGTCAAAGGCTTTGGCATAGTCAATAAAGCAGAAATAGATGTTTTTCTGGAACTCTCTTGCTTTCTCCATGATCCAGCGGATGTTGGCAATTTCATCTCTGGTGCCTCTGCCTTTTCTAAAACCTGCTTGAACATCTGCGAGTTCACAGTTCACATATTGCTGAAGCCTGGTGTGGAGAATTTTGAGCATGACTTTACTCGCGTGTGAGAAGAGTGCAATTGTGCGGTAGTTTGAGCATTCTTTAGCATTGCCTTTCTTTGGGATTGGAATGAAGACTGACCTCTTCCAGTCCTGCGGCCACTGCTGAGTTTTCCAAATTTATATATATGTTCGTTTTCAGATTCTTTTCTCTTTCACTTTTCACATACACATATTCATATATATATGAATCACTTTACACATGAAATTAACACAGCATTGTAAATCAACTATACTGCAAAAAAATAATTAAAAAACAAAGTAACAAAAATAAATCCTTTAGCAGAGCATTCAAGTCTTGAAACAGGTTCTAGCAGCCCTTTGGTAAGAGGCTTTACCAGGTTGTTGTGTGAATCAAGTACCTGAATGAATGAAACACTGATTGGCAAACGAGGAGGCCCCACCAGAAGTTCACAAAACGAGGGCTCACAGGTTACACACAGCCTGAGGTTTTGTTTGACTCACATACTGACTTTTTCTAAGTTAAATTAGGTGCCAGCACAGAGAAGCCACCAAAATCCAAATTTCCAGCTTCCCTTCAAAAATAATAACATCCATCAGTCCTGAGACTTCCTGGTGGTCTAGGCGTCAAAACTCCACCTTCCAGTATAGGACACGGGTTTGACCCCTGAGCAGGGAACTAAACTCCCACATCCCGAGGGCAACTAAGCCCAGCACTACAATGCAGATCCCACTTACCACAACTGAAAAGACACAACGCATCCAAACAAATTTAAAACAATATCCATCGATCCTGAGCCCACATTCCAGCTCTCCACAGCTCTTATCACTCCCTACTGTCTTACTCCCTACCTGCTTCCCTCACGTACTTGAATAGACTGGCTTCTGCAGGCCTCCTGCCTACACTCATGTATGCATCTCAGCCATTCATGGCCATTCCATTTCCTAGGGGGATGCAAAGAGGAACATTTAGAACATCTAAAAAGAGCTCTGGGTAATTAAAATATAACAGAGAAAAATGAAAAAAAAATCAATAAAACAACTGGGAGGTAAATTTAAGAAAATCCTTCAGAAAGAGACTAATTATGGAAGAGAAAGAAGATCAATCTAATAGATTCATCCAATCAGAAGGACTTCCAGAATAGGGGAATGAGAAAATGGTAGGGAGAAAATTATCTAAGAAATAGTACAGAATTGAAGCATAAGAGCTTTCAGACTGAAGAGGCCTAATGAGGACCCAAGACAGTGAATGAAAAACTCCCCAGTAATATGCATCCTTGTGAAAGTTCAAAATTCCTAAGGGGAAAGGGGAAAAGCCCAAATGCTTCCAAAGAGTGGAAAAGAATTACAAGCAATCAAGATCAACATGTACACACTGGTATATTTTAAATGGATAACCAACATTGACCAGCTGTGTAGCACAGGGAATCCTCCTCAATGTTATGTGCCAGCCTGGATGCAAGCAGAGTTTGGGGGAGAATGAATACACATATATGCGTGGCTGAGCCCCTTTGCTGTTCAGCTGAAATTATCACAACATTGTTAATCGCCCATATCCCAGTACAGAATAAAAAGGTTTTTAAAAAAAGAATCCGTAAGGCCTCAAACTGCTCACCAGCAACTTTGGAAGCCAGAAGACAAAGGAGTCATGCTTCGGCATCCTGCAGGAAAGTAGCTCTGTCCCTAGTCAGATTATCAATTGAGTGGAGTATAATCCAGATATTTTTCAAACATGCCAGGTCTCAAAAATTTTCCTTCTGAAATATCCTTTCACAGGAAGCTCCTGAAGGCTGCATGCTGCCAAAATGAGGGAGTAAAATTAGAACAAAGACATAATCAAATCCAGGAAGCAGAGACCTAGCCCAGGAGAGAGGGAAGGGGCTTCCCAGGATGATGGTAAGAAGAGTCCAAGGGCTTCCTGGTAGCCCAGTGGTTAAGACACCATGCTGCCACTCCAGGGGGTAGGGGTTCAATTCCCTGGTCTGGAAATTAAGATCCCACATGCCACATGGCATGCCAAAAAAAAAAAGTCCAGGCTGACAATTGAGCAGCCAGCCCCCCTGGGAGCAGAGGACCATGGGGACTGCAGAGAATCACTTCATGGTTTGCCCAGAGGTCTTGAGGGGTGAGTTAGCGATGGTTAAATTACTTACGGGAAACGAAGCAAACCAAAAATAAGGGAAAGACTTGAATGGGCATTTCACAAAAGAAGATCTCCAAATAGCCGATAAGCACATGAAAAAGGCCTCGACACCATCAGTCAATAGGAAGATACAAATTAAAAGGTCTGTGATCATCGCTCTCTACCCAGCAGAATAGATCAAACAAAGAATAACAGAGTCCCAAGCACTGGAGAGGCAATGAAGCAACTGGCTCTCTCATATGTTGCTAGTGGGGCACCAGTGGTCCAAACACTTTGGGAAACTCTTGTTTCTTAGAAAGTTAAACATATGCCCATCCTATGTCCCAGAAACCCCACTCCTAGGAATATATCCAGAGGAATGAACACAAACAGAGCCACAATAATACTAGTACAAGAATGTTGAGTAACTTGATGCGTAATAGCCAAAAACTGGAACCAGCCCTAATGTCCATCCAATTGGAGACGGAAAAACCAAGCGTGGTTCTTCCATCCAAGGAATACGAGTTGGCAATCGAAAGGAATGAGTGACACACACAAATGCGTGGGCGAATCTTCAAAACACGAAGAGAGGAAGGAGACAGAAAAGAATACAGAAAAGATAGAAAAGTTTACTTACAAAAGTTCATTAGTATTTCCCAGGAAATACTAATCTATGGGGTGAGAATTCAAAATAGTATTATTTCTAGGGGATCAAGACTGACAGATATTAACTGACAAAAAGGAAACTTCTAGGATGACAGATATGTCCTGGTGTCACAGGCATATTGTATTTAAAAGTCATTAATCAGGGAACTTAACATACACTTTATTATGTGCTAATTTATTGCCCAAAAAAGTACTTGGGGAAAAAAAGAAAACGAAATAAAAAATTATTAATTTCATGAAAAATAAAAACATATTAAAAAAGAAAACATTACCATAGGACACTCCCTGTAATATGGACCTAGTTTGGCTGTGAACTGTGAACACAGTTCTAATAGATAAATACACTATATATGGATTCAACCAGAAATCTCTATTGGCAGGATGAGCAGAAGGGCAGCATTTATGTATTGCAGAGGGTTGGGGGTGAGTAAAGAGAGACTAATCCTAATATTTTACAGTAGGAAGTCAACAGATCATGTGTAAAATCAGATATACAAATAAACAAGAAATAGCAGTGAGGTGTGTTCTTCAGGCTTCTGAAGGTAAATACAAGAATAAATAGCTGAAAAGCAGCAAGTGGTTGTCTCTGGGGAGTAGCATTCAGTGCAGAGGAGGTGTGGGCCAGATCATTTGAATCTGTTAGAATTAGGTTTGGCAAAAAGAAACAGGAACCCGAAACAAAATCCCTTAATTAAAACAGAACTGTAAAAGTCTGGAGATAGACAACCCAGGACTGCTCCACAAAGGTCTCAAAGACTCAGGCTCCCTTTACTCACTGCTATACCAAACACTGGCTCCAGTTTCAAGACCACTTTATGCTTCAATATGGCTGCTCCAGCTCCAGCCATCAAATCTACATTTCAACCAGTGGGATGGAAAAAGAGATAAAGATGAAAAAGGATGCCTATATTTCCCCAAAGCAACCCCACAACACTTCTGTTTAAATCTCACTGGTCAGAACTGAGTCCCATGGTCACTCCTAGCTGCAAGGGAGGCTGGAAAAAAAAAACTTCTCCAATCTGAACAGCCATGTGCCAACCATGGAAGAAGGTAGTCTCTGTCATTAGGACCCGTGTTTAAATTTTTAAACTATATAGAGGTATCACTTTGATTTTAAAGTAAAAATTTGAACAAAAATTTGTCAACAGACAAAGTGAAGAACAGTTCTGCTGAATTATTGTATTGCAGGCAGCATTGGTCCCGGGCAGGCAGTAGAAAATACCTAATGATGCATAACCACCACCTCAGTCTTCCCACCACAGCAAGGGAGCCAGAGGGGGCCCAGGAGAAAGACTAAGGAGGTGATATATGGAATTAAGGTATTGGGTGGTGCATGCCGGGGCAAGAATCCACCTGAAGGCCAAGTAACTCCACAATGACAACCTTTCAGATAGCCTCAAGCTCTGAAACCTTTCCTAGCCTTCCACATGTAGACCAGCTTTTATAAAGATAAAATCACACAAGACCCCAGAAAGGTAGAAACTGTTATTCCCCCTTTACAGATAAACAGACTCCCAGAGGTTGAGTAACTTCCTGCAGGTCATATCTGGAGAGGATAGGACTTGACCTCAGGAATCCCCAAGACAGAGTCCTGGTTTCTTTCCTCCATGACACAGGCACTCCTCCAAGGGGTCTGGGCGGCCACCCGAAGCTTTTGGATTCTCTGCAGAGCCACATCAGGCCTGTCAATAAGTCACAAGATGCCATGACTCATCTGAAGACAAGATAAACAACAGGGAGGCCCGGTGGGATGAGAGGCCCTGTTTCCTAGGAAGTTGCCTTCTGCAGGGCTGAAAGAGTACACAGTCAGCAGGCAGGAACCTCTTCTGCAAACACCAGCGCAGCAGTTTGCAGACAAAGAAAAAGCACTGCTGGTCCTGGAGATGGGTGGCAGAGCTGGGAGCCGTGAGTTATTTCCATCCTGAAAGGGCTTTTGTCAAGCCCAGGCCACAAGCCTGAGCGTACAGAATTCCAAGCCTTTCCCTTCCAATTTCTCCAAAACCAGAAGGGAAGGTCTGCACTGATTTAATGTGAGTTCTCTACTGCATCCCTTCCGAGAATCCCAAAATGTTTAACCAGTGTTTCTGGATAAAACTGCTGACCCTCCAAGTGACCTTGGGGCAACCATTTCCTCTTCCTGCACCCCAGCTCTCAGGGGAGAATAAGATGGGTCTCAAGG
Source organism: Moschus berezovskii (assembly GCF_049115385.1). Lineage (NCBI taxonomy): Eukaryota > Metazoa > Chordata > Mammalia > Artiodactyla > Moschidae > Moschus > Moschus berezovskii. The sequence continues at coordinate 72,976,680 of NC_142477.1, forward strand.
AGACGAACGTGATTTGGCAGAGCGCAGGAGCTTATTGCCCCCAGCACCCATCCAACCAGGTCTGTCTGGATGAGTCAGACAAAGCGCAGAGCCCATATGGCCCAACAGGAAAGTGGCAGGTAATCGGGAAGAGTGGGGCACAAAGTGCAGAGGTCAATAGGAGTGACCCAGCCCAGGGCTCAGGGAGAGGGCTCAGTCCTGCAAAGACTCAGGCCACAAGAAGAAATCTACTGTCAGATGAAGGATCCAAGTAGAGCCTTGAGGCTTGGTCATCAGGAAATAAGACAAGAGACAGGCTTGCTGGACTGTAGGTCAGAGTGAGGTGATATAATGCTGATTCAGCAGAAAGAACTTAAGAGGAAATTTTCACTCTCCCTAATCAGTCACGGAACTGATGCCAGAGTCTGAAACTGAGGCAACTTCGAATGTTTGGGGATGAGAGGACAGGTAAGCCCCACAGGCAATTTGGGAAACAGCACTTGCTTGGCCACCTCCCTCATGTCCACCTGCTCAGAAGGACCTTCTCCTCCAAATCATCACAGCCAAGCAGGTGGCCTTCAAAGCAGCCCCAGGACTCTATGACAACACTCAGAACAACGTCTTGCTTATCCATGACCTCTTCTTGAACACCTCCAGTTTGAATGGACCTTCCCAAAGCACGCATTTTATCTCTGACTCAGTTCTAACCTTCTATTGCTATTGGCTCAGCAGTAAAGAATCCACCTGCCAATGCAAGAGTTGCAGGTTTGATCCCTGGATAGGGAAGATGCCCTGGAGTAGGAAATGGCAACCTACTCCAGTATTCTTGCCTGAAAAAGCCCATGGACAGAGGAGCCTGGTGGGATACAGTCCACAGGGTTGCAGAGAGTTGGGCATGACTGAGAAACTAAGCACACATTGTTATTTTAAAATGACTGACTCTCACTTGATCCCAGCACAATGCAGGGTACTCAGAAGAGCTTAGTAAATATCTTTGTCTTTGACTATACTTGAAAATAATCTATTTAAGGAGATTAAAAAAGAACTTCATGAGAAAATGACAATATAAGGACAAAATGATGCTATGAACACAAAAGTCATAAATCCTGACGGAGCATTGAAAAAATAAGTCAATCAGAGAGAGGGGCCATTAATCTTGGAGGGCTGCTTAGAGAAGGTGAGTTTTGAACCACCTACTAGGAGAAACAGAGAATATATTACAATTATTTTTTTGCAAGCAACAGCAATCTAATTCAAAGTAGCTTAAGCCAAAAAAGACAAGAAAAAGTAGGAAGGGGGAAGGAAGGAGTCAAGGAAAAAAAATACAGGGAACTGCACTGACTCATGTAATGAAATGTAGGCATGGCTGAATCCAGGTGCTCAGATAATATTATCAGGAATCCACCATTCTGTTCTGGTTTCCTCTGTGATAGTGCCATTCCAAGGCCGGCTCCCTCTAGGGTGGCTCCCTAGACATGGATCTTACAGCTTAGCAACCTCAGGAGGAAGAGAAAGCTCCCCTTTTCAATAGTTTCAGTTCAGTTCAGTTCAGTCGCTCAATCATGTCCGACTCTTTGCTATGCCTCCCTGTCCATCGCCAACTCCCGTAGTTTAGAGGTACTCAAAACAAACAAAAAAATTTTTTTTGTTGTAAAGAGATTCTGAGGGTTTATTTATTTTTGCAGCTTAACTTGGTCTATCCTGACTAACACATGCCCTGTATGTCTAGCCTGGGACACAGACTCACCCCTATAGTCAGCAGAATATGCTGATCTGATTGGCCAGGCTGAAGTCAGGGTAAGGTGCTCTGATTGGCCAGGCTGAAGTCAGGGTAAGGTGCTCTGATTGGCCAGGCTGAAGTAGGGTATGGTGCTCTGATTGGCCAGGCTGAAGCGGGGTATGGTGCTGATACTGACCAGGCTGAGCTGCACACCCAACGGCGGAACCAGGGAACTGAGGCCAGCCTCACCTTAATCTTGTGGGCTGAGATTTCCTCACAGGAAAATCAAGATCCTGTTACCAAAATGAAAGGGGAATATTCACTGGGCAGCAAAAAATCTAAAGAGCTTAATACACACTTGGCAGAAAGGTGAAAGGAGGCTGGGCATACTTCACAACCACGACTCCTGCATCTGGGGCCCACCGTTCTGTCGGATGATCCCCCGCCCTCCAAGGCACTCCCTGTCTCCCCACAGGAGAGTCCGCAAACAAAAGCTGGGTTTCAGAAGAGAACTTGCGGCCCCCAGAGGAGGGTCAGGTGTATCCCCTCACCCCGTCTTTGCAGCTTACCACCTGCTCTGGCCAACTCCCAGCTGTGAAAGCTCCCGGAGTGCAGGGAGGCTGCAGGCATCCAACGGCGGCCTGGAGGCCCAGCGCCCACACCTGCAGCCTCTGAGGGCCCCACCAAATCCTGCTGGGACCCTCCCAGCAGCAGGCGCGCGGATGCTCACACGGCATTCCAGCGGGGCCGACTCCTCGGGGAGCTGAGCGCAGCGCATCAGCACTTTTAGCTCTGTCATTCCCTTACAGACTTTTAACCTCCTGGACGAAAGAATTCAGTCCGGCTTGTTGCCTCTCTCCGCAGACTTGAGAATCCAGCCGGAATCGCTACGTCATACTTCCTGCAGCAGCCCAAGGGTCAGGAGTTCACCCGCTGAACCGTTTGCCTGGGAGCCGCGGTCCTAATAAGCATGACATCCTCCCCCAAAGCTTCAGCAGCTGCGTTTCCCCCTGGCTCGGAAGGGAAGGAACCAAATAAAGCAGCAGGAGGAATTACGTGGTGCAGAACTGCTCAGCGTGGGATTCCAGGTCCAAAGGTCGGATGCTCAATTATGGTTTCGAGGAGTCAGTCTTGGGGGTTTTGCCTCAGTTTTCCTGTTGCTAAAATGCGGGGAGAGGGGATGTTTCCGGGAAGTGAGCCGGTGTATGATAAAGTAGGAACTTCACCCAGGTTCCAACAGTCGCCCAAAACCAAGCCAACATTTTTTTATAGAGAACTTTGTAGACTGCCAAACCCACCCTAGGTGCAGAGAACTGCAGTCCAGCTGAGCTTGCATCTTCAATTCTCGGTCTACACCGTACACTGGATGAAGCAGAAATCTGGAAGGCTGAACACCAGCTGATGGCTTAAGGCCCCCAAGCATCTCTCCCAGGTGATGGAAGACTGGCAGAGGGCCAGAAGCAGGACAGACAAAAGTGTCCCAGTCCCTAGAACCTGTGCTCCTACATTATTCCTGGGAGCACCTACGTAAAAGAGACTTCTGAGAACTCACAACCTACCACTCACACCATTGCATGGATTTATAAAGGCAACAGGAACCAGAGAGATGGAGGGGCTGCAAAGTTTGGGAGGGGGTTGAAGAGAACTAAATACATGACTAGATCAGAACAGGCGAGAGAGAAGGTGTTAGTCTAGAACCCAAAATTATTATTATTCTTTAAAGCAGCAGAAAAAAAATCTTTACTCTGAATAAAACACCTCTGGGTACTACGCTAGGGAGCATACAGCTAAGTATAAAGGGCAGAGCCCACTTGGGGGGCAAGACTGACTATAAGGCACTTGTAATGGTGCTTCCAAAGGACACATCTAACAAAATCACTTAAATGGAAATTAGGCCAAGTCCTGGCAATTGTATTAGAGGATTTTTGTTGCCAGTGGCAGCCACCCAATTTAAACTGGCTTAAGCCAACATCAGGAATTTATTGCCTCACTGGACTAAAAAAAAAAAAAACCAGGGGTTCCAGCTTCAGGCATAGTTGGATCCAGGCTCAGACAGTGCCATGAGGACTCAGCCCCCTCCTCTCAGCTCTGCTTCCCTCCACGCCAGCTTCATTCTAAGATGCTATGTGGCATCCCCTGGAGGCTGAAGGCTCACAACCTCCTTCCTGCTGGCAATTGCAGAGGAAAAAGAGCTTCTCCTTCCCAAGGGCCCTCATTGACCCCTTTTGTATCACAATCATTGTGCAGGGAGAAGGATCCATTGATTCGTCAGACTGCAGCCATGTACAGAGTTTCATACGAGGGTCTGGAACTTTATGAGAAAAGCCTGGTCTGGAGATTCATAAATAAAAAAGGACTCATTGGGATAGAGATGTTGCCAGTTTTGCTATTACTGGGCCGTGGGGCCTTGGGCAAGCCAGTGTCCCACTGTGAGCCATTGTTTCCTCTTCTGTAAAAGAATAACAGTATATACTGCAGATGGCTGCTGTGGAGATCAACTAAGAGAACTTATGTAAATTACCTAGCACAGAGCATTCAACAGAGAGTGGCTACTATTCTTTTTTTCTGGGTTTCCCAGGTGGTGCTAGTGGTAAAGAACCCGCCTGCCAATGCAGGAGACATAAGAGATGCAGATTTGATCCCTGGGTTGGGAAGATCCCCTGGAGGAGGGCATGGCAACCCACTCCAGTATTCTTGCCTGGAGAATCCTATGCACAGAGGAGCCTGGTGGGCTACAGTCCCTGGAGTCAATGAAGAGTTGGACATGACTGAGGTGACTTAGCACAGCACACATTCCTTTTTCTGTTTGTTTCTCACTTGAGTTTCCCCTTTCCTGTTTCTACCTTAAGACTGCTGGAGGCTCACTCTTTGGCACTACTCAGGGACCTGGGAAGAGCTGGGAGAGGAGGGGCCTCCTGAGAGAGGAGGGGCCTCCTGAGAGAGGAGGGGCCTGGGCTGCCAGGCCTTATTACAACTACCACTCTCTTCCCTTTGGCATGCTTCATCTTGCAGCTGTGGGCTGGGAGACGGGGACTGGCCATGCCAGGTGCCAGCCAGGATGCCAGGACTAGAGCAGGGAATTCTACCTGAGACATCGCAAACTATCAAAACTACAGGGCCCCTGTAGGGAGAGCAAAATGCAGAGCCTCCAAGAATGCACCTCTGGTGCATCAAGGCAGGAGCGGGGTTGGGACTACTGGGTCAAGTGAGTGGAGACAGGAAAGGGAAGCAAAGATGAGAGGCAGAGAAGTGGCCCACGGAATCCAACCGCTCGCCAAAGGCCGGGAAAACAGCCAGGGCCAAGTCAAGGCCATCCCTGAGCTCTAAGGGACTGGAGAGATTCTTTGAATTCAGAAAAACATCAGAGTAACCCCACCCACTGTTCCTGGAAGGGGGCCGTGGGATGACACCAGCAGTCCCGGCCCAGATGTGGGTTATACGCCGTCACAAGGAAGAAAGAGCAGGCCACCGATTTGGGGAGGCTCTCCCCCAACCCCACCCATCCTGCCTTCTCTTGGCCTTTGCCTTTTTAAGAGATTCTTTCCAGGACTTTCCTGGAGGTCCAGTGGTCCACTTCCACTGCAGGGGGTACAGGTTCAGTCCCTGGTGGAGGAACTAAATCTCACTTGCCACTCAGCGTGGCCTCAATAAATAGATAAATACATAAACATTTCTTTTTTAAAAAAAGATTCTTTTTGTGGAGATCCTCCCTCCAGACCTTCCCAAGGGTAGCAAGTCCTGAGCAGGGGAGGTGGGCCCCATCAGAGCACGTGCAGGGGAGTGAATGTGAGCAGATGATGCTAGGTTTCTGTCATTCCTGGACTGGGGGACCCTGGACAAGTCCCATTTCCTAGTCCAGGAAGTTGGAATAACCACCAGCCGCCTCTGCTCAGGGCTGGGCCCGGACAGGGGCAGAGTGCAGGAGGGAAAGCAGTGGGACAGCTGTGAGCCTGGGGGACGCTTCAGGGGCCCTCCTTGCTCCATCCACCAGCCAGTGGGCCCCCTGGATCAAGAACACCCAGCGTGGGGGCTGAGGGCAACTTTTAAAAGACCTGTAGCTCTTCCCCTTCAAGCCCAACCCTGGCAGCCAACCTTGGCACATTCTCTAAATCAGAATTCCTGATCTGAGCGGCAGTAAGCTTGCTGGGAAGCAACAACGCACCTGCATTTTGGAGTTACCATGGCTGCATTCAAATACTGACTCTAAGCCTTATTAATTTTGTAATTTGGGGCAAGTCATCTCCCCTTCCTGGGCCTCAGTTTTACAATCTGTAAAATGGTGATAGTAGTCTCTATGTTGAATGACGTGAGCTTTGTGACTGGCACATAAAAATCACTCAGTGATGGTAAACTGCTGTGATTGATTGTTGTTGTTAGGCTTAGGGGGAAAAAAAGAGGTCTCCAGCAAAACATCTCAGAATTCACAGATTCAAGAGAGGCGACTCAGAACCTAAAGTTCAGTTTTATTGCTCCTTTAACTACTGTTTTTTTGTCTGCTTTATTGTCTCCAGGCGCCTCCTTTGCAAAATCACCCAAACATCTGCCTTTGTCCATCAGCAGTCCAGAAGTAGATGGTAAGAAATGAAGACAAGCAAACACAAAATGCTAATATCCCAGCTTGAAAACTGGGCTGACCTGCAATGTTGGCGTTTGATCAAGCGAGTGGGTACCCAGGGAGTACTCGGTCACGGGTGTGGGTGGCAGTAGTGTGGCTGTCAGAGGTCACATGCTCAATTTCCCAAGGGGGCTTGCAGACCAGGAAGGGCCCAGGAGCCACATGGTAACCCTGTGTCTTTCTTCCTATAGAAAAATGACATTGAAAAAGTCAAAGTGTTACTCGCTCAGTCGTGTCCAACTCTTTTCAACACTATGGATTGTAGCCCGCCAGGCTCCTCTGTCCATGGAATTCTCCAGGCAAGCATACTGGAGTGGATTGCCATTTCCTTCTCCAGGGGATCTTCCCGACCCAGGGATCGAAGCTGGGTCTCCCCGCATTGCAGGCAGATTCTTTACCTTCTGAGCCACCAGGGAAACCCATCAGAGTGTCCTTCATCCTATAGAAAAAGGACACTACTGGTTTGCAATCACAAGCACCAGGGCCTCAGCAAGCCCTGGGGGGAGGTTTGCATGGATTCTCTTCCATGTCTCCTTGCCTCCTTGCTTGTTCTTCCTCTTCCCTCCACATTTGCCCAAGAACCAAGCTGCCCATCTGCGGGTCACGGAGAAATTGAGGGCACATCCCTGACCTGAGATGGAGAGAGAAATCTAGAGGGTTCAAGGAGGAAGGAGCCTCAAATCACCCTCAGTGATACCCATTCCCTCTCCAAGACTTTGATTCAGCTGAAGTTAAAATGAAGATGGACCCCTCCAGCGCAGCGGCTGATGCCAAAGATAGCAGGAGGTGGGAGGGAAGGGTGCTGGGGCATGGGCAAATGGAGCAAGGCCAGGCAGGCCTTCCCCAAATGACCCAGATTTTCACACTAGTGGACCCTGGAGCTGGGTTCCAGCAGCAGAGCCTTTCCTCAGGTGTGAAGGTAGCTCAGGCAGTGGGAGAGAAAGCAAGAAAACAGAGGCAAGGGGGACGGTGATGAGAGGAGGGGAAGGGCAAAAGGACAGATGGGGAAAAGAGGAGAGGCTGAGGGTGCAGCCAGCATGGCAGAGGGGTGGGGGAGAAGGTAGTTGGCTTGTTCCTTGCAGAGACTCCCCCTGCCCACCTGATGGGCTACACAGGTGTCCCCAGCTGTCCCAAGTCTAAGCCAAGGACACGCCCCTGTGCGCTCTGTGTCCACACACTGCAGATCGTGTGAATGGTCTTTGTCAGTCTTACGGAATGAGCCTGTACAACTCCATGGGGCCCCTGAGTGCCTTGACACCAGCGGTGGCCCATGGGTTGTGTGGTCAACAGCCAGGGCGGCCTGTGTCACGCCCTAGGATGCAGCCAGCCCTGCTGCATGCTCTCCTCCAACTCCACCTCTCTCACCTTGGCAGCCTGCACCCCAGCTATGCCCCTGAGTGACCACAAAGGCAAGAGCCCAAAGAAGGGGAAAGAGCCAGAAACATTAGACCTGGAACTGCCCTGGTGATCCAGTGGCTAAGACTCCGAGCTCCCAATGGAGGGGCCCAGGTTTGATCCCTGGTCAGGGAAATGGATCCCACACGCCGCAACTAAAGATCTTGCATGCCACAAGTAAGACCTGGCATGGCCAAATAAATAAATATTAAAAAAAAAAACCCACTATCACCAGAACGGTCACATGGGCAAAAGAAAAAGAATACTAGACCTACTCTCTCCCCCATTTAAGGGGCCAAACATGTGCTGTGTGCTAGCCACTCAGTCATGTTCGACTCTTTGTGACCCCATGGACTGTAAGGCTCCTCCTGTCCATGGAATTCTCCAGACAAGAATACTGGAGTGGGTAGCCAGTCCCTTCTCCAGGGGATCTTCCCAACCCAGGGATCAAACCCAGGTCTCCCACATTACAGGTGGATTCTTTACTATCTTAGCCACCAGGGAAGCCAAACAAATAATAGCCTTGTTGAATCCGCTGCAAGGTAAGGCTGCCTGCACCCAGCTGCTCCCACCTGTGGCATCCTGCTGGCTCCCAGGCCACCACTCACGGGTGGGCCGCCTCCTCCAGGTACACACCTGCCATGGCAGCCTCCTCTCCTGCCCCAAACTGGCCCCCACCCTAGGCCATGCTAGCCCCAGCCCCCTCACAATCTAGGAGGACACTGGTTGTTTCTTCCCCAAAAAGCTTTCCCCTAAATCACCTTCTAACCTGCCTGCCCCATTTTTGTTGGTGTTATTAAAATAGACACTGAGACTTCCCTAGTAATCCAGTGCTTAAGACTGTGTGCTTCCAATGCATGGGATGCAGATTTGATCTCTGTTTGGGGAACTAAGATCCCACGTGTCATTTGGCCCAGCCAGGGGAAAAAAAAAAAACATGGACATTGTTTAGATATCTTGCTGTGTGAAGCCAGACTCTCTCTCCCAGACTTAGGGGATAAATTATGCTTGGTCTATGCCAACCTTGGTCATCCTGTTCCTCCTTGCCAGTGAGAGTCCAGGAATGAGCATGTGACTCAGCTCTGGTCAATGAGATGTAAGAAGTCTGCCAAGATTTTCTGAGGTTGCTGACTAAAAAAAGAACACTGTGGAGAAATGCCCTCTTTGCCATCTTTCCTGCTCTGTGTGAAGACGTGAGACCTGGAGCATCAGCAGCCATCTTGTGACCTAGAAGACAAACTTAAGGCCAAAATGCCAATGCTAAAGATGGCAGAATAGACCGAAAGAACATGTGTTGTTCTCACGCAGCCATCATGAGATTGCTGAGCCAAACCTGGAACTGCCCTCTCCAGATTCTTTATTGGTGAAATAATTAAACGTTTCTATGACTTAAGCCATTGTTAGTGGGGTTTCCTGCACTTGCAGCCAAAAGCAGCCTAGACAGTCAGCAAGTCCCTCTCCAGTCACCCTCGCCAGGCTCTGGTGCCCTTACCCAGCAGCCAGACCTCACACACATACCCTTCTTAGTACCCAGGCACCTGCCCATCCCCACCTGGAAAAGAAACTCCAGCCTGCTTTGCCTGTTGAGGGTGGGATGACCACTAACCAACCTAGGGTCCAGGGACTCCAACTCATTCTGTCCCCTCTCTTCATCAGTCAGCTGTCTCCTAGGCAAGCCACAACCTCTCTGGGCCTCTGTTTCCTTGTCTGTAAAATAAAGGTGATTTTTAAAATGCCTTATTCGCTCATAGGATATCAGAATGGAAACTCGGTGAGAGAGGACAAGCAAAGGCATTTTGTGCATTTTAAAGTGCTTGGTAAATGTCAATTAGCATTATTACTAAAATCATCTCTGGATGGGGAGGCACGTTAAAAAAATGAATTGTTTGATATGTATGATTCAAAAAACAATGATATAAAAATCATTTAATAAATGTATTGTTATCAAAATCATTATTGTGGTGATAAAAGATTTTGGAACAGGCAGGCCTGGGTTAGAATTCTGCCTCTCCCACTTACTAGCTGTATGACTTAAAGTGAGTCATTTATCCTCTCTGAGCCCTGTTTCAGCTTGAAAATGGAGAGTGTTAGTTGCTCAGTCATGTCCAGCTCTTTGCAACCCCGTGGACTGTTCTGTCCATGGAATTCTCCAGGCAAGAATACTGGAGCAGATTGCCATTTCCTTCTCCAGGGGATCTTCCCAACCTAGGGATTGAACCCGGGTCCATACCCTAGAGAATAATATCTAACTCACAGGGCTTGAAAAGGATTAAATAAGATAGTGTGTGTGTTCCTGGCCCAAAATAGGTGTACAATAAATGTCAGTTCCCCTTCTCAGGGGACCCCTGCAGTTTGCCCGTGGGGTGGCTTCCCTCTACCATTCACAGAGAGTGCAGGTTCTTGTTCCAAGTATAGTCGGTGACCACTTCCGTCAGAAGCACTGCGGTCCTTCCAACAAGCCCCTGGACTGGCACCTACACAGCCAGGGTCTGGGGAGCTGCCTGCCAACAAGTGTAGCCCTGTCCCCAACTCAGCCCTAGTCCCAAGCTCTGCGGTTTAGACAGACTTAGTGCTCTGATGGCCAGGTGCCCAGCCCAGGTTCCTGGCTCCTCAGCACACATCCCACGAGGAGGGAGACAGTCGTGATCTCTCTCGATCCACGAGACCATCTGATGGAGGAGTGGGCAGAGTGTGTTGGCCTAGATCAGTCCCTCCAAACCTGTTTGGCTGGCCAGAAACTCCCCCTCCCCTCTCCTTGCAGACGAGACTTCAGAGAGCAGGGGGCCTTGAACCTCAAGAGCCCCTGGGCCTCCAGCCCTCACTGCCTGCACTGGCACCCTTCGGACCTGGCAGATGCCTATACAGGGAGCCACTCCTCCAGACCCCGAGCCTCTGCAGCTGGGCACAGTGGGAGGGGCTGGAACCAAGGCAGGCTTGCTTTTGTGACTGCCCTGAGGATGGGCATCTTGGGCCTGCATGCCCAGTGGCCCGCACGAGTCCCAGTGCTTCAGCTGGGCCCCTGGGGCTTCCTGAGTGGCACCCCTCCCTCCTCACTCTCCAGACTCCCCCTCCTCCCCACACCAGCAAGGCGGGTCCATACACCTCCTCCAGTCCTCTTTCCTGCCTCCTGGCCTTGCCCTTGCTATCCCCTGAGCCCAGCTGACCGGGATTCCAATCTCCCTATTCAATTCCAAACTGTGTTCAAGGCCTGACTCATACCTCCCCTGCTCCAAGAAGCATTCCTGGACAACTTATCTGATGGCCTGTAGTATTGATTATCCCGCTCACAGCCTGAAACCTGCAGCCATGTTCTACAGTGTACTTGCCTCAACTGATTCCATATGCTGTGCGTGCTCAGTTGCTCAGTTGTGTCCAGCTCTTTGCGACCCCATGAACTGTAGCCCACCGGGCTCCTCTGTCCATTGCATTCTCCAGGCAAGAATACTGGAGTGGGTTTCTATTTCATCCTCCAAGGTATCTTCCCGACCCAGGGATCAAGCCTGAATCTCCTGCATTGGAAGCAGACACCTGGGAAGCCCTTTGATTCAATATGGCTTCCCTGATAGCTCAGTTGGTAAAGAATCCACCTGTAATGCAGGAGACCCTAGTTCGATTCCTGGGTCGGGAAGATCCCCTGGAGAAGGGAAAGGCTACCCACTCCAGTATTCTGGCCTGGAGAATTCCATGCGATCCCTGGGGTCGCAAAGAGTCAGACACGACTGAGCGACTTCCACTTTGCAGTTTTTTGGGCTTCCCAGGTGGCTCAGATGGTAAAGTGTCTGCTTGCAATGTGGGAGACCCAGGTTCGATCCCTGGGTTGGGAAGAACCCCTGGAGAAGGAAACGGCAACCCACTCTAGTTCTCTTGCCTGGAAAGTTCCATGGACAGAGGAGCCTGGTAGGCTACAGTCCATGGGGTCGCAAAGAGTCGGACACGACTGAGCAACTTCACTTTCTTTTCTTTTCATTGGGCACTTTCTCTGTACAAAGCAGCAAGACAAAGTGAAAGATGACAGGCCCCTAAGCCCCGGTGAGAACACTAAGGATAGAACGCTGCATAGGACTGGAGCTCACTGCACCTTCCCAGCAGACTGTGGGCACCATCCAGAGAAGACCCCCTGCCTCCTTTCCTCATCCACCCTGCAGCCTGGCCTTTTAGAGTCAAGTACCTACCCTGACAACATCCCAAGGACTACCCATTTCATAGATGGGGAAACTGAGGCTCAGAAACTAAGCAGCTAGCTATGAACATGCCACTAGTAAGTGCCTGGCCCTGGATCTACAGCCAGTCTGTGTGGCCCAGAACCCACAGGAATTCCCTCTATGTCACACTAGCTCTCACATTAGGTGTCAACAGCAACATATTAATTGCCCCATTCGTGCTGTTTTTTTTTTTTTTTTTGGGGGGGGGGTGGGCAGAGAGGGCGTGCTTGGCAAGCTCCAGTATTTTGGCCACCTGATGTGAGGAGCTGACTCATTGGAAAAGACCCTGATGCTGGGAAAGATTGAGGGCAAAAGGAGTTGAGGGCGGCAGAGGATGTGATGGTTAGATAGAATCGTCAACTCAATGGACATGAACTTGAGCAAACTCCAGGAGATCGTGAGGGACAGCGAAGCCTGGCGTGCTGCAGTCCATGGGGTCGCAAAGAGTCGGACACGACTTAGGGACTGAACTACAACATGGCAAGTGGGATCTTAATTTCCCGACCAGGAATGGAACCCACACCCCCTTCACTGGAAGCCTGGAGCCATCTTAACAACTGGACCACCAGGGAAGTCTGGTGCTGTATCTTTCTTCCCCAGTGTTTTTCTACTTTTTCCTGGGATCTCCTCAGTCCTCGTCCTGCATGCGGCACACACCCTGAGGAGCTGTACCTTTTCAGTTTGCTTCCTTCTCTCTAAAGATCGCCGTCTGTGACTTATTTCTTCTTCCATAAGCGGAGAGTTCGTTTCCGATTCCATAGCGCCACCTTGCGGTCATGGAGAAAACAGCGCGTTTTTGATCAAGTGGGCAAAGGGAGGACGCCTCGCCGCCCTCTCAGTTCAGTTCAGTTCAGTTCAGTCGCTCAGTCGACTCTTTGCGACCCCATGGACGGCAGCATGCCAGGCGTCCCTGTCCATCACCAACTCCTGGAGTTCACTCAAACTCACGTCCACTGAGTCGGTGATGCCATCCAACCATCTCATCCTCTGTCATCCCCTTCTCCTCCTGCCTTCAATCTTTCCCAGCATCAGGGTCTTTTCCAGTGAGTCAGTTCTTTGCATCAGGTGGCCAAAGTATTGGAGTTTCAGCTTCAGCATCAATCCTTCCAATGAATATTCAGGACTGATTTCCTTTAGGATGGACTGTTTGGATCTCCTAGCAGTCCAAGGGACTCTCAAGAGTCTTCTCCAACACCACAGTTCAAAAGCATCAATTCTTTGGCGCTCAGCTTTCTCTTGGTCGGGAGATATTCTGTCTGGCACACCAACAGCAAAACCAGTGTTTCCAGCACAGCCCGATCCACCTCCCAAAGGAACTCACCCTTGCACTGACTCCATTGCAGCCCACCCTGCCCATGTAGGAAACAGACCCGGCTGGCTTCCCCTCATCACCAGGTGGTCTCCTGAGGGCTTGATGGCCGCTGAGCACAGTAAATACAAAGAGGACTCCCGTCCTTCGGTGGAGTCCCAGTGCTCTGTCAGGCCCCAGACGGGGAAAGGGCCACCCCAGCAGAGGCACCAGAGGCAGCTCTAAAGTAACCAGTGGAGAGCTTATGCCTAGGTCTGCCCCAGAGCCCCAGGGATGTCTTTCCGCTCACTCAGGAAGAAATGTGTGAAAAATAATCCTCATTCTTATGAACTCATTTTCAGTGATAAATGCAAATATAACATTGACGGACTGGATGACCTTTCTTCTTTTTACCTAAACAATCACACATTACAAAATTGCACCAAAAATCTGGAAGTATGTTAAATGTTAGTAGGGGTTATTTGTGAGTGGTGGGATTTTTAATATACTTTTCTATATATTCCAACATTTTCACAATTATCCTGGGGTACCTTTATCATGGATAGAAGGGAAGAGGGCAACAAGGAAGGCATTTATTTATGGAGTTGTGATGTAGGAATGTGCCTTGAACTGGAGGCCAAAAGCCCAGGTCATCCACTCACAGGCTGGGTGTCCTTGGACAAACCACTTCCTTAACCCCCATGTCTCCCCCATAAACTAGAAATAATTTAGCTACTTATCTTACAGTGTTAGTCTGAGGGCTGAAGGAGATCATGTATGTGAAAATTCTGGTATGAAGTGAGTCTTAATGAGTGTTCTTTGAGTGAATAGTGTTTTATATAGTTAGTATCGAGCAGTTCGGTGCAAGTGATAGAAACCCACCTCAATCTAGTTTAAGAAAAATAAGAAGACAGAATTTGTTAAGTCACATAATTGAGAAGAAGAGGGTTTCAAGCATAGCTGTATCAGGTTGCTGAAAAAGTGTCTTCAGAGATCGGCTTTCTCTCTGTCTCTCAGTTCTTCTTTCCCTTGTACTGGCTCAAATCTCAGACAAGCTCTCCCCAGAAGTGGCAAGACACCCTCAGTCGGCTTCAGCCCACATCTCATCATCTCAGGTCTCAGGACCCTTAGCAGAGAGGGTGCTTCTATCTCCTGGGATCTCCAACCAAAGTTCCTCAGCCCTCATCTGAACACTGAGGCAAGAGTCTGACTGTCAGGCCTGGGAAGTCCTAAGAACTCCTCTGGGAAAGGCAGTCAGCGGCCGCCCTACCCAAACCACGTGTTTACGCAAGGGAAACTTTGGGTACAGTTACTACAGAAAGAAAGAAATGGCAGACTTCCCCAATACACACCTGCATCAATAACACAGCACAAAGGCTGTCGCGAACATGGGGTCCCACCTCTCTTAAGAGAGAGATTCTGATAATTAGCTTCAACACTTATGCCAAGAGCTACCTTGGAGTGGAAGGAGCCTGGGATGGGACCCGGAAGGCATGCTCTCTCCTTCCGGCCTGGCCCACGTGACCTGGAGTAACCCGGCTGGGCCTCAGGCCCTCCACCTGTCCGGGCGGGGTGCTGGGCTGACATGCCTCCAGACTCAGGCGGGCAGCGAACGAGTGCAGGGCCGGCTCTGGGGTCACTTGTGAGCACACGTCGTTGGAAGGCCAGGCCTCGTTGTGTTGTGAGGGGGGCCCCGTGGGCCCAGGTTGTCTGGTTTTTCAAGGTTTTCTGTGAAATCTCCTGACTTGGCAGTGTTGAAAACTGACTTTATCGAGGTGATGGCCGCACACCTCTGGAACCGTGCCCACGACTGTGAGACCATGAAACTATGCTCCAGGGGGTGAGTTGGATGGAATGTGGATTTCATCTCAAGACAGCTGTTGTAAATGAATTCAAAAGCTTTCTAAAATTAGTGACAGAAGCCTTTAAAAGAATGAAGCCCCCATATCTACTGCAGCATGGAGGAACCTCAAAATCATTATGCAAAGTGAGAGCAGCCAGTCACAAAAGGTTGTCTATCATACGATTCCCTTTATATGAAATACCCAGAATAGGCAAAGAGCATCAGTTGTGGCAAACTATTATACACAGACTGGATAAACAACAAGGTCCTACTGTGCAGCACAGGAACTATATTCAAAATCTTGTGATAAAGCCTGATGGAAAAACATGAAAAAGAATATGTTCAATGTAAATGCACGTGTATACGTGTATCTGAATCCCTTTGCTGGACAGCAGAAACTAACACAACATTGTAAATTAGCTACACTTCAATTGTTTCAAAAAGCCTGATGCTGGTAGTGGCCAGGGGGAGAGGGAAGTCGGGAGGGACGAGTTTCCTTCTGGAAAGATCAGACTGTTTTGGAATCCGATAGCGGAGAGAATTGTACAACATGGTGACCACACTGAATGCCACTGAATTGCACACGTTAAAATGGTTAATTTTATGTAACAGGAATCTTACCTCAATTTTGTGTAAGTTTTAAAACATTCTGCTAGCCAGGTAAAACACATCCGTGGGCTGAACTGCACCCAGTAGTTTGCCGGCTTTTAATCTCGCTAAGGTCCCTTCTAACCCTCAGATCCCATATTTCCAGGGACAAAAAATGTCAACTCCTGTCAGAGGAGCAGCGGCAGGCTCACCGCAGTTTACAGCCAAGAGGAAAGAGGCATTCTGTCTCCTCGAAGCAGAACCTCCCCACGATAATTTGAGACCAGAAAATAAAAGTCTGCTGGAACTGGAACCAGGCCAAGGTTTTCGGGTTTTTTTCTAACTGCCCTTTGCCACAATGAAGGGCAACGAATTGCATCTGGGTGACAGCAAATGGACCCTGTTGACACAGCCCAACTTTAATTTTTGTGAAGTTAATAATTAGGCTGTCATCCCTCCGCTCCAGAGCAATTAGTGGCCTGCAGAGGGAATGAATGGGCCCTATTATCAAGGGGAATTATAAATAGGAGGCGCGGGGCGGCTCTGCACAGCGTCACCCCTGCCCTCTCGCACGCACCAGAGTCCCCACCAGCCCGACTGTGATCACTTGCCTCCAGCTGACAGCTTGAATCCCAGCTGCCATCCAAAAGGGCTCTAAATTCTGCCTGTCATCCGGGCCTGACTTTTTATGCTGTCCAGAGCAGGGCCGGCAGCCCCGCTGAGCCGCACGAGAGCCTGCGTGAGATAAAGGCCTTTGTTTCGGTGGCCTCCTGACTCCGGGGTCTGAAGGTGTCTGGTGCTGAGCAGAAGGGACTGGGCTCAGCCTGACAGGCCACGGTGTTGGGGACACTGAGTGACAGCCTGCTTGGTGATTCCCCAGGTCAGCTCGGGTTCCCAGCAGGAGCGATGGCCCCCCCCAAGCCCCAGCCAGGGAGGGAGGCAGCTCGGTTCACATTGGGACCCTTCCTCTGCTTGTCTTGCTTCGTCCAGCATCTCGGGCAAGTTCAGAACCCTCTTTGCAAACTCTTACATGAGATCAGATGGAAAAAGGGTTTGATAGTTCAAGAAGGAAAAGCATTTGTCCCTGTGAGCTGCAGTTACCAAATGTTGCAAATTACGATGATGATTAAATTATATGTTTCAATACGCTCCCTGCTTTTTGTTGTTGTTCATTTACTTGGCTGCACTGGGCCTTGGTTGTGGCATGTGGGATCTAGTTCCCTGACCAGGGACTGAACGAGGGCCCCCTGCATTAGGAGCGAGGAGTCTTAGCCACTGGGCCACCAGGGAAGTCCCCAGGCCCTTTTTACATGTTAATTCATTTCTCACTTAAGCTTCCCCAAACAGCCCTATGAGATAGGTACTGTCATTATTCCCATTTCACAGGTTTGTAAATTTAGGCAGCAAGCAGTTTTGATAACTTGTCCAAGTCTCGTGGCCACTCTGGCTCAAGTCCATGCACTTAACTATTATCTCTGTGGCTTATGCTTTAGTCAAGGAGTGACGCAGACTGGGGTGGGAGGCAGGCCGGGGCGGTGGGTCCTGAACTGCCCTGGCAACAGCACGCCCAGACCAATGGAGGAAGCGGCCGCTGACGGGGCTGCCTCACGGGGACCAAGATGCTGATTTTTTTCAAGAGAAGCTGGAAGTCTAAATTTAACATGCAATTTGATTTTCAAACGTTGGCAACTAATTCAAAGCTTTTAAAAACATTGCAGAAACAAGGCACCTCTTTGAGGCACCACTTGGCAATTCTGACACAGAGCAATGCTCCTGACTCTCTGGCTCCACTCTGGCCTCACTGGGATTCAGCCTCAGTTACGTGCAGCCTCTTGACTCTGCCAGGCATCTTTCCACCCAGATAGAGTGAGAGGTTGAGAGAGAGGCTGGGCTCTACCAATAGCTGTGCGACTTTGGACAAGTCTCTTCCCCACTCTGGACCCTAGTTTTCTCATTTGTTAACTAGAGGTGATAGTCCCGTGTCACAGGGTTATTGGGGGGTCTGGATGAAAAGAATGCAAGGACCAAGCCTATAGATAGACTATACATCACCTCCCTCGAAGCTCAGTTGGTAAAGAATCTGCCTTCAATGCAGGAGACCCTGGTTTGATTCCTGGGTCAGGAAGATCCCCTGGAGAAGGGATAGGCTACCCACTCCAGTACTCTTGCCTAGAAAATCCCAAAAACTGTAGCCTGGAGTCACAAGAGTTGGACACGACTTAGTGACTAAACCACCAAGGCACCTCCTAATGTGGGAGCTTCCTCACCCTGTGGTCTGCCAGGACAGGTCAAAGGGAAGGACCCCCAATCCCACGCAGCCCACTGTCCTCACCGCTGCTGCCCCCACGTCCTGCCTGTCCCACTCACACAGCCTGTGATGGCGGGACAGAGGTGCGCCGTGGGGCCCACACACCCCACACACCCACGCACCCACACACCTCACACACCCACACACCCACACACCCCACACACACCCCACACACCCACACACCCACACACCCCACACACTCCCACACCCACACACCCCACACACACCCACACACACCCATACACCCCGCACACACCCACACACCCCACACACCCCCCCACACACACACACACCCACACACCCCATACACCCACACACCCCACACACCCCACACACACCCACACACCCAAACACCCACACACACCCCCACACCCCCACACACCCCCACACCCACACACACCCACACACCCACACACCCACACACCCACACACCCCACACACCACACACACCCACACACCCCACACACCCACACACCCCACACACACCCACACACCCCACACACACCCACACACCCACACACACACCCACACCCCCCCACACCCCACACACGCCCACACACCCCACACACCCCACACACACCCACACACCCCACACACACCCCCACACCCCACACACACCCCACACACACCCCACACACCCCACACACACCCACACACCCCACACACACCCACACACCCCACACACCCACACACACCCCACACACCCCACACACCCCACACACCCACACACACCCCACACACACCCACACACCCCACACACCCCACACACCCACACACCCCACACACACCCACACACCCCACACACACCCACACACACCCCACACACACCCACACACCCCACACACCCCACACACACCCACACACCCACACACACACCCCACACACCCACACACACCCCACACACACCCACACACCCCACACACCCCACACACCCACACACCCCACACACACCCACACACCCCACACACACCCACACACACCCCACACACACCCACACACCCCACACACCCCACACACCCCACACACCCACACACCCCACACACCCCACACACACCCACACACCCACACACACCCACACACCCCACACACCCACACACCCCACACACCCCACACACACCCACACACACCCACACACCCCACACACCCACACACCCCACACACCCCACACACACCCACACACCCCACACACACACACCCCACACACCCACACACACCCACAGACACCCACACACCCCACACACACCCACACACCTCACACACACACACACACACCCCACACACACACCCACACACCCCACACACCCCACACACACCCACACACCCACACACCCCACACACACCCACACACCCACACACACCACACACACCCACACACACCCACACACCCACACACCCACACACCCCACACACACCCCACACACCCACACACCCGCCTGACCTTGTCTCCACACCTTCTAGGATGGAGACTGCCTGCCTGCTTGGACCAGAGAGACTGCAGGCCAGCCTCTCACATGACACAGAATTTCAGAATTAAAATGGTACAGATGAACCTGTTTGCAAAGCAGAAATGGAGACGCAGGCATAATGAAGAAAGGTATGGACACCAGGGGAAACGGGGACAGGAGGGACTAGGAGATTGGGACTGACACACACACTGTTGATTGTTCTTAGTGACTCAGTCTTGCCCGACCCTTTGCAACCCCGTGGAATGTAGCCCACAGGCTCCTCTGCCCGTGGGATTTCCCCAGCAAGAATAATGGAGGGGATGGCCGTTTCCTTCTTCAGAGGATCTGCCCGTCCCAGAGATGGAACCTGCATCTCCTGCATTAGCAGGCAGGCTCTTTACCAGTGAGTCACCAGGGAAGCCCGTACACTATTGATACTGTGTATAAACCAGAAAACTGTGAGAACCTGCTGGGCAGCACAGGGAATTCTACCCGGTGATCTGTGGTGACCTGAACGGGAAGGAGATCCACAACAGGCTTCCCTGGTGGCTCAGTTGGTGAAGAATCTGCCTTCAATGCAGGAGACCCTGGTTTGATTACTGGGTCAGGAAGATCCCCTGGAGAAGGGAATGACAACCCACTCCAGAATTCTTGCCTGGAAAATTCCATGAACAGAGGAGCCTGGCGGGCTACAGTCCGTGAAGTCACAAAGAGTCAGACATGACTGAGCATCTAACAGAACTGATTTACTTTGCTGTGCAGCATAAAATAACGCAACACTGTAAAGCAACTATACTTTAATAAAAACATTTTTAATGTAGAAAGCACACGACCAACCCTATCTCCATAAATAGTTTGGTGCATATTTAACTAAGTATTTTCATACATAAAAACAGAAACCATGCTCAGTGTGCTTGCTGTGAAGTGGGGACCAGATGCACGTGGCAGCCAGCCTTTCTGTTCTGTCTTGGATGTCTCTCTGTATGTCAGCATATACACCACATTCTTATGAGTTGCGCCACAGCGTTTCGTTATTTTTAAAAGTAGTCTCCTGTAGGTGGACATTGCTTCCAATTTCTTTACGGACACAAGCAGAACCACCATGAGTGTCCCAGCACCTGTAACTTTAGCTTCTAGGGGTCGGGGTAGACGTTCATGTCTGGCTAATTCTTAGCTGTGGAAATGGGAGTCGGAATGACTGGTAGAACTCGAGTCCTTTCATCTTCTTTGACTTATGCAAGTTACTTAATTTTTTCAATATATTTGCTAAGGAAAGTGAATAAACCGAAAGTAGACACCAACTATCAAAATCACCCTCGTGACCCACTCAGGTATCATTTATCACAGTAGGTTAGGTATAGTTACCTTAAAGACTGGGACTAAAATTCAGAGCTTGCACTTAGGGTTTACTTTTTAAACAGAGGGAAGACCCCTAGGGGTTTTCTTGAGTCCCTTCCAATTACCCTGGATGGGGAGGGGTCACTGTGTCCTCCCTGATGGGGAGACTCAGGCCAACAACACGGGAGACCGAATTATGGGAAAGAGATTGGTAACTGGAGCTAAACTCCAGGAGAGCACATGGCCATGGACAGAGGAGATGTAGGGGAAACCAATGAATCAGGAGGCCTAGCTGGGATCTTAACTCTTGATCTATCACCTGTGTGGTCTTGGGCAAGTCATTTATCCTCTCTGACCCTCGGTCTCTTCCTCTGAAATGGGTGTAGTAGTCTGACTTCACAGGCACGTGAAGAATCCAACTTGATGCGTGGCATATAAGTGTCCACATTGGTTAAATTGGAATCCAGGAAATTCCCTCTGCAATCAATCTAATAAATTCTGTGACTTCATGAGGGATTACTCAGGTGGTAAAGAATCCGCCTGCAGTGCAGGAGGCCAGGGTTCCATCCCTCGATTGGGAAGATCTGCTGGAGAAGAGAATGGCAACCCACTCCAGTATTCTTGCCTGGAGAATTCCATGGACAGAGGAGCCTGGCAAGCTACAGTCCAAGGGGTGGCAAAGAGTTGGACAGGACTGAGTGACTAACACAGGCCATTGAGTTAATTTCTTTCCCAATTGACTGATGAGGGCAGTAAAAACAGCTGTGACTGATTCTGATCTCGGAACAGGCTGGCTGTCTCGCTGCCCTGGGCTATATTAACAGATGGTTTTAACCAGGCCCACTATTGTTCTTTGGACAAGTGCACTGGCTAATAGGCTGAAGATGTAAGTAAACCACAGCATGGCACTTTTGTGAGAGAAAAATATTTTTGCTTATGAGGTCCCTTCATCCTGAAAAGGAAAAGTGAAGTCGCTCAGTCGTGTCTGACTCTTTGCCATCCCATGGACTGTAGCCCACCAGGCTCCCCCGCCTATGGGATTTTCCAGGCAAGGGTACTGGAGTGGGGTGTCCTTTCCTTCTCCAGGGATCGAACCTGGGTCTCCCATATTGCAGGCAGACTCTTTACCATCTGAGCTAGCAGGGAAGCCTGAAACACCCCCTCATCTTCTCTTCAGCAATCTGCACCTTTCAAAGCTGCCTAAAGATCTGTCTCTCCAAGAAGCCCACACCACCCGACCCTCATGTTGCATCGCTTCAGCCCACAGGCCTACAGTTTGGGCACAGCACAAGCACGCACCTCACACACACATGTGTGCACGGTGGTCTTTCAACATCTGTGCTTGCTAAAACTCTCTGCCTGCTTATGTACCCATATCAGGTCTTCCCAACTGAAATGTAAGCTTCCAGACTAGGTACTTTCTAATTCTTGGATACACTAAATATCATTTACTGAGTATACACCATGCACCAACTATTTCACCTCCATTATTTCATTTAATCTTCTTCAAAACTCCACATGATTCAAATGGCATTATGTTCAATTTACAGATGTGGAAACTAAAGTTCAGAGAGGAGAAGTAACCCATTCAAGGTCACAAAACTTAGCACTTAAGGTGTACAAGTCAGCACCCAACAAGTAATTCAGAACAACTGGAAGAATGGATGGATGAATAGATGTGTGCGTAGGTTAGTGGATGAGAGGGTGGATGGGTAAAGAGACGAGACCAGGGGCAGACCCAGGTTTACCTGACTGCAGGGAGATCTTTCCATCTGAGCATATGGAGCTCCTACCTTTTTGCGCCCAGAGTAGGCGTGATGCAGGCACCTAAGTACTGCCAAGCATCCCCCCAAACACACAATAGCAGCCCAGCATCCTTTTTCCAACCAGTTTCCATAGCTACAAGGCTGGGTGTTGGATTCAGCCACAGATCAGGGTGAGCCATTAGGGGAGGACCAAAGATGCTCCTCCCTCCCTCACAACGGGAATAGGCTAAGATGAGGGTGGAGAATTTGGGTGGGATTCTTGGGCTTCCCTGGTGGCTCAGACGGTAAAGAATCTGCATGCAATGCAGGAGGCCCGGGGGTTCGATCCCTGAATCAGGAAGGTCCCCTGGAGAAGGGAATGGCAACCCACTCCAGTATTGTTGTCTGGAGAATCCCACGGCAGAGAAGCCTGGAGTGCTGCAGTCCATGGGGTCGCGGACTAAGCAGCTTTCACTTTCACACAGGCTGACACAGGAGGCGCCTCCTCATCAGGCCACAAGGGGGCAGCATCTCCCTGCACCCGCACACCCGGGGGGCGCTGGGCTGGGTGAGGAGGCTGCCGCTGGGTCAGCAAGCTCCACCCCAGTATCCTCACCCGGTCCTTCTCTGTCAGTTCACCCCTGCACAGGCTTTTGGGGCGCGAGGGCCATGGCTGCGAGTGCTGAAGAAAACGCTGCAAAACCACCGCCCTTTGGAGGGCAGCTTGAAACAAACTTGGCACATACAGCTCCGTCCCGAGCAGCCCTTATGAAGCCTGTGGCTCCTGCCGGATGACGGGAGAGTCCCCAGTACCCCAAGTGAGAAAAAGCAACAGGCTGAACATGCGTATAGGGCAACCTCCTCTGTGTGAATTGTAAATACGTGTACATCAGTGCATGTGTAATTCGTGTGATGTGAATGTGTATTTGTGTGATCTATGCAAAAGAAAAATCTTGAAGAAATTCCACACAGCTGTGTGAATTTGGAAGTAGTTTGCACTTTTTCTTTTCGGCCTTTCCATGCTGTTTGATTATATTCTTTGAAGCCAAAGATGGAGAAGCTCTATATAGTCGGCAAAAAAAAGACCGGGAGCTGACTGTGACTCAGATCATGAACTCCTTAGTGCCAAATTCAGACTGAAATTGAAGAAAGTGGAGAAAACCACTAGACCATTCAGGTATGACCTAAATCAAATCCCTTATGATTATACAGTGAAAGTGAGAAATAGATTCAAGGGACTGGAGCTGATAGATAGAGTGCCTGATGGACTGTGGACGGAGGTTCATGACATTGTACAGGAGACAGGAATAAAGACTATCCCCATGGAAAAGAAATGCAAAAAAGCAAAATGGCTGTCTGAGGAGACCTTACAAATAAGCTGTGAAAAGAAGGGAAGCAAAAAGCAAAGGAGAATAGGAAAGATATACCCATTTGAATGCAGAGTTCCAAAGAATAGCAAGGAGAGATAAGAAAGCCTTCCTCAGTGATCAGTGCAAAGAAATAGTGGAAAACAACAGAATAGGAAAGACTAGAGATCTCTTCAAGAAAATTAGAGATACCAAGGGAACATTTCATGCAAAGATGGGCTCAATATAGCACAGAAATGGTATGGACCTAACAGAAGCAGAAGATATTAAGAAGAGGTGACAAGAATACACAGAACTGTACAAAAAAGATCTTCATGACCCAGATAATCACGATGGTATGATCACTCACCTAGAGCCAGACATCCTGGAATGTGAAGTCAAGTGGGCCTTAGGAAGCATCACTACGAACAAAGCTAGTAGAGGTGATGGAATTCCAGTTGAGCTATTTCAAATCCTAGAAGATGATGCTGTGAAAGTGCTGCACTCAATATGTCAGCAATTTGGAAAACTCAGCAGTGGCCATAGGACTAGAAAAGGTCAGTTTTCATTCCAATCCCAAAGAAAGGCAATGCCAAAGAATGTTCAAACTACCGCAAAATTGCACTCACTTCACATGCTAGCAAAGTAATGCTCAAAATTCTCCAAACCAGGCTTCAGCAATATGTGAACCGTGAACTTCCAGATGTTCAAGCTGGTTTTAGAAAAGGCAGAGGAACCAGAGATCACATTGCCAACAACCACTGAATCATCGAAAAGCAAGAGAGTTCTAGAAAAACATCTATTTCTGCTTCATTGACTATGCCAAAGCCTTTGACTGTGTGGATCACAATAAACTGTGGAACATTCTTCAAGAGATGTTGGAATACCAGACCACCTGACCTGCCTCTTGAGAAATCTGTATGCAGGTCAGGAAGCAACAGTCAGAACTAGACATGGAACAACAGACTGGTTCCAAATAGGAAAAGGAGTACATCAAGGTTGTATATTATCACCCTGCTTATTTAACTTATATGGAGAGTACATCATGAGGAACACTGGGCTGGAAGAAGCACAAGCTGGAATCAAGATTGCCGGGAGAAATATCAATAACCTCAGATATGCAGATGACACCACCCTTATGGCAGAAAGTGAAGAGGAACTAAAGAGCCTCTTGATGAAAGTGAAAGAGGAGAGTGAAATGTTGGCTTAAGATTCAACATTCAGAAACTAAGATCAGGACATCTGGTCCCATCACTTCATGGCAAATAGATGGGAAAACAGTGGCTGACTTTATTTTTTTGGGCTCCAAAATCACTGCAGATGGTGATTGCAGCCATGAAATTAAAAGACGCTTACTCCTTGGAAGGGAAGTTATGACCAACTTAGACAGCATATTAAAAAGCAGAGACATTACTTTGCCAACCAAGGTCCGTCTAGTCAAGGCTATGGTTTTTCCCGTGGTCATGTATGGATGTGAGAGTTGGACTATAAAGAAAGCTGATCACCGAAGAACTGATGCTTTTGAACTGTGGTATTGGAGAAGACTCTTGAGAGTCCCTTGGACTGCAAGGAGATCCAACCAGTCCATCTTAAAGGAGATCAGTCCTGGGTGTTCATTGGAAGGACTAATGTTGAAGCTGAAAGTCCAAAATTTTTGGCCACCTGATGCGAAGAGCTGACTCATTTGAAAAGATCCTGATGCTGGGAAAGATTGAGGGCAGGAGGAGAAGGGGATGACCGAGAATGAGATGGCTGGATGGCATCACCGACTCTATAGACATGGGTTTGGTTAAACTCCAGGAACTGGTGATAGACAGGGAGGCCTGGCGTGCTGCAGTTCATGGGGTCACAAAGACTCGGACATGACTGAGCAACTGAACTGAACTGAACTGATGCTCTTTGATTTACTTTTTGCCATTGGAATGTATTGATGATGTTTTTTAATTAACAGGTTATCTGGAAATTGGGGTCTGTGGAGACTTTTGCTTGTTTGCTTTTTCTTTTTTACACTTTCTTGGTTCTTTAACCTAATCAGGAGGAGGAGAGCAGTTTAGGGCTTGCTGCTGCCCCTGCCTCCTTAACCATCCCCCACTCCCCCAAACCACCCTCCGCAGGAATCCCAGTTGGCAGGACCCAGGGCAGGGTGCAGGTCCAGCCCTGGAGCACTGGGCCCAGGCACCGCGAACTACAGGGAGGCAGGCACCATCTAATTTCCCCGAGGCTGCCTTTGAGGAATCCCAACAGTCCACTAGGTTACTGAGGCCTGGGTGCTCGAATCCCGCAGGTAAGGCCCCCGGCCCCCTGATGCAAAAGATGAAGTTTTGCAGCAGGGCCTTTGAAGCAGAACTGAGGCTGAAGAGCAGGGCCTGTGGAACTATGAAAGCATCAGGCATGACCTGGGGATGTGTTGATCCAACCTGGGCTCAGGTCAACGCTGTTCTAACAGTGTCAACAGCAGACGGGCCAGGTGTAGTACGATGGGTGGGGCCCCAGAACCCAGTAGACTTGACGTTGAATCCGGCTCCTGCATCTCATGACTAGGTGGCTTTGGGCAACAGATTTGGCCTCTCTGAGCCTCAATTTTTCTCATTTGTCAAATAGCAGTTACAGGAGCCTTGTCATAAAAGTGAGCATTGATCAGACTCACAGACATAAGGAATAGACTTGTAGTTGCCAAGGAGGAGAGAGCGGGGAAGGGAAGGATTGGAAGTCTGGGGTTAGCAGATAGAAACTAGTATATATGGGACGGATAAACAACAAGGTCCTACTGTACAGCACAGGGAACTATATTCAATATCCTGTGATAAACCATAATGGAAAAGAACATGAAAGAGAATATATGCACGCATGCTCAGTTGCTTCAGTTGTGTCCAACTCTTTGCGATTCCATGGACTATAGCCTGCCAAGCTCCTCTGTTCATCAGATTTTTCAGGCAAGAATACTGGAGTGGGTTACGATTTCCTCCTCCAAGGAGCTTCCCAACCCAAGGATCGCACCTGTCTCTTCTGCAGCTCCTGCACTGACAGATCGATTCTTTACTGCTGAACCACCTGGAAAGCCCCGAGAGAGAGAGAAAAGAAAAAAAATATATATATATATATATATATATGAATCACTCTGCTGTATAGCAGAAATTAACACAGCATTTTATCAACTACACTTCAATAAAATTTGAAAGAAAAAAAAGAGGGGGGAGAACTGATCTACACAAAACACCTAAGAAGAGACCAGCATGCAGAAGATGCTTGATGGATGGTGACCACACTAATCACCATCATTGTTACCTTCTTCTCCTCCTCCCAGAAGGAGAATCAGCCACCAGACTGAATGGAATGAAAACTGAATCCAAAAAGTCTCCAGCCTGGTGACCATGAATCTGGTCCATCTCTGAATCAAACTGGCATCTTCTTATGACTGTGGAGGACGCTGCTCTTCTCTCAGCCCTGCACCTGAAACCAAACCGCCAGCCCTGGCTTCTGCCCACTCTCATCCACCGCCCCATCCAAGGCACAGGCCTGGCTCCCAACCCTGCAGTTCCTACAAGTGCTCACTTGAAGGCAATATTGAGCTTCGAATTTCAACCTGCCCAGGAGCACTCATCCTCCTCAATTCTCCAGCCTCCAGACCAATAGAACTAGGCTGTTCATAACACAGAGCAATTCTAGAGACAAAAGACATGCTGCTTCCCATCACCTAAATGTGGCCCTGGCTGAAAATATAAAGGGGTTTCAGCAGATAAGGAGCAAAATCAAGATAAACAGGGGGGACTTATGTATGCCTTTGCAGACTCATTACATCCATGGATGGAGGAGCCTGATGGGCTATGGTCCATGGGGCCGCAAAGAGTCGGACACGACTGAGCAACTAACACACTTTCACTTTCTATGAGTAATAAAAAATTGCAAGCAATGTAAATGACTGATAACTAAGTAAATTATAACATGTCCACTTGAATAAGCATTTAAAATTCTGATGATAAAGATAATGCACCACCTTGGGACAATTCCCTAAGTGAAGAGAAGAATGCAAGTTTTTTGTATATTTTTACTGCAGCCATCTAAAAATTAGAGACACTTGTAGGAAAAAAAACAAGAATAAATGAAAAATTAAGCTGCAGAGGGGAGAGAACTAGGGGTTTCAGATAGTCTGTTGTGCAACCGTGTTGCTTACTCCTTTTTTTTAATATTCAGGAGAATTTTATGGGTATTGGTGGAGCTTAGTATAATAGAAAACACACACTGTAAGAACACAATCCCCACGCTTCTGCCCATTGAAGTCACAGATCATCCATGGCATAGACTCATCTGTGCGTTGATACAAATATTCTCCAGAGAGTCTCTGAGAAACAGTTCCACTGGAGACAGGAGACAAGCACCATTCCAGGATTCATTAAAACACAGTGGAAAGTAAGAAGATGTGAGTTTATTAGGTTATCTCTCTTTACTATAGAAAAGCAGGATTTCAAAGCGAGGGAAAGAGATACTATTCCATAATAATAATCCCTAGTTTGGGCAGACCTGGTTTGTCTCAGTAATGATGTGCCCTTTATTAAGCATCCCATTGCATTAGGAGCCAAGCCACAGGCACTTCATGTGTATTACCCCATGTGATACATACACTCAACCATTTCATGAGATAGTAGAACTTAGTTTCCACCTTTTATAGTCGAAGAAACAGAGGCTGCGAGAAGTCCTTTGCCCACAGTTGCGTTGCTTGTTTGTGCCTGGGCCAGAACTGAACACAGGTTGGTCCCCATTTCTGAAACCTGTGCTTCACACACAAGGAGTCGGAGCTCCCCAGAGAGGCAGACAGAGGAAACCCAGGGGAGGGGGTGCCCAGCAGGCAGGACTGGGCTTGGCTTTGAGCACTAAGCAAGGAGCAGGAAGTATCACCAGACACTTGTCTCCATCCTAATGATGGCACGAATGGCATCTTTTGCTGCTGGGCGGGATTACAGGAAAGCATTTGGGGGGCAGGAGGGCAGGGGCAGCATCAGAAGACGTTGGCGGGGCCTAGTCTCCACCATTGCTTGTCTCCTGCTCGGTCCCTCGGGATTTCCCACCTCTTAGCATCACCGGGTGAGTACACAGCCCGCTGGCACAAAAGCCTGAGTGCTGCCCAAGTGGCAAATCTCCAGGTTCAAAGAGCTCCATCTAGGGGACTTCCCTGCTTAAGATTTCACCTTCCAAGGCAGGGGTGGGGTGCAATCCCTGGTTGTTAAGCTAAGATCCCACACGTCTTGAAGCTGAAAAGCCAAATCATCAAGCAGAAGCGATATTGTAACAAATTCAATAAAGACTTTAAAAATAATCCACATCAAAAAAAAGAAAAAAAAATGAAGTTCCATTCAAACCACATATTCCCAGGACTTGGGTGAGCAGAGCCCATGAAATCAATGTTGACCAATGTGCAAAGGGGCTAAAAGACATGATTTTTCATGAGGCATAATTTGAGTTGGGTTGGGTTGGGTTTAACTAACAACTGTATGTCAAGGTACTCAAAGGAGGCAATGCTAGTGTGTCCATTTCACAGATGAGAAACCTGGGACTAGAAAGAACTTCCACAAGGCCCCTTAGCTGGGAAAGTGTGATGGCCTCCAGAGCCAAGCTCACTGAAGCCCATGCTCTCAACTGCTACAATGTCATGCCTTCCGCCGTGCCAGACCATTTAGGGGAAAAGAGGGCAAAAACTTCACAGCAACCTCTCTGCACCTCAGGCTCTTCATCTGTAAAATGGACCAATAATAACAACAATACCTACCTCAGAGTGTTGTGAGAATAAGTTCGTACCTGTAAATCTATGCATGTCCTCACTCAGCAGATAGTAGTTGTTGTTTAACTATTATTAAGACTATAGAGTCAAGACTTGGAAGGAACAAAGTGACCTGGTCTCACATCCTTACAACTTCCAGCTGCTTAAACTGCAAAGACGCCATTCTTGCTCCATGAGGGGCTTCTTCTTTCATGAAGACATTCATGATTAGAAATGTCTTCCTAATGTGTTTGGCTAATTCTGGTTCTCATGACATACGTCCGCCCCCAGGTCTATTTCTGCCCTGGAAGAGAGACAGAATAAAGCCAGTCCCTCCCTCGGCAATGCTTCCGAGCTGAGGAGGAGCCCCCGCCCCTGGCTCCCCGGAGCCCTCCCCATCGTGCCTGCTCCAGGGCCCCCTCTCCACTCAACATCCTTGTCCCTGGAAGCCCAGGACAGGATATAGGCGTCCAGCTGGACCCTGTCACCTCCCTGACCCCGGGGAATATTAATGCAAAAGTGATCCCCTTTTGCCTTACACTGACAGAATGGAAGAAGAAAAGACACGGGCAGCACAATATGAAACATGAAAAGGATGGTTGTGTCTGGGGCACTTTACAATGTGATGAATCTCAGTTCATGACACTTGCCAATTTCTCAGCTTCAGCCCCCAACCCATTCTCGCTGACTGCTACAGCTTCCCTGGAGTGCAGCCCTTGTCCTGGTTTCTGTTCTAGGGGCTTCTGTGAAGCAACCTTCCTTTTCTAGCACACCTGGGCACTGAGAATAAGCCAGACAAACACATTTCTGTCCACAGGGCCACACGGTGTGGGGGCCAGGCCTGCCTGGAGCCCTCCTCCCCCAGCGGTCATCCCTGGCACCATGTCCACCCTGCACCCAGGGGAGAACCAGGCTCTGGGCCAACTGCTCACAGAAGCAGAGCTGACCTTTTAAGTATCTTTATCTCCCGGAGGCTGCAGGGAGCTGGGACCACTCGGGGAGCCGTCTCCACCAGAGGAAGACGTTAATGGGCAGCGGGAAGAACACAACACCGGGTAGCTCACAACACAGGGTTGTTGTCTTGTCAGGATTCTTCTGGATGTGTGAACGCATCCTGGATCGTTAAATCTTTGTTCCGAGTCTGGGCTAAGTGCCCCTCCCTCGGTGCACGCCTCCTCTGCCCTCGCATCTCAGACTTAGCGCCGCGCTGCAACTGTCTGGTTACTGATCGAGGTCTCTCCTCTCTGCGTAAGTTCCTTGAGGGTAGGGATGCATCTCCCTTGGTACTTCAGTTCCCCGGGACATAGCGCAGTGCCCAGAGATAGAAGATGATCATGGTGTGGGTTGAATGAATTGATGTAACGAATGACAAGCACTTACCATCCGATCCACATTCTGTACTTCCTCTTTTATAAACATTTTATTTGGGGTTTTATATTTTTTATTTTTTATTTCGACCGCGCTGGATCTTCATTGCAGCGTGGAAGCTCTCTCGTTGCCCCGCAGCATGTGGGATCTTAGTTCTGTGGGATTGAACCCACATCCCCTACATTGAAAGGCGAATTCTTTACCACTGGACCACTAGGAAAGTCCCAACATGTTCTGTACTTTTGATGAAGCTACACACCCATGGGTGGACTCCCAGTTTCAAGATGGAAGAACAAAGATTTTCTTCTTAGAAATCAACCAAGGACCAAAAAAGAAACACATACAAACTCTATCTTCAATAAACCAGGAAACATCTGTAAGCCAAACTCCTATATAGAAAAGCTCGAGTACACAGAGAAATGTAAATGACCCAGCAGAGAGGAAGCAAGGCAAACTCAAGGATCTAAAGGATGGGCTCAGGGGACCTACATTGTGCTCTACAGAACCCCAAAAGGCTCAGGAACAGGAAGCCTCAAGTTCTCACATTAGATACAGGTTGAAAAGGGAACAAAAATAGAAAACTTTTTAAAAAATCTCTTTAAAGAGACACAGAGTCCATCAACTGATAAATAGACAAATAAGATGCATGTATCCTTACAATGGAATATTGTTCAGCTTATCAAAAAATGGAGTGCTGATTCATGCTGCAACAGAGGTGAAACTTGAAAACATTTTGCTAAAGAAGCCAGACACAAAAAGTTACATATTATATGAGTCTATTTAATAAAATGCCGAGAATAAGCAAATCTATAGAGACAGACTCGATGGACATGAGTTTGAGTGAACTCCAGGAGTTGGTGATGGACAGGGAGGCCTGGCGTGCTGTGATTCATGGGGTTGCAAAGAGTTGGACACGACTGAGCGACTGAACTGAACTGAACTGAACTGAGAGACAGAGAGTATATTGTGGTTGCTAGAGGCTGAGGAGGGTGGAGTGGAAAGCGGCTGCTAATGGGTCCAGGGCTTCTCTTTGGGATGACGAAAATATCCTGGAATCAGAGAGTGGTGATGACTGCACAACCTTGTAAATGTACAAGCAACTGAACTGAACATTTCAAAGGGATAAATTTTGTAGCATGTGAATTATATCTAAATTTTGTTAAAAGACACAAAACTTATGATTGGCTTTTTCTGGTTTAAATATGAACTAGGAGACAAGAGTCACCAGAATCTTGAAGAACATCTTGACCATGAAGGACAAAGACAGGAATATACAAAAACAAGAAAGAAACTCAGAGCAGAGATAAGGCAGGGCTCAGAAGAAAATGTCAAATGATTGCTCCCACGGTAAAAGAGCTTTAGCCAAAGGGTTTGGATAGAATAAAAGATGGCAAAGTAATCCTGTATAGACAGTAATTTCTAGCCATCCTTTTTTAATAAAAGCCCCTGTGGCCAAAGCCACTAATTTTCCACCAGTCTCTTTTCCCCCTTCTTTCTTTTAATCACAGGACCCCCACCCTACTCTGGCTGCCCAGGTAAAGGTCACATTGCCCAGCCTCCTTTGCAGCCAGGGGTGACCGCTGACCCATTGCCTGCAATGGGAAGATGTGATGTGTGTGACTTTCACATCACTTCCTCAAAAGAAAACTGCCTACTCTCCACTTCCTCTCTTCCCCCCATCACACAGGCTGATTCATGGTCATGAGGACCAACAAGACAGAAGGAATCTGAGTCCCCAGATAATGTAGGTGAGCAGAGCTGTCTCCCTGCCCCACAGTCCAGGGAGGGGGGCTCCTACCTGAGCTCCTGGTCTGCCCTATCCAAGTGTTTGCTAAACTCCTGGCACTGGATGTGACGGGGAAACACAGGAGCCAGTTACAGAGGGACTCCCTGCTTCGTTCAGTTCTGCAGTCAAGCACCGGGGAAAGTGTGTCCTTCATTAATTTGTGTAACGCATACACATTTCAAAACTCAAAATATGCAAAAACGTATATTACAAAGGACTTCCTTGGTGGTACAGAGGATAAGAATCCACCTGCCAATGCAGGGGACATGGATTCGACCCCTGGTGCAGGAAAATTCCACATGCTGTGAAGCAACAAAGCCCACGCGCCACAACATTGGGGCCCACACTCCAGAGCCTGCGAACTGCTGTTACTGAAGCCAGTGACTGCTGTTAGTGAAGCCAGTGTGCCTAGAGCCCACGCTCTGCAGCAAGAGAAGCCTCCACAGTGAGAAGCCCACTCTCCTCACTCAGCTAGAGACGAGCCCCACTGACCACAGCGAGAGAAAGCCTGCATACAGCATCAAAGACCCAGCACAGCCAACAAATTAAAAACAAGTTAACTTTTAAAATGCATCGTATGAGAATTCTCCTTTGATTTTAAGTTGACCTGGCCAGATACCACCCTGCCTTCAGTCCCTGGGTAGCTACGGTTACTGGTTTCTTGTGGAGTTTTCAATAATTTCTTTGTTGTTGTTCAGTCACTCAGTCGTGTCCGACTCTTTGCGACCCCATGGACTGCAGCACGCCAGACTTCCCTGTCCTTCACCATCTCCTGGAGCTTACTCAGACTCATGTCCATCGAGTCGGTGATGCCATCCAACCATCTCATCCTCTGTCGTCCCCTTCTCCTCCTGCCTTCAGTCTTCCTCAGCATCAGGGTCTTTTCCAATGAATCAGCTCCTTGCATCAGGTGGCCAAAGTACTAGAGCTTCAGCTTCAGCATCAGTGCTTCCAGTGAACATTCAGGGTTGATTTCCTTTAGGACTGACTGATTGATTTCCTGTAAGTTTGATCTCCTTGCAGTCCAAGGGACTTTCAAGAGTCTTCTCCTACACCACAGTTTAAAAGCATCAATTTTTTGGTGCTCAGCCTGCTTTATGGTCCAATTCTCACATCTATACATGACTACTGGAAAAACCATAGCTTTGATTATACAGACCTTTGCAGGCAAAGTAATGTCTCTGCTTTTTAATTTAATAATTTCTTTATGCACATATAAATATAGGTCCTTATATTTGCTTCTTATTTACACAAAATAGTTTTCTACATTCTACACCCAACATTCTACAGTGGTACCACTTTTAAGAATCTATTCTTAGAAAATAACTAGAAATGTTGTTGTATGACCAGAGATATTAATTGCAGCATTATTTATAGTTGTTTTTTAAAGAAAGAAACCCTTAATGCACAAAAACAGGAAGCTTAGCTACGAAGATTAAATTTACAGAAAGTATTCCATGACATGAGAAAATGTTTATGATTTTATATTAAGTGGAAGAATCAGATCAGAAATACAATGTGTCTTCAGCTATGTGAAAAACATGTATAGAAAATGAAAGCAAGGACTTCCCTGGTGGTCCAGTGGTTAAGAATCCACTTTGCAAAGCAGAGGACCCAAGTCTGACCCCCTGATCAGGGAACTAAGATCCTGCATGCTGCAGCAACTGAGCCCACATGCCACGACTCCTGAGACTTTGAGCCAAACGAGAGTCCACGCACCACAACTCGACAGGCTGGCGTGCCACAGCTAAGACCTGGCACAGCAAAGAAATAAGTCAATATTTTTTTAAAAGAAAGAAAATGAAAGGAAAGTGCCACACCTAAATATCAGTAGTGCTGTTTGTCAGTAGGTGAAAATTTTCTTCTGCTTCTTTGATTCCCAAAATGATGACAACAAGTTTGTAATTCTTCTATATAATAGGGGAGGGGATGGGACAGGGGAGGGGCAGACATACCCCCTCACCTCCTTCCAGAGGTGCCTCCAAGGTGGTTCATGTCAGAGTGACTCTGAGCAGGGAGGGTTAGAGTAGGGCTGAATTGCATTTTCCTTCCCTCTGCTTGGAATTCCTTGGCCCCTGATGCTAGCTTCTTGTTCGCCTTTCTTCCGCTTGCTCCCTGATGATTTCCAGACCCCATCCAGCTGAGCCGGGAACTCACTGCTGTTGCAGGTTAAGGGAGTGGCATCATGGTTGAACCTTTGTAGGAGAGGATTGGAGCTTTAAGTGTGCCTCTCCTTTTACCCCAAGGACTGAACGTTGCCCAGATAAAACGCTGCTTTGTCTTCTCCTTTACCGCCACCCGCTCAGCATTCTGGCCAGTTCACATCCACCACTAAGCCCCCATTCAGATACGTCCTACCCTGTGCCAACCCAACAATGGCTCCATAAATCTTCCATATTGCCCCAGCTTTCTGCACTGTTTCTCAGAGTCTATCCGAGCATCTTCCTTACGGGGTCTGCAAGTGCCCACGGTGGGCAGCCAAGGCATGGTGTTGTCCCTTTTCAGCCAGGAGAGGGAGTGAGTCTGCAAGCAACCTTGGGGGCAGTGGGAGAAGCCCCCTCCTCACGCACTAGGGCGAGGAGCAGATCCCACTTGCTAAATGACAGACTGTGTTTTCAAGTCACTTGCTGAGGTCATCCAGTCCAATCCTAGTGAGATCGAACATACTTTATAAAAAGCTCTCCATTTCTGAAAAGAAGAGTATTCCACCTTCTCCAAGGCGGAGGGTACCGAGGGAGGGGTGGAAACAAAGATGGACCAAGTTAAATAGAGCAAGGCCTTTTAACCCACCTGCACTTCAGTTTGGGACTCTCGGGCACTTGGCACTTTTCCGGGCTGCCTGCAGTGGGGCCCTTCAGCACTCCTCCCATGCGAGTGTGGCAGGTCACACGGGTGGGAGTGGAACGGGGGTGGGGGCAGGCAAGCGGCCTCCTAGACTCGCAGACTTCAGAGGATTAGGTCAGTGACAGGCGTCTTGCGCAGCCCCACCGCCACCTCCCCCAAGCCCGGGGTCCAGCCTTCGCCAGCTACCCCAGAACTCAGCTTCTCAGTGCGTCTCGGTTCACGACTCTGGACATTTGGGGGCTGGGGGGGGGGGTGGCGAGGGCTTGGCAGGTGTGGTCCCCACCAACTGCCACCTTGCCGGGGGAGGGCAGAACAGCAGGTGGGTCCCGCAGGAAGGCACAGTTCGCCTGTGTTGGCATCTGGCAGCATCACGCTGCAGCTTCCACGATATAAATACAGGCAGCGAAAATAGCTAATCCCAGATAACAGCAGTGTAATCACCCAGCGCCCGGCCTGGAATCCCGGAGAATTTGGAGGGAGCAGCTGCAGGGGCTGCCCACTTCAGCAGCCCACCGCCCCTGGGTGGCCCGGGCTGAGAGTGTAAGCCAGCAGAAGCTGGGGGGCGGGGAGCAACTGGAGGACACAGATCTGATGAAAAACACCTCTAATCGCCACTCTGCCTGGGAAGAGATGGTTTTTCTAGAAGGACCATGAAAATTCTGAGCTTGCAGCAATGTAAACCTGGTCTCCCAGTGTTAGTTGAGACATGTGATGATATACATGGAATCATCTAGGTTTGCTTTTTTTTTTTTTAATTCTGGGTATTATTATCAGCGCTGGTGTCACTATGATTCTCCAATCTGGGAGGTCAGGGCCTCTCCCATGTCCCTCCCACAGTCCTGAGAGCCAGAGTGGTCGGTCTGTGGTTGGCAACCCCAGGCTCTTGAGGTCAGTTCTGACACCCTGGCTGCCCCAAGGGGTTACCACTGAGGTTCCGAACCACGCGGCCACTGCTCCTATGAAGGCCAGCAAGCAACCATCTGGGAGAAGTTGCTGGGCTTGCTGGCCTCAGCCGTTCTGCGCAAACGGCACACTTAATTAGGGCAGGCAGGGATGATGCAAGTGGCTCAGGCCTCCCCTGTCCTGGTCACTGTGATCCTTGGTCCTCCGGCTGATGGACAAGCGTCCCCAGCCACCAGGCACGCCTGTCTGCACACTTCTCTGTGGTTCAGTCTGGCTCCCCAGGTGTGCTTCTGAAGGGCGCTGGATACTTGTCCCTTCTGAGCACTGTGAGGCACTCTTGCCCAGATGCTGCTGCAGACAGAGCCCCAAGGCCCTGGAGTTGGCTCGGCCTGGGCGGCTCTGGATGGACACTGATGGGCAAGGCCACAGAGGGGCTCAAAAGTAAGGTGAGGGCTGGGCCTCCAAGATCCATGTTGGTGAGCACCCAAGCCATTTGATTCCTTATGAAAGTGTCATGGGGCTTCCCTGCTGGATCAGTCAGTAAGGAATCTTCAGGAGAATGCAGGAGACTGCCTGCAATGCAGGAAATCCAGGTTCGATACCTGGGTCAGGAAGATCCGCTGGAGAAGGAAATGGCAAGCCAGCCCAGAATTCCTGCCTGGGGAATCCCATGGACAGCGGAGCCTGGCAGACTACAATAAGCATCGTTACTACCCTCTGTCTATCCAAAAAGAGGAGAGAGGAACAGTCCAGAGCAAACCAGAAAGAACAGGAAATGGAATCATTTGTCATCTCTGGACAGTCCAGGGCTGACAGTGAACCAGACTCCTCTGTCTGATGGGGCTGTGAGAGGCTGTTCTCTGATGCTCTTGATTGGAGAACTCAACTTTTTACAAATAATGGAGTTTCGTGACCCTTTATCACACAGACTTTCATACAGTCGCTGCAGAAGGAAGTCACTGTGTTCTTTCCCCGGAATACTATCATAAAGACCAGCCGCAAGCGTCTCAGTGAAGAGTAAACCCTGAGCTGTGCAAGTGTGTGATCCTCCGGCTCAAGATAGCACATAGACTAGATGGAAGGTTGGCCCACCTCAGAGCCCCCAGCCCATGTGAAGTGGAGACCCTGGAAGGAAGGGTCTGGGAGGCTGAAAGGCCACCACAGGAAGCTCAGCCAGCAAGATCAAATTTGCAGAGTAGTTGATGACATGGGGAAATGTTTATAATTTTATACTAAGTGGGAAAATTGCATATTATATGATCTCGGTTATGTAAAAATACACACGTAAAAAGGTAACAGAGCCACTCAACTAAATATTTTCCGTGCTTTTTGTCGGCTTAATCAAATTATAATTTTTTCTTCTATCACACGAACCCATCATGCTGTGGGTTTCTCCTAGTTTCTTTCCTTTCTAAAGAAGAAGCACTGGGCCTGTCATCTGTGCATTAAAGAAACCCATGATTTCCTGGCTATGATTGCTTTGGTTAAGGCTGAAAAAAAGTTTTCAAGTCAAAAAATAGAGTCAAATTAAAATATTAAACAAAATTAAATTAAAATATTAAAAATAATATTTTGCCTAATTGTGGCAAACAACTGATGTTTAGGAAACTCTACATAAGGTATTAATTTAAAAAAAATTTTTTAATGTGTATCAATTTCTGACTTGGTGAGGGATAATCCATTTCCACTCCTGAGATTCCTGCCCTCAAAGAGGGACCAACAGAAAAACTGAGAGAGATGGACAGAGCTCCACAATAAGCGTGGAAGGTCAGAGGCCCCTAAACAGGGGGTAACATGCAGTTCCCTCTTCAAGCGTGAGTGAATCCATGAGGCTCCAGCTAGAGTCCCTGCCTGGTCCAGTCAGCCTCAACCTTGGTCCCACATTGCACATCCACTACAGCCCTTGGGAATAGCCCCCGGAAGACTGACATCAAAGATGACCCTTGAGGGACTTCCCTGGTGGCCTAGGGGTTAGGATTCCGGGCTTTCACTGTGGTGGTCCGGGTTTATTCCCTGGTCAAGGAAGATCCCACAAGCTGTGTGGTACGGCCAAAAAACGCTGATATTTGAGATCATAACTATTGTGCATCCTAACTATATCTAAGTCTCTTGCTCCTCATCAAAAAGGTTTTTCTTTACATATTGAGCAGAAAACAAACCCCCAAATAACAATAGGATAAAGGGAAATGCCATTTGTTGAACACATATGAGGCACCAAACATTTTATTTAATGTAGTCCTCACAACTAAGAGATGGATTTTAGACAGTCTGTCTCACATGAGGAAACTGAGCCTCAGAAAGGTTGAAAGACGTGCCCAAGGCCATCCAGGTAAAAGTGGTCAAGCAGAGACCCAGAACTGCTGGATCTGACACCCAAGCCCAAGGCCTTTGCACCAAACTATACTGCCCCTTGCCTCTGAAGACTTACCTATATGCAAAAAGCAATGAGGGGGTAAGAGGAGAAAGGGAACGTGAGCTGAGGTTGACAAGATTTAGCACTGGGAAGACACATGAACTCCGAAAAAGATAAAGAAGGAAAAGAAGCAAAGGCTCAAAAGGAAAGGCATGGGGCAGCACAGTGCAATCAGCTGCCCGGCTCTGTGCTTTTTGGGCGACTGCCTATTGTTCAGTATGTAAATGTGGGCTTCACTGCACATGAAACCAACAGGCCCAGGTCTTCCATCTCTGCCAGACGGCAACTCCAGCTGTAATCTAATCACACCCCTCAGAGCCCCAGCCAGCAATCTCTTTCCCTCACCCTGTCACAAATGCCATCACAGTGCATCACAGGCTCCCCTCACACGCACAGCCCGGCAGAACACTGGGACCTGTCTTGGCCACACATCCACAGATGGGCAGGGTCAGTCCTGCTTCTGCACGGTGCACCAAGGCCAAAATAAGAGTGAGACCCAGAGAGGCCCCTGCGGCTGGCAGACCTAGCTGGCCGAGCGAGGTCACGACCCAGAGGCTTGCTCTCAGCTAAGGTTCCTTGCTGTTGCACACTATGGATCCGCTCATGAAAAGTTACTAGGGATAAAAATGAAAGAAAAATAATAATAATCCACGCATGCTTCCAGAAATACAATTATTTTTTCAAAGGTGTGAATAAACATTTAATAAAATGCATCTGATGACCCAGATTTAAGATTTGACTGCTGTAATGAACTGCATATCATTAACGGACCTGATGCTTGGAAAGTCACAGAAGGGACTGCCTGATGCAAACTGCTTGGGCACCACCACCCCTGGCTTGGAATCAGCATGGGCCCATCTTCCAGAAGAGCTCAGAGACCACTGAAAATTTCAGGATGAGGATCAAGGCAAAATGGACTTTAGCACTTTTCATTTATATTGGATCCCATGTTTCCATGTAGCTTATCTCATTTGTTCCCTGTAAGGCAAGTAAGCCTGCTATTATTTTCTTTTTTTTTTTGGCTGCAGGATGCGGCTTTCAGGATCTTAACTCCCGGACCAGGGACAGAACCTGTGCCCTCAGCAGTGAGAGCACCGAGTCCTAACCACTGGGGTGCTAGGGAATCCCTTTATTGTCTTCTTGTAACTAAAGAGGAAAGGAAAACCCAGGGCCCCACGGTCCCACAGTTACTCTGTGGCAGAGCTCAGACTGCAGCTAAAATCTGGAAGCGTGAACGCTCATCCCCGGTCATAGTGAACTAGGTCGTTCAGACCACCTGCCATTCTGCTGAGGAAAAATGGCAAAGCTGCAGAACAAGCACTTTCGTAACTAAACAAATAGGAGAAATTCACAAAGTTTTTGGAAATATATAAAGAAGAATATGGCAAAGCTCTGCCTATTATGTTCCCTGGCACATTTAAAATTAGAAGATTATTAATAGACTCAAAGGCAGTAACAAAATTACCCTGCCCCTCTTCTTGGTAAATGTCAAACCATAACTATTATTTTTATTATTACTATTAGTCCTAAATAGTGATGGCTTTGCCTCAGGAGTAACCCTTTATTACTAAAGCATGCAAAGATAGAATAAACAGAAAGAAAAATCTATATGTACTTGTTTTAGAAGTGGTTTCATTGTAAGAATTTTGTCTGCCAGAATATCTTCTGAGAAAGGAAAGAAGTAAATCCAGTGAAATATATTGTCACCTTACATTGTTATTATTTATAAATATTTGTTTGTGTGTGTGTTCAGTCATGTCCGACTGTTTGCTACTCCATGAACTGGGTCTCACCAGGCCTCTCTGTCTATGGAATTTTCCAGGCAAGAATACTGGGTTACCAATTCCTATTCCAGGGGATCTTCCTAACCCAGGAATTGAACCTGTGTCTCTTCCATCTCCTGCACTGGCAGGCAGATTCTTTATCATGGCGGCACCTGAAAAGTCCATAAACATCTGTTTATGCTTTTAATAAAACTGGTAATCATTCAAAGTAAAAAAGCAAAAACACACACACACACACACAAAAAAAAAAAACCTGCTTAAAGACATCAGACAGCTAACAAAATAATGAAGAATTACCAGCCAGGACACAAAGGAGGAAGGCGGCAGTAAGTCCATTCTTTGAGTTGCTTTAAGGCCTGGGGGCATTTGCTAATTCTGCAAGTAGTGGCTGAGTGGACTGCTGACATCCCCAACAGGAAAAGAGGGCAGAGACAGAATCTGAGACCCACCGAGAGTAGGACTGGGACTTGCTTTGGACTGGAACTACAAAGGGATGCTCTCTCCAAGTAAGAGCGAACCAGAAGTAGACAGGCAATTGCAGAGACTGCAACTTGGCATTAAGTATTCCAAAGCTCTGAAATTAGATTTAAGTAATCCTGGATTGTTGGTGCCCCAGGAGCCTGGCAGAAGCAGACAGAAACCTTCTTAGAGGGGAAATAATTTCATTGGAGGTCTCAAGTTGATTCT
Source organism: Moschus berezovskii (assembly GCF_049115385.1). Lineage (NCBI taxonomy): Eukaryota > Metazoa > Chordata > Mammalia > Artiodactyla > Moschidae > Moschus > Moschus berezovskii. The sequence continues at coordinate 73,018,029 of NC_142477.1, forward strand.
GCAAGCAATTTTGCAAAAACAGTGCCCAAAGCACAATAAAAACTACTAAGGCAAAAGGTATATAAACCAATATTGAAAAAAACAAAAACACAGAGAAATCAACACACAATAGAAACAGACCCACAGAAGTTCTAGATATTGTCATTACCAGAGACTTTAAAGTAATTGTGCTACCACATTCTAGGAAATAAAATAAATAAAACGTAAGACTGAGAATTTTGACAGAGAACTGAACACTACAAAAAAAAACACAGATGTGTCAGAATTGGAAAATATAATAACTAAAAGTAACAACTCAAAGGATAGTTTTAGCCTAAAAAAATGGTGAACTATGTTAGGTCAAAAGAAATTATCGGAAAAGAGTAAGAAAGACGGATAGCAATACAGAAGACAGGAGCGAGACGTAAAAGACAGTGAGATCCGACATGCGTGTTATTAAGGGCCAGGGAGAAGAGAGAGGGAAACGTCGGGAGCAGTGTGTGAAGAGATAACAGCTGAGAATTTTCCAACAGTGATGAAAGACATCATCACACCACAAACTCAAGAAGGCCTTACAAATCCGAGCATGATAAACAAAAAGACATCCACTTTGGACACTGTTTTAAAACTCTGCTGAAAACCAAGGATGAAGAGAAAATCTTAAAGAAGCTAGAGGGAGGAAAAGATGGATCACCTAAAAAAGGAGTAGGAGTCAGGCAGTCAGCTGACAGCGGGGGAAGAAGAGGGCGATGAGGCCGCGCCTTCAGCTGGCCGAAGGAGCTGCACCGCCTCACAGCGAGTCTAGCGCTCTTTCTGCTGCTCTGTGCTGCCGCTCTCATTCCTCAGTGGCTTCCAGGGCTCGACAAACCTGAGTCCAAACACCAGCCACTAGATGTCAAGTCTTTGCTAGTTTTCTGTACAACGCAGAAGAGAAAGATTTAATAGAAAATGTACACTAAGCATCTGGTATTTAGTAGCTCAACAAAAGTGAATTCTTGCTCCCTCATTTTCTTTCCTCCTCCCTGAGACTCTGCTATCCCCTCAAATAAACATCACCGACAAATACTTTTCCTGCGGAGTTTATTCGTGCGCAGTTATTCGTGCGCAGTTCAAGTCCTAGTGATTTGCTGAACCATGGCTCTATTACACAGATTTAAATTTTGGGGAAATTGTGGGCTTTATCCCATCTCACCATCCTGACTGGTTCCTTCTTCTTGAGCTCTCCTTCTTGGCCCTGGATCACTCGATTATAGCCCCTCTAAGGCAGAACTCACCAACCTGGCCACCTACCTCCTGACTGCCACGCATATGAGGTGACTTTTCTTTTCTGCAGTGATGCATCGGGTACTCGACTGCCTTAAGGTTGGAGTGTAGCTCTATTTCAGAAGACCAGAAGTTTGAACTTGACCACAGCAAACCTAGAGCTCCAGGAAGACACTAGTTCCTCACTCAACCATTTGATCGGAGGTCACCAGCTAACACTTGGTGAGAACCTATCCCGGATCAGGCAGTGCACTGAGCATGGCCAATGCAGAGGCAAGACTCCCGGTCTATGGAGGAACAAACCATTTCAACAAGTACCAAAATAAGGTGTTCATTTCAGTTCAGTCGCTCAGTCATGTCTGACTCTTTGCGACCCCATGAATCACAGCATGCCAGGCCTCCCTGTCCATCACCAACTCCCGGAGTTCACTCAAACTCGTGTCCATCGAGTCGGTGATGCCATCCAGCCATCTCATTCTCTGTCGTCCCCTTCTCCTCCCACCCCCAATCCCTCCCAGCATCAGAGTCTTTTCCAATGAGTCAACTCGTCGCATGAGGTGGCCAAAGTATTGGAGTTTCAGCTTTAGCATCAGTCCTTCCAATGAACACCCAGGACTGATCTCCTTTAGAATGGACTGGTTGGATCTCCTTGCAGTCCAAGGGACTCTCAAGAGTCTTCTCCAGCACCACAGTTCAAAAGCATCAATTCTTCGGCGATCAGCTTTCTTCATAGTCCAACTCTCACATCCATACATGACCACGGGAAAAACCATAGCCTTGACTAGACGGACTGTGTGGATCACACAAAAAAATAAGGTGTGGTGGAGTTATAAGGAGGAGGAAACTAACTTGAACAAAGAAAAGACTAGTCCCGAGCCCTCTTCTCTCTCTACGCTCTCCCTGCTTAATCTCATCCGTTGACATGGCTTTAAATACCATAGGTACACTGATGGACTCCAAATCACACCCAACCCAGATCAGTCCACTAAACCCTGGAGTCTGACAACTGCCTATCAGAGACCTCGATGTCTACAAAAATCTAAACAGTTACACATCTAAAAGATAACTGTTGAATGCCTGCCTCGTATCCCACACCTCACTCTCAAACACAGATACTCACAAACCCGATTTTCTTCAAGTCTTCCCCACCCGAGGAGATGTCGCTAGTTACCTAAGCCAGGCACTGAGGTACTGAGGTGTTATCCTCAGTTCTCTTTCCTTCATTCCCCCCCAAACCCCATCGCCACCACACTGGGCTCTACTTTCAAAGTGACCTTGTTTATGAGTTTGAGTCTGTGCGCTCATTTTCTCCCACCAGTGATCTTCCCTCCTCAGCGCGGGAGCTTTGGTGTTCTTTTCCTTTCTGTGTGATTTATTTTTACTACTGTGTCTCAGCTTGTGGAACAGTGCCTGCCACTGAACAGGTTTCTGATACACCTATGTTACCAGCCAAGAATGTCAGGGAAGGTGTCAGTGGGGAGAGGTTGGGTGTATTAAGTGTTCACCTACTGGAGAAGGAGGAAAGGAACACCCAAAAGAGGGACTAGTTCAAACAAAGAGAGAGAAGCAATAAAAAGGGTGGAGTCCCTGATGGCTCAAGTGGTAAAGAATCCACATGCAGTGCAGGAGACACATGAGACCTGGGTTCAATCCCTGGGTTGGGAAGATCCCCTGGAGAAGGAAATGGCAACCCACTCCAGTATTATTGCCTGGAAAATTCTATGGACAGAGGAGCCTGGTGGGCTACAGTCCATGGGGTTGCAAGATCGGACACAGCTGAGCACACACATCGTCAACAGTCAAGACTCAGAGGTCAGGAGTGCTGTGTTCAAATTGCAGCTCAGCCCCTAGTTCTGTAATCTTCTGAAAGGTAGTTTCTTGATCTGAGAAAAATGGAACTAATGCTACTATATTCTTAGGGCTGTGTGAAGAATTAAATGAGAATGGGCAAAGCACACTATGTGTATGAAATAAATGGTAGTTTTATTAATACGAATTCATTACAATTACACATGTATAATGAGTGACCATTTTAATCACTTGATGTGGCTAGAATATGGGCTGCATGAGAAATTTCTGGAAAATGTGACTAGATAGTCAGGTTGGAGTCAGAACACTTGAGGTCAGATGCTGCTGCTGCTGCTAAGTCACTTCAGTCATGTCCAACTCTGTGCGACCCCAGGCAGCCGACCAGGCTCCGCCATCCCTGGGATTCTCCAGGCAAGAACACTGGAGTGGGTTGTCATTTCCTTCTCCAATGTGTGAAAGTGAAAAGTAAAAGTGAAGTCGCTCAGTCATGTCCAACTAGTAGCGACCCCATGGACTGCAGCCCACCAGGCTCCTCCGTCCATGCGATTTTCTAGGCAAGAGTACTGGAGTGGCTTGCCATTGCCTTCTCCAACTTGAGGTCAGGGGACCCTCAAAATCATGTAGCATCAGTGGCCAAATGACCACAGCTCTCAAATTGTTCTGTCACTCAAAGGGGATCAGCATACTGTAGGCTGAATGCCTTGATGCAGGCTGTATAGCAGTCAACTAAAGCAGGTAATTCTCAGCTATGACAGCAGTATATTAGCCATCTATGGCTGTGTAACAAATTATCCCAAATCTTCACAGCTTAGAAAATAACGAACATTTATTACTTCATACAGTTTCTGTGGGTCAGAAATACAGGAACAACTTAGCTGTGTGTTCTGGCTTGGGAGTCTCTCAGGAAGCTGTAGTCAGCTGCAGCCCTCTGTAGGCTTGACTGGGGTTGAAACACTTTCAGCACTGTTTGGCTGGCTGGCAAGTTCAAGCTGGCTGTTGGTAGGAGGCCTTAATCACTTGCCACACAGACCACAGGGCTGCTTGAGTGTCCTCACAATGTGGCAGCTAGCTTCCCCCAGAGCAAGTGATCTGACAGAGAGAAAGGAGAAGGTCACAATGGCTTTCATGACCTAGCATAGCAGATCATACGCAGTCATTTCTAATACCTTACTGGTTACCAGGTCAGCCCTACTCATTGTGGGGAGGGCTGGGGGCTCAGTTCTTCCCCACTTGGCCTCTTATCTTTCCAGAATGCCAGGAAGCAAGGATCATTGAGGGCCATCTGGGCAACCAGCTACCAGAGTTGGCCAGAGCAGAGGTGAATGTTTCCTCCCCACCTAATGGATGGAACCAGAGAACTAGGCTGAAAGAGAAAGTACAAAAATATAAAGCAGAACAGGAATGCTAAAGGGATAGAGTAATAATACGATAATAATAATAATAGCTATCATTTATTAAGTGCTTCCCTTATATTAGACAAAGGCCAAGATGCTTCCATGCTCTGTCACCAGGGTTGACAGACTATGGCCAATGGGTCAAATCTGACCCACAGCTGGACATGTGAATAAAATCTTAATGGAACTCAGCCACACCCATTCAAATATGCTTTGGTTATGGCTGCCTTCACCTACAACAGCAGCTGAGCAATTGTAACAGAAACCTTACGGTCTGCAAAGCCAAGAATACTTACTACCTGGCTCTTTATAGAAAAAGTTTATCAACCTGTGCTCTATTTTATTAAAAATGCCTAAAAACCCCTACTTCCCTGGTGGCTCAGACAGTAAAGTGTCTGCCTACAATGCAGGAGACCTGGGTTCGATCCCTGGGTTGGGAAGATCCCCTGGAGAAGGAAATGGCAATCCACTCCAGTACTCTTGCCTGGAAAATCCCATGGACAGAGGAGCCTGGTAGGCTACAGTCCATGGGGTCGCAAAGAGTTGGACACGACTGAGCAACCTCACTTTCAAAAACCCCTAAGATTAAAAAAATTATTTAAAAATTTAAAATCCCATGAGGTAAGTGATATTACTTTCCTCATTTTATAGATGAAGAAACTAATAAGATCAGATAAATTAAGTGGCTTGTTCAAGATGGTATTTACTATAAAATTCCTGTCAGGGAACCAAACCTCAAGGTCTGGATTATGCTGGGCTAGGAATCAGAGATGCTGGCTATTCTGAAGAGCTATGTGACTGAGCAGTTACTTAATGTCTTGCTCCTCATTTTTCTCTACTAATGATTGGTTTTTAAACGTCTGTTCAACCACTTTAGGGAAAGTCAAATGATAAATATAAAAGGTGAATGAAAAAATGGCAAACACTTCAACAAAAGTAATTAGTAGTCTTAGCACATGATGCTAAGGCTTACAAAGAGTAAGAGCTCTGGGAGAGACTCCTAGTGAAGGAGCTCAGTTACCCCTGAAAAACAGACCACCTAAAGCGTAATGACTGAGGGCAATGATTTATTACTGTTCCTGACTCTGTAGGCTGGCTAAGTGGTTCCTCTGCTGGTTCCCCCTGAATTCATTTACGTATCTGCTTTCAACCAGAGCAGCAGTTCTCAACCAGGAGTGATCTTTCCACCCACCCTGGATATGTCCAGAGACATTGTTGGTGGGTATTAGTTTCATTTAGTGGGTAGAGGCTGGGGATGCTGATAAACATCCTATAGTACGCAGGAACCAAATATCCATAGTCCTGAGGTTGAGAAACCCAAGCTAGAGAGTCAGCTGAGCCAGGTAATTCAAGATGCCCTCACTCATGTGCCTGGCATTGGTGCTGGCAGTCAGCTAGGGGCCTCAGCTCTCTCCTCTCGTGCCCTAGGAAGCTAGCCCAACCTCCTACCATCATAGACTCAGGGCAGAGTCCCAAAAGGGCGAGGATGGAAACTGCAAGGCCTCTTGACATCTGAACTCTGGAAATCATCCAAGGTTGCCTCCATCACATTCAACTGGCCAAAACAAGTCACAAGGTCAGCCCAAATTCTAGGCAGCGGGGGAAAAGATTCCAGCTCTGCTGGGGAGAAGCAACAGGGTCACAGTCAAGGGGGTGTATATACCAGGCTGGGAGAATCTATGACTATTACATAATCTACTACAAGAAGTAAGATTAAAGATCTTTCAGCTTGAGCCCCATAGCTCAGGGGACAGCTCTAAGCCAGAGGTTCTCAAAGTGTGGTCTCCGGACCTGCAGCATGAACGTCACTTGAGAACTTGTTAGGAACACAAACTCTCAGGTTCTGTCCAAACCAAGTGAACCAGAAACACAGGAATGGTGGCCAGCAATCTGGTGTTAGCAAGCCCTCCAGCGATCCTTCTCTTCATTCAAGTTTAAGAATCCCTGGCCGAAAAGGAGCAGACAGATCAGATGTCCGTACAAGCCCAAGACACTGGCTTGAAGGAGGCCAATCTCCCCTCCCTGATCCATTTCACAGCTCCCTCATCTCCGGTCATTCACCTGAACACGAAACTCTCTTCTTCATAAAGGAATTTGGTAGAAATAGTCTTGACACACCTGACAAAATCACGTCAGCTGTCAAGGGGACAGGAACATGAGCAGCTAGTATTGCTTGACAGAGTCTGCGGACCAGGCATGGAATAAGCCAGAAAGGCAGCAAGCTCTTTTTGGGAGCAGGACCAGAAGAACTAGAGAACGCTTTTATTTTTGTTTTTGTTATTCAAAATAATAGTGGAGGGGAGGGAAGTTCACATTAAATAAAATATTTTTAAGGCTTAAAAAAAAATACTAGCAGAGTACATTTAGATGTTTTTTTTGTTTTGTTTTGTTTTTATCCTCAGCCCAGAACTTAAATTTGCGTCACTGATCAAGAAACAAAATGGTAGAGAATTTCCTGGTGGTCCAGTGGTTAGGAGTTCAAACCTCCACTACAGGGAGCACCAGTTTGATCCCTGATTAGGGAACTAGGTCCTGCATCCCACACGGCTCTGACCAAAAGGAAAAAGAAACAGAATGGTAAATATCATATGATAGTGTTTATATGTGGAATCTAAAAGGATGTGAGTTTCTTTACAAAACAGAAATAGACCCACAGACATAGAAATAAACTTATGGTTACCAAAGGCTACACTGCTGTATATAAAACAGATCACCTCCAAGAATCTACTGCACAGCACAGGGAGCTCTACTCAATATTCTGTAATAACCTACAAGGGAAAGGAATTCTAAAAAGAATATATATAAACCTGAATCACACTGCTGCACACCAGAAACAACATTGCAAATCAATTATACTTCAATTAAAAATAAAATAACATATAACTTTAAAAAAAAAAAAAAAGCAGAATGAGACAATACTGCTAGCTGAAAATCACGCAAAGGGCAATAAGAATGCCTACCTTCCAACCCCACTGTGCTCTGCAACCCTTAGGCAAAACCAGAGGCAGAACACAGTTAAGTCCCCAAGCTCCCCTTGAGTCCCATCTGATGACGACACCTCTGGTTTTTTGTTTTTGTTTATTCTAGAAATTAGTGGGATAGCCTGTGACCTGCCTGAATACCACCAGCCAAATGCTAGGCAGGGAAACACGAAATTCTGCACTGCCCCCGTGTACCAGGGAGCCTCAGGCTGGACGGGTCACTGCAAGAACAGGGCCTGGGACTCAAAGCCTTTCCCACCTACCTCCCACCACACACACAGGGGCCAGCTCTTGATGGAGGAGCAAGATGTGAGACCCCGGACAGTGTCCATTCAATCCCAGCAAGGTGAACTTTCCTAGATTCTAGATAAACCCCATGATCCAACAAAAGGACCCATCTTTGTTTAGCACAAAAAATGGCTCAGCAGCCTAGGATATTCACCATCTCCAAGTCAGGGACTAAACGCAGGACTCCAGAGTCTCCTCAAGGGCACAAATTTGGGAGAGGAGAAGGTCAGAGGACTTTACTGGCATTAATATAGGTCTTTCTGAACATTGACTGGATCTTAGCACTGTAGAGGCAGCTTCCCACGGTAGTGAAGCCCTCTCACTAGAGTTATGCCTGCAAGAGCTCGGACACTAACAACCAATCGCTAGAGGATTTAGGAACTAGACAGAGAATTTAAACACAGCAGTTTCCAAACAGGAGCCACCATGAAGACAGGAAGACTCTCCTACATTCAGCCTTTCTATTTCAGGAACTGGGATCCTGCATAAAAAGATCATTTGCAATAACGGTTCCACTGTTTTAAAGCAAAACTTTGAAAACAACTAAACTGGATGACGGCCAAGGTTCCTTCCAACTTTCAGACACCTGAATTTATGTATTAAGTATCTGGGTGCCCAGAATATAGTCAATAATACCTAAACTATAATCACTCTCCCTATAATAATCTCTAATATATGGATATAAATTACCATTACAGCATAAACAACCCAACATAACACTGACTTCCCCTTCCACTGAAAACATTAAGTTCATCCTGCTTGGCTTGAACAGGGGTGGCAGGGTGTTTCATTATTTACCTTTTCCTCTTCGTCGCTATGAGAAAACGGTGATGACATCTTTTTGGCCAGATGGAACTGATGCGAGATTTATGGAGCAGCTGAGAACTGTCAGAGCCAGGCCAGGCCAATCCCACAAGACAATGACCATGGCCTTTTCATCAGGGAGCACGTTGCTTTCTGGAATCTACTAACACAAGAGGTTCATATCTACCCAGTCATCAGCAAGATTATCCCAACACCCCACCAGCTGCTGCCACCCAATCCGGAGGCCTCCGCTTCTGCTCTTGAGGGACAGCATGTGAGCACACAGGAGTCTCACCCCTCACCCACCATCACGCCACCCCACCCCCGCCCCAGTCCGGCACCCACCACCCTCCCAGAGTGGGAAACCTCATCCAATGCCTTCTCGGTTACAGAGATTTCAGAAATTAGTCACACAGAGGAGGGCGGGAAGACAGGGGAGGTTTCCTGAAGAAATCAGTAACAAGATCTGGGCTGTTTCACCTCGAGGTCACGACAGCTCAGACTGTCCCTGAGTTAGCACTAAGTGGTCAAGAATGAAATCAACCTCTGCAAACCCTCTGCAGACTTGTCCACCATCTACTAATACTTGGTACAAAGAGCTTCCTTGAGGAGGGGCCTCCAGCGGAGGGGCCTCCCCATTCACGGAGCATTTCGTTTTGCAGATTTTGATCCTTCTCTCACCACCAGCCTCAGAAGATGGCCCCAGTGCCTGCCCACCCATTATCAGGAAGGAGGAAAGGGTAGAATTGGAGACTAAAGTCCAGCATTGGTATGAAAGAGGGGTTTAGATGAGCTTCCCATCCTTATCTTGTAAAGACGCACACTGGGACTCCTATGGCCTTGGTGACTGTATGTCCGACTCTGCACTGGACAGTCCCAGTTTGTTTCTCCTACCGTCCCAGGATTGCTACTGATATCACTGCCTTTCACTCTCAAAAGCCCCTGTTTGGACAATAACCTAGATAGTCCCTCTCTCTCTGGCCTGGTCACCCCTATGCTTTTCAGTAAGATAAAAAAAAATGGGGGGCTATCTGGAAAGCCCTAGATAGCCCTGCAAGTCAGGAGATGTGGGGATTAAAAAAAAAAAAAGAAACAAAGAGATAAAGTAAATTTTTAAAAAATAAAACACAAAGAATAGCAATGTTAATTGAAACAGGGTAACATGGGAACAACCCAACTGTCCATCAATAGAAAACGGTCTAATCAATCCAGGCTGGTAATATGGAATACTCTGCATCAATTTCAAAGAAAAAGGTGGATCTATATATACTAACAAGGGAAGCTCTCCAGGCAGTTTGGTAAGAGAAAAATAGCAAACAGCTGATCATTGCAACATGAATGATCCAGTTTTCTTTTCTTTGTAACTATGAGTGTAGATGTACAAAAATCCAGAACACTGTCCAACAGGAATATAATGCAAGCCACTATATAATTTAAAAGTGTCTAGATCCATATTTTCACAAAGTGAAATTTATTTTATAGAACCCAATGTATCCAAAGTATGATGTAAATCAACATAAAATATAATTAACTTTATTTATTTTGTACTAAATTATCTCAATTTTTACAAGCCACATTTCAAGGGCTCAAAAGTCACATGTGGCTTATGGCTATGGTAATAAGATAGCTCAAGGCTAGAAGGATGCACACCAGGTAACAAGTTATCTCTGGAGAGGAAAGTGGAATTAGAAAGATGGAGTGATTTGCATAGGATTTTGAAACTTTTTACAACAAGAACATATTCAATAACTCAGTTCAGTTCAGTCGCTCAGTCATGTCCATCTCTTCGCTACCCAATGGACTGCAGCACGGCAGGCTTCCCTGTCCATCACCAGCTCCTGGAACATGCTCAAACTCATGTCCATTGAGTCTGTGATGCCATCCAAGCATCTCATCCTCTGTTATCTCCTTCTCCTCCTGCCTTCAATCTTTCTCAGAATCAGGGTCTTTTCTGATGAGTCAGGGGACCAAAGTATTGGAGTTTCAGCTTCAGCATCAGTCCTTCCAATGAATATTCAGGACTGATTTCCTTTAGGATGGATTGGTTGGATCTCCTTGCAGTCTAAGGGACTCTCAAGAGTCTTCTCCAACACCACAGTTCAAAAGCATCAGTTCTTCAGAGCTCAACTTTCTTTATAGTCCAACTCTCACATGACTACTGGAAAAACCATAGCTTTGACTAGACAGACCTTTCTTGGCAAAGTAATGTCTCTGCTTTTCAATATTCTGTCTAGGATGGTCATAGCTTTTCTTCCAAGGAGCAAGCGTCTTTTAATTTCAAGGCTGCAGTCATCATCTGCAGTGATTTTGGAGCTTACATAAGTTTACAAAACAAGAAGTGGAAAAAATTTTAAAGTAGCCAGAACATGAGATGTGAAACTAATAAAATCTATTAATCAGCTGTGAAGAAACAGTATTAAAATCAATTCATCAGTCAAAGAGTGTTTCCATTTTTTAAAAAATTTGACCCCCACCAGCCTCAGGGACCATGGGGCTGCACTAACATGCCCGATAAGTCAGCTTCCTCAGTGCCAACTTGGTTGCTTCTCCATCTAGAAATGGGGAGCCATGGGGAGCCATGGTACCTCCCTGAGAAGTCTATCGCATCAGAGGAACAGTACAGTGCTCTCAAATACTCAGGCTGAAGCTCTGTCAAAGAGCCAACAGGCAAACCAGTGCCATCAAAATAGCCTAGACTGTTTGTTTTAAAATGTAGAGTCTTGGAATTAGAATGGAATTGTAGCATGTATATTATCATAAGTGACCAGTCCAGGTTCGACGCATAAATTTTCCTCTGTTCATTTCTTTGCATTTGTGCTTTTTTAATAAAAATACTTTTAACTGTAAAAAAAATAAATAAATAAAATGTAGAGTCTTGAGCCCCACAAAATAGGAGTTTCTGAACTGAGCCCAAGAACTCCAGAGGATTCCTAAGCCCAAGTAGGACACAAAAGTATATCTTTTTCTTTTTCCACTGCCAGGTTCCTAGCTAGAATCTGATTCTGCCTAGAACATACTGCTAAGAACTGGTGGAAGACAGGAAACCCACTCAAAATTTGCCCTGCCCCACCCTGGAAGAGGACGATCTTCCACTGTATGTGCAGCAAGATGCTTAAAGACCTCACATCTTAAACACAGACCATCTCTTAGTAAAGACTACCTTGTCCAGAATTAGCCCTGCTTCTAACTCTCCAAATCAGAGAAAGTTGAGGCTGAGGGGTCTGTGCCTGCCCTCAGCCCCTGGGCCTGCCGTGGGAATGCAAAAGGTGTTTCTTTCCACTTCCACCACCCAAGTTATGACACTGGGACATCTGGGTGAAAGGTTTTCCCTTAAGGTGAAATCTTCTATCTATGTGGGTTTTGTTGTTGTTGTAATTGATTTATTTAATTGGAGGCTCATTACTTTACAACATTGTGGTGGTTTCTGCCATACATCGACATGAATCAGCCATGGGTGTACGTGTGTCCCACCGTCCTGAACCCTCCTCCCACCTCCCTCCCCACCCCATCCCTCAGGGTTGTCCCAGAGCACCAGCTTTGGGTGCCCTGTTTCATGCATGGAACTTGCACTGGCCATCTATTTTACATATAGTAACATACATGTTTCAATATTATTCTCTCATATTGTCCCAAGCTCCTCTTCTCCCACATAGTTCAAAAGTCGGTTCTTTACATCTGTGTCTCTTTTGCTGTCTTGTATATAGGGTCCTCATTACTGTCTTCTTTTTAAACATACCAAAGGTGCTGCTGCTGCTAAGTCACTTCAGTCGTGTCCGACTCTGTGTGACCCCATAGACGGAAGCCCACCAGGCTTCCCCATCCCTGGGATTCCAAAGGTGCAATTCACTATTAAAAGGGGTGGTGGGGGCCCCGAGGCAATTTCTTCAAAGGTATATTCTTAACAGTGAAAAGTTATTGCTTTCATATGTATAACATCTTTCTCCTAAAACTCAACAGGAGGTATCAACTGAGGTGTGATCATCCTCATTGAACAGGAAAAAAAAAAAGACAGGAGGCTGAGCGGGTTTAGGGAGGTAGGTGTGGAGGGAGAAAGTAACCTTTCCACTGTCTGTTTAGTCTTGAGATGGCGACCTCGCGAAGCCAGCGACGGCCAGATTATGTGCTGGGCTCCCTACCCCACCCCCTTCACACAGAATAGCTCCCTCGAACATAAAATGATTTACTGCCTACTTCACCCCCACTCAGCCACATTTAGCTGATTAAAAGGCCCTCTCACCATCGTTAAACAAGCAGATGAACGTTTTCATCAAAGCTAAATGCCCTTTAATAATCTGGTGCCCGCTCTCCTTCCGTGACACCTGGCCTCTGTCCGTCTCCGTGCAGATGACAGGAGAGAGTCTTCCTTCTCCCCTCACCCACAGCAGACCTCTCCACAGATGGAGGCTCCTTTCCCTGGAAGTTTCTCCCCGCCCCGCCCCCCCCCCACCTCCATCATCACCATCTCTCTTCCCTCTCGAGCCCTCTTTTCTCCTTCAATCTCCCTCCCGCTCTCTTCCGCTTCTACGAGAAAAGCAGCCCGCAGCGCGGGCAGCCGGCAGGATGAAGGGCCGCCGGCGAGCCATCGTCCCGGCGGCCTCCGAAAGGCAGGACTGGACGAGACGCAAGAGACCCCGGAGCGCCGAGGGCGCCGCGAGCGGGGCGCGGGCGGCGCCGCGGTGACCGTCTGTCCGCAGCTTCTCGCGGTTTCGGGAAAACTTCTCGGTGCTGCTCTGCCTACTGCTCTTCAGAGGGAGAAGAAGCCTCTTTGATCTACGGAGTGCTGGGCGGCGTTCACCACGGAAACCGAGAAGATTCGGCACTCCGGGCCCGGGCCCAGTTCCCCTGGAAACCGCCTCCCCCCTCGATGCTGCCGGGGCCTGGACACCTCCTCCAACCGTTCTGCTGCTGCTCAAACTTTGGCCACGTTAATTTCACCCAAGCCTTTCCCTTCTGCTGCTCTGACCCCCCATATGGAACACCCCTGAGTTGTCTCCCCTGAGCCCTCCCGGGAAGGAGACGTAAGTAAGCAGGTAAACCCGACCAGGGCGCGCTGGAGTTCTGAATCCCACCGCAAACAGATCCCCTTCCTAGGCAGGAGGGGCTGCGCGCGCGCATGGAGTTGCTCTCAAATCACTGCGCGTTGGATTTCCAGTGCTCAATCCCCAAGTATTTGTTGTACACCCGCAACCTGCTCGGAAGAGTGTTAGAACGTATTCTCTGCCTTCACTGGTGGCTCAGAGGTTAAAGCGTCTGCCTGCAATGCGGGAGACTGGGTTCGATCCCTGGGTTGGGAAGATCCCCTGGAGAAGGAAATGGCAACCCACTCCAGTATTCTTGCCTGGAGAATCCCATGGACTGAGAAGCCTGGTGGTCTCAGAGTCGGACACGCCTGAGCGACTTCACTCACTTACTCACTCACTGTGCCTTCAAATACCTGAAGACAAGGTAATCCAGAGACTTAATAAAATGACAAGCATGGCCCAGAGGCAAAAGGTTACTCTTACTCTGCGCAATTATTTTTATGCATACCGTGGTTCTATGGTTTTATAGTTCAAGCAACAAAATGATTTCTCACACCTCCTCTGCTCCTCATCCCTACATTCCCCAAGCTCCACTCCAGCCTACAACCCCGTGAACACTCCTCAAAAAAAATTTTTTTTAAAGAGGAGGGTGGGGTGGTGCAAAAAGAGAAAATTTTAAGGCCCTCCAGCCACTTTATTTTGTGGCTATTTGCAGCTTGGAACTCTGAAGGGAGGGGGCGATGATCTAACATTGGAGCCAAAATGAAGACCCAGTCCAAGAGGAAGGCCTGAAATCATCTTGGGTAACTTTCCCATAGTAAGCCTGCCAGCTCTTTTTCCCTTAACACCTTGTATTCTTCACTCTGGGATAACCCTGTCACCAATAATACTACTAAGAATCACTGTTTATTGTTTTTTTTTTTCAGTCACTAAGTTGTGTCTGACTCTTTGCAACCCATGGACTGCTGGATGCCAGGCCTCCTGGTCCCTTACTATCTCCTGGAGTTTGCTCAAGTTCATGCATTTAATCAGTGAAATGGCAACCCACTCCAGTGTTCTTGCCTGGAGAATCCCAGGGACGGGGGAGCCTGGTGGGCTTCCGTCTGTGGGGTCGCACAGAGTTGGACACGACTGAAGTGACTTAGCAGCAACTGCTTATTAAGTACCTACTACCAAGCAAACAGTAGGCTAAATCATTTTTGCTTGAATAAAGTTCTGGTTATCTATAGCTGCCTAACAACAAAAAAATCCCAAAACTTAGTGGTATGAAAACAACCATTTTATTATATTCACTGCTTCTCTGAGTTAGGAATTTGGACAGGATGTAGCAGGTAGGGCCTGCCTCTGCTCTGTGAGGTCTGGGACCTTAGTTATGAAAACTGGAACAGCTGGGTGCTGGAGTCATCTGGAAACATCATCATTCATAGGTCTGGCTCCTGGAGTAACTGTGAAGCGGGTTCACGCAGCACTGTCAATCAGCAGCTTTCACATGGTCTCCTCCCAAGGCGCCAGCTTCCTCACAGCATGGCGGCCTCAGAGGAGTCAGACTTCTTACATGGCTCCAAAAGCAGATGTTCCAGCAAACAGCAAAACAAAAGCTATGTGGCTTTTTCTGATCTTACCACAGAAGTCATGTGGTGCCACTTTTAGAGTATTTTACTGGTTATATTGATTGACACAGTGACAAACCTGCCCATATTCAAAGGGAAAAGACATAACCACCCTCCCAGCCAACCCCATGGGAGAAATGTCAGAGAATCTTTGCTTTATAACAGTATCCTCTTTAATTCCCAAACAATAATCTTTTGAGGAAGCATGAGTATTATTCCCATTTTACAGATGGGAATATTGAAGTTCAGGGAAGCTAAAGAATCCAAACACCTGTACTCCAAAGCCTGAGCTCCAAATCATACCCCTGAGACTCACTGCCTGGCATTTATGATTCCTTCCTTTGCTCTGGATGCTCCCCAAAACCACCCCAGCCCAAATTCCAGGACCCTCCTTTCCTCAACTCTTTCTGTTGGTTTACTTGCTCTGAATTTCCTTCTGTCCTGGAAGTAGCCAGTGATATTTTCACCTCTATCCCATCTTCACCAGCTCTAGGGCCCAAGATGGAAATTTCAAGGAAGGCTGACCAATCTGTGATATCAGCTACTTATGGCTCCTCGTGATCTGTTAGGCCAGAAGAGGGATGGCCTTTGTCCCATGGAATTCCACTGCCTCAGGGCAGCTTTGGTGGGCTAGAGCCCCGACCATTCACTCGGCCATTGGCCCATGGCCAGTCCTAACTGGAAAGCAAAACCCCACCAGTATTTGAGTATCCCCTTTATTATATCAGGTGCCTCAAAATAAAAAAATGATGGCTTTAGAAAAACAAAAGGGAAAATGGTAAAAAATATTTGTAGCATAGGATAAAATTACAAAGGGATACTAGCTAATATAAAGAGCTCATAAAAATCAATAAGTAAAAATGAAGATCTCAATAGATAAATAGAAGATGTAAATAGGTGGTACATTTTTAAATGAAAAATACAAATGGATTACAAACATTTGAAAATAATTTAAAAGAATTATAGTCTGGTGTTTTCACCTCATATATTTACAAAGATTCATAAAATGAGAATTCACAAGTTGCTTTCCAGAAGGTTTATATACAATTATACTCATGTGCAACCCATGTTCCAAGAGGAGAACAGCTGTTCCTGAGTTGCAGTAATCAGCAAAAACTACCTGGGAGAGGCAAGGCAAGGATTGGGACCTTAAAGGGGGATAGGATGTCTCATCTACACCTCTACATTTATTATGTTTTAGAAACTCATGGTACTTAAATTATTCCACTTAAATTGCTATATAAAGATTTGATCCACCATTATTTATTTTTAAAAAAGATACATAATAGTGAATTCAGCCCTCTCTTTCAAATCTGAAGAGTTTTATTGGAGTCTCCCCTTTCTAATGAATGACTAAAATATTCTTAGAAAAAGCAATGCTCTAGCAACTATAAGGAAAATAAGCAGAATCAAACATATGTTATGTATCCAAGGAGTTTACCATGGATGGCAGAGCTGGTTGCCCAGAACCCCAAAAGATACTAAGCCACAGATACTGCAGATACATAAATCAGCAGTGCTACTACTTCAAGGTCAGAAGCATGTCACTAGGTCAGAGCCAAAAATAGATGCTGTGGCATTAAGAGAGTAAAAATGCAAACCACAAACTGGGAGATGACATTCGCAATAAGTAAATATCCAAAAAGATTTTTATCCACATATGTAAAGAATGCCCACAAATCAAGAAAAAGACAAAAGATTTAAACAATCACTTCACAAAAGAGGATGTTAAAAAAGCCAGTGAACATTTGAAAAGTTGCTCAGTTTCATTAGTCAGTAGGAAAAGGAAATAAAACCACACTGAGACAGCCCTACACTCCAAACAGAATGGCTTAAAGTTAAAACAGATAATACCAAGTGTTGACAAAAATGTGGCACAATTGTAATTCTCAAACACTGCCAGCATGAGTATAAGTTGGTACAATTGTAAATCAGCAAGCTGTTGAGTAGAATCTACTAAAGCTGAATTTATGAGTATCCTATGGGCCAGCAATTCCACTCTTAGAAATATGCCCAACAGAAATGTATACATGTTCAACAAAGGACATGTATGAGGGTGTCCACAGTAGCACTCGCTATTCGTAACAGTCAAAAACTGTAAGCAAGAGAGAAAAGGTCTAAAAAAGAATGAAATATTGCCATCTGCAACAACATGGAGGGACCTAGGGATTACTATACTAAATGAAGTAAGTCAGAGAGAGAAAGACAAATATATGATATTACTTATACCTGGAATTTTAAAAACAATACAAATGAGCTTATTTATGAAACAGAAACTAATTCACAGACATGGAAAACAGACTATGGTTACCAATGGGAAAAGAGTGGGAGGGATAAATTAGGGGTATGGGATTAACAGATATAGTACCATATATGAAGCAGATAAACAAGGATTTACTATATAGCACAAGGAACTTCTTTTGATATCTTGTAATAATCTATAATAGAGAAGAATTTTTTAAAAAAGAACATATATATATCCAAAGCACTTTGCTATACAACTGAAACTAACACAATACTGTACATCAACTATATTTCAATTAAAAGAGCGTGGGGGGGGTGGGGGAAGGGGGAGGTACTTCCACCATGCAATGCAGAGGATATGGGTTCAATCCCCAGTCGGGGAACTAAGATCCCACATGCCTCTGAGCAACTAAGCCCACCTGCTGCAACTACTGAAGCCGGAGTGCTCCAGAGCCCACGTGCTACAACTACCGAGCCCACGTGCCACAATGAGAGAGTCTATGCGCTGGCAACGAAAGATCCCGCATGACGCAAGGAAAGTCCTGCAAGCTGCAATTAAGATCTGACACAGCCAAAAAAATAAATTTTTTTCAGAGATAGAGAATGGGTCAATAGTAGTAGATTCATACAATGAAGTGTTAAACAGACATTAAATGAGCTAACTACAACTACAAACAATGTAGATGCATCTCACAAACGTATATTGAGTAAAAACTGGCCAGACACAGTATACATACTACATAATTAGCTATACGTGACATTCAAAAACAGGCAAAACTAATCTATGTTGTTAGAAGTCAGAATAGGAATTATCCTGTGGGAAAATGGAAGGGGCTTACTGGTCATGTCCCATTTCTTGAATTGGGTTCTAGTTACACAGCTGTGTTCAGTTTGTGAAAATTCACAGGGCTGTTTACTTTTGTTCACTCCTGTGTGATGCTGGAATAAGAAATTTCCAAAACTGGGACACCTGCAAAGCCATGTACATGCTCAGTGAGGGGCAGCATGTGTGCCACTGGACTGGCTTAGGGCTTAGGACGCCCCAGGGTTTGTCATAGGAACAAAGTTCACTTTCTTGCCCCAAAGAGTGTCTTCCAAAGTCACTGCTCACTGAGTCACTGCTCAGGACCCAGGAACTGACTGAGAACTGTCCCCAGCGTTGCCTGGTCCCACTGCCTCTCTCGCCACTTCTCATGGACAAGGAATACAGCTTCCCCTTAAGAAAACTTCCTAAAGTTTCTAGAAGAAGATGGCCACATCCAGGAAGAGAGCAGTGTACTGAGGATCCACACCTGATCTACACTTGGCAGGTCTCACCACTCTCAATTCTAAACATCCCCACTTTCCCAACTCTCATCCCACACATTTCTGTTAGAAGAAAAGAAACAAAGCACCCTGGATTCCTGCTACAGAAAGTTCATTCAGAATAGTTTTTGGTGAGAGGCCCTGCCAGGAGGCATGGAGGAAGCAGCCCTCTTCCCGCCCCACCCGCCATCTAGGAGGACCAGCTCCAGGTCAACCCAGGATTGAATAACTAGGTCACCAGTGTAACTCAAATGACCAAGAGATGGGAGTATTGGGCCACTGGTTCAAAGATGTCATGGAAGGGTCCAGTTCACATTCTGCTAGTTTCAACACACCCTGCAATAATGCAATGGCAAGCCACTCCAGTACTATTGCCGAGAAAATCCCATGGATGGAGGAGCCTGGTAGGCTGCAGTCTGTGGGGTCGCTAAGGGTCGGACACGACTGAGCGACTTCACTTTCACACATTGGAGAAGGAAATGGCAAACCACTCCAGTGTTCTTGCCTGGAGAATCCCAGGGATGGGGGAGCCTAGTGGGCTTCCGTCTATGGGGTCACACAGAGTCGGACACGACTGAAGTGACTTAGCAGCAGTAGCAGCAGAGTCTCCCCTCCACTGCCACCAACAAAATGTATAATAATCAATTTGGTATTTTTTAAATTACACATAAAATAAAATTGAAAGGCCCACAAGGAATAGGAAAACCCAGACCAAGGTCTTAAAGAACGGGAAGATTCAGAAATGCCTGCTCCTCTCCATGAGAGAGAAAGGTGATGTTTTCCCCTACATAATTTTCCCCACAATAATTTTTATTTGGATAAATAAACCCTGATGAGTGAGAACCCAAATTTTCCCAAGGCCTGTATTTTCCCCTGGATGTGTTTGGTAGGTGGTCCTTCCTCAGCAGTTGGGATAATCCTGACGATCCTGGGCAAGCTGGAAGGGAGCAAGTCTGTGAGGAAGCCAAGAAGTAATCCCACCCCACCCCCTTCCCCGCTCCCCACTCGCCGCTCCCCGCCAGCCCAGGGTAAGAAAGAAACCCTGTAAGGAATCATGAGACTGGAAATTAAGGGAGGCTGAACTTCACATTATCTAGATGGTTGGTGACTGTGTGCATCCTTAAGGGGACGAAAGGTATTTGTTATTTGTATTGGATTATTTTTCTTAAAAAAAAAAAAGAAAGAAAGCCAGATACAACCGACTGTGAGAGTTGGACTGTGAAGAAAGCTGATCGCCGAAGAATTGATGCCTGTGATACAGAAAGAGAAAAATGAGGAGATTCGGGTAACCGGGCTTAGAGGGTCAGGGCCTACCCACAGGTCATCACATCTAAAACCACTTCTCCGCCAAGCCTGGCCTGCAGATTTCCGCGCAGGGTTCACCGTCGGAGCGGAAAGCCGAGAGCGGCCCCAGGGCCTTTGCGAAGGCTAGAAGACCAACCAACCTGGGTGGCCTCTCTTTTCTGCGCCCTGCCCTCAGACCCGGCGGTAGGCTGGGGAGGCGCCGCCGCCAGAGGCTAGAACGCCGGCGGGACTCGGAGGTCCCACACCCTCTCAGGGCTTGAGGGGTTCGCGCCTCTCCCCTCAGGAGCCGCCCGGAGGCCGCCGGCTGCGGTGCGAGAGGCAACCTGGCGCGCGGGAGGCGCGTCCTGAAGCCCAGGCGGCCTCCTCCAAGTGACAAAGCCGACTTTCCTCCGGACGCGGGCAAGCAAGGTTGCCCACGAGTCGCCAAAGCGCTGCTCTCAACAACTACTTTCGTGGTTAGAAAAGAAAAAAGAAATCATCCCCTCCCTCTCGAGTAATAGGCACCCCAAGGCTTTCCCCAGACGGGCCGGTTTCAGCCTGCCAGTTTCGCCCCGGGCCCGAGTTCCGGCCCCGCGTTCCCGGCACCTTCACCCCGGCCCCCGCCTCCCCACCCTCCCAGACCGCGAAGGGGCGGCGGGCCCGGCCGAGGGCGCTGCGCCTGACCCCGAGCGGAAGGGCCCCAGTCTGGGTCCTAATGCGGGTGGCGTCTCCCCTGACAGGCGGCGTTTGGGGACAACAGCGGGGACGGGAGATAAGGTGACATACCAGAGCAGATTTGGTGCGCGCGCTGATACTCCTCTCCCGACAGGAAACGCGGAGCTATTTAAAAGACCCTATCGATTACTTTATCTTTCCCGGAGGAAAGCTTCTTGCCGAGAGACAAAAGATGTTCCCTTCCTAGAGATACAAGGCCACAGCCCTCCACACACACGGGGACGGTCTGCACACGCGACGCCCAATGAGGGCGCAGGGACACACGAACCCCGGCGTGTGTGCCAAGCGCGGCTCTGGAGGGCCGGAGCGGACAGGGGAGCAAGGGGAATTTCACAGGACCGGACGCTGTCCCCTTTGAAATATTTTTGACGTGTGCACTTAGAACACACACAAAGAAAGTGCCTATGTACTTAAAATGCGCGTCTGGGTACCCGTGTCGTTTCAGCAAACTTAAGGCGCGCCAGTAAGCGCAGTCAAAGCGGGTTTACTGGTCTCTGGGAACGTATTCCGTAGATACATGTCTCAAAAGTAAACGCTCCATCGTGCTCTTTCTAAGTGCTTGAATGTCTACAACAGTCATGTGTACACTTAAAGACTGGGGACGCGTCAACACGGCCCTTTAGACTAAAGTTCAGCGTGTGCTCTTCTCGTGTCTGAATTTCCGCATTTCGGCCGATCTGTTGGGAGCGCAGAATGCCATCAGCCGTATCCCCTCTGCTGACACTGAATCTGCTCTGGAATCCCGAAGTTTGTTGTCCTCCGGGTTCCCTGCGCCATGCCCCAGGGAAGCTTTTAATACCTACTGAACCGAACTTCACGGAATCGATTTTTTTTTTTCTATGCAGCAATTTGCAATCTAGGCTTTCGCAATGTGCTCTACTCGGCTGTGAAAACTTCGCCGCACTTCGCAGAGCAGGCTAAAGGCGGGACAAGGAAGGAAGATGCGGAAAAAGGAAAGGTGGCGGGCCTAGAAAGGTGGCGATCGCCCATTTCCAGCTTCAGTTCGACACTGACCAGGCCGCAGCAATCCAGGGTGGAAGTTCCGGGGGCCTCGGTGTCAGCCGGAGCCAGGGAGGCCTCACAGACAAGACCTCTCTGGGAAGCCGCGGCTGACGACCCCAGCCGGAGCCCCAGCACCGCTGACCCCGCGACGCTCCCCCACCCCCGAGCTTTGGGCAAAAACAGGCACGGGTTCGCCCAGGGCGCTTCTTCCCAAAGCTTCGCGTTCATGCCAAAGGCTCTTCCAAAGCCGCGGTGCACGAGCTGTCCACCCACCGACCGCGCAGGTGTGCCCCGGCCCTAGAAAATCCATTTTCCATCTTCAGGGTTTTCCGAATCGTTGTCTACCCAGCTCGAATGTCACCTGACTTTTCCAGCTGTGCCCTTCAGCGATGGGATCCTGAGTGACTAGTTGTAGCGGCGTCTCGGTTCTCTCCGCCGCTCAGCGCTGTGTTCGCTGGAGCGGTTTGCAGCAGGGAGGGGAGGCGGGGGACCGCCTGACAGAGGAGAAAGCACGAAATTAACACGAAACAACGGAAGTTTGAAAGCGATCTGGGAAACCTTAACACGAGTTTTAAAGCGGGTCACACCTACGGACGCAGGATAAATTCGGTTATAGAAATAGACTCCCCAAAGCAGGAGAAAGTGGCTTACCCAAAAGATGCCGTTAACAAAAACTGTCAAGTCAGAAATACAAAGGCGTCTGCAAAAGGTAGTTCCTCTCTGAAAAAAAGAAAACAAAAAAATATTTTTTAATGTATAATACTACTTAAATTTCCAGGAAATGACTCTAGAAGGATGTATATTTGTTTTCAGCCAGTGACCACTTGTGTGGGGGTGGGAATTAACTGCGAAGGGGCAAAAGGAAACCTTTTAAAGTTATGCAAATATTTTTGTATTTTTTTTTAATTTTTTGTAATTTTGTGGTGCTCCTTATACGGGTTCATATGTCAAGCCTCATCCAACAGTATACTTAAACTGTGTTCGTTCTGTTCTAGGTTAAGTATGCCTCAATAGACTTGATTTTTTTAAAAATAAATAAACCCAGAAACAATTTTGTCTTTAGGGATGGGAACTGGGTGGCTGGGCGAGAGGCCTGGGATACTTTGCATTGTATTACCCCTTTTATGTGTTTATGGGTTTTCGTCGCTGTTTTGTTTTTACGGTGTATTATTCAAGATATATAATGAGGAAATTCCCTGATGTGACTATAAAGCTATTGTTAAGGAAACCAACAAACGGAAGAAGATGCTATTACATCTCCTTGTAGGAATAAGAAAAAGTGCGGCTTGCCCAAGTCCAAAAAATATTTGGGAAAGTGAAACATCTTTAAGGTATGTTCAGATTTGTTTCACTTGTTTGTTTGCTCCTATGTTCCAGATACCAACGGAAAACGAGGACCCGAAATTCTCTGGTGCTTTCATGTGGTGTAGGTGCTTGTCATCTCCTTGCGGACTGGAGGACTTAAAGGGCAGGCCAGCCACAGGAGCGCTCCATGCAAGGCCACGCGCGGCTTTCCTGGCCACTGTGCCGGGTATCCCACGAGTAGAGCACTATCCCGCTTGGAGCAAAGATGCGGTGGCCCCTTGCGCCGCCGGGAGAAGGCCAGATCCCGAACACCGTAAGAGTCCTCCGGATGGCGGAAGCAAGGTGTCGCTGGGCAGGCCGGCGGGATCTACGGAGCCCAGAGCCGCCGGCGGGGTCGCAGCTTCTATGGACCCAGGCCTGGCCCACCTCCTTAGGGAGAGCAGTGACTGCAAGGGTCCCACCTCTGTGTGGAGAACCAGATATAATACGCCTCCATTTATCGCCTACAAGATAGGGAAGAGTCATTTTGGCCTTGTTAGGACAAATTCCAGATCTGGTTCCGACTCAGAGCTATTTCAGATAGAGTTTTGGAGGCTGGCCCTCAAGAAACAGATGGACAGTGGGTCCAAGGCCAGGAGCCAGAAAATCCAGGACCTGCCAGAAGACTAGCCTGGGGGCAGGGCCTGCGTTGGGTTAGCAAGCCTTCCTGCCCGCCTCATCGACTGCTACATTCACAGCCACCAGACCAACATCACCATCAAGCAACAAGCCAGGGCATTGACTAATGTGGGGGAGTTGCGTTCCCAGTGACCTCCTCAAAACTGGGGTCTAGCCCTGGACCAAAGAAAAGGTCGGGGAGAAGTCAGGAGGGCCAATTTGCTGAGTGGTATTTGGGACCACTGAGGTCCTGTTCCTCCACACATGTGTGTTAAGTCCTTTCAGTCGTGTCCGACTGTTTGTGACCCTATGGACTGTAGCCTGCCAGGCTCCTCTGTCCATGGGATTTTCCAAGCAAGAATACTGGAGTGGGTTGCCATGCCCTCCTCCAGGGATCTTCCCCACCCAGGGATCAAACCCACCCAGGTCTCTTACGTCTTCGGCATTGGCAGGTGGGTTCTTTACCACTGGCACCACCTAGGAGGCTTGTCCCCTGATAGTGCTGCACAAAGGTCACCCACTCCCCTCCGTCTGAAGCCCCACTGACCACTCTCCTCAGTCTTCCTACCAGGAATGCCTTAGCTCTGCTTCTCTCTCAGACTGGAGACTTCATTGGATGGCTGCATGGGCAGAAGTTTCAAACTAGACACACCTTTGATTTGTAAGCTCCCAAAATGAGGAGTGGGGCCCATGTAAATGTGCATTTTCAAAATGTACCCCCAGGGGATTCTAGCCTAGCTGTTTCCACAGCCCAGGAGTCTCTTTCCTTTTTGTAAAGGTATAACTTGATTCATTTTATTTGGGGCTTTATCTTGTTTTTAAGTCTCTTTAAAGGTAATAGATGAATGTAGTAGGCAACAAAAACAAAACAAAAAACAAAAGGAGGACGTTGTCCTTAAAAATGTACTAAAAGTCATGTTTTATTCCTGACCTTCCCTCCCCCATTACTCTTCCCTGGAAGTTTTCATTATATTTTGCTTATCCTTCAAAAAAAGAAATTCGTATAAGCACACACACACATATATATATACATACACCCATATTTAAAATAGAAATTCTACATCTTAATTTGATATTTAATGTCTCAAAATGGATCCCTAAGAATACATATAAATGAAGTAATTTTTCTCATGGCTGCTAGTTTTCTCTTCTATTGGTGAACATAACTTTTTCCAATCAATCTTCAAAGATAGATATATTGGTTTTTTAAAAATGTTTTGATTCTTTAAAAAAAAATTAGAACTGCAATGAAAATACTTTTCTATACATACATGTGTGTGTATAGAATACCTCTAGAGGTGCAAATATTTGTTCAAAGGGCTTATATATTTTTAATTTTGATAGTACTAAATTGCTCTGAAGAAGTTTACCAATTCACACTTTAAATCAACAATGTAAAAGAGTCACTAGGCAGAGTAACTATCAGACTCTGTGATCTTTCTCAATCTGATGAGACAAAACATTTGCCTCGTGATTTTTAAATTTCTTCCTTCTTTCATTCCTTTCTACCAGCAAAGTTCTGCTACTCCTGGCCAATTTTTTGATTGTTTTGTTGAGTCATTTTCTTGTTGATTTACAGAAACTCTTTTCATATTGTGGAAATCAGAGCGTTTTTGGTCATTATTTCTAGCACTTAAACTGTGTGTCATTTTCTCTTTGATTCTATTCTGTTGTTTTTTTTTTTTAAATATTTATGTACTTATTTATTTGGCCTCCTTGGGTCTCCCAGTTGCAGGACGTAGGAGCTTTAGTCGTGGCACAAGAACTCTTCATAGTGGCACTGTGGGATCTAGTTCCCTGACCAGGGCTCAAACTGGGTCCCCTGCATTGGGATCAAGCCTCTGGACCACCAGGGAAGTCCCTCCACTCTGACCTTGTTTTGTTTTTGTTTTGCTGTACACAGGTTATTTTTATGCCATCAGGTGATACAATTCAGTTTCTAGGTCTTTAGTTCTGCTTATCCACTCTTCCAAGTATATAAACACTCCAAAGTTATTATTTTGGTCATCTATAGCACTGCTATGTTTCATTTCTTAAGTTTAAATTTTTAATCTCTCTGGAATTAAATATATGTAGTGTGAGATTAGGGATACCCAGATATCTCAGCTGGTAAAGAATCTGCTTTCAATACAGGAAACCCCAGTTTGATTCCTGGGTCAGGAATTTCCCCTGAAGCACGGATAGTCTACCCACTTCGGTATTCTTGGGCTTCCCTGGTGGCTCAGACAGTAAAGAATCAGCCTGCAATTTGGGAGACTGGAGTTGGGAAGATCCCCTGGAGGAGGGCATGGCAACCCACTCCAGTATTCCTGCCTGGAGAATCCCCATAGACAGAGGAGCCTGGTGGGCTACATAGAGTCTATGGGATTGTGAAGAGTCGGGCATGAATGAACGACTAAGCACAGCACAGCACCGTGTGAGAATAATCCATTTACCTTTCCCTAACATTACTTTCAATTTATGTGGAATGTGTGTTGCTGTATGGACCACACTCCCCAAAATAGCATAATGTCACAATTAACAGGTACCTTATTTCCCATGTTAGCCAGTTTCATTTTGTAAGTTAGACAACCACCAATATGCCTCTCCCCCCTTCCCCACTGCCCAGGTGAGTCCAAGTAACAACACGGGATGTTTCTCAGAATAGCACAGCTGGGAAGGGACCCTAAGTACACCTAAAACCACCAAGGGGGGGGCTCCCCTGGTGGTCCAGGGGTTGAGGCTTTATACTCCCAATGCAGGGGCACAGGTTCCATCTCTGGCTGAGGAAGTAAGATCCTGAGTGCTCTCAAGAAGGGAGGGAGGGGAGCGAGGGGAAAAAGAAAACACACCAAGGGTACAAAGATGAAACCAGTTACCAGAGAAGAAAAGAAGGTGCTCAAGATGAGCCAGTCAGAGGAGCAGGGCTAGAACCCAGAACTGGCTCACTGTCTAGTGCTCATTTGGTACAACTCTGCCTCCTTCAGGGTCTGAGTGTGGGGCTGTGCAACCCCAGTCTGTCAGTGTGACTTAAGGATGCATGGACTCTGGTGGTCCAGGGGTTAAGAGTCCCCTTCCAGTGCAGGGGAAGTGGGTTTGATCCCTGATGGGGGAACTGGGATCCCACATGCCAGGGGGCAATCAAGTCGTACATGGCAACAACTGAACCTGCACTCTGGAACCCACGCCTCACAGCTATAGAGAGGCCTGTGTACCTGGGTAAAAGATCCCACATGCTGCAATGAAGACCCAAACAAATAAATAATTTTTTTAAGAAAAAGAGAACGAGATGCAGAAATCAGGCCAGGTATCCGTTAGTGACTAATGAGTCACCTGGAGGCTGGGTGGAAGCTCTGGCTCACTCTTCTAGGCCTCTCTCCTGGCTTCCCCCACTGGACTGTACACCTTCATACACACACACAACACCTAGCAGCCGGGCGGACCTGCCTGCTCTTTCCACTTCTGTGTGCTCCAGGCCCTTCTAATGGCTGGATAACTTTGGACAGACAGTCTTTAAAGCAGCCCAGAGGACTTACTGCCTGTCCCAGCTAGCTAGAGAAGACTAGACCCTGGGGCAAAGAAAGCCACAAGGCTGACAGATTACAGGGGCCTGGGGGATGTGGAGATAGTATTTCCAAGACTCTACTCAGATTGACCAGAAATCAAGACCAGTTTTATAATCTGTGGGGCCCAGCGCACAACAAATGAAATATGGAGCCTCTTGTTCAAAACTTACCAAGAATTTCCAGACAGCAACAACAGAACACAGGGCCCTTCTAAGCTCAGGCCCTGTGTATACACAGTTGGCACACCCATGCAGCCAGCTTTCAGGGAAGGATAGGATTGGTTAAAGGGGCAGGCAGGAGAAGGGTCCCCCCCAGATTTCTACAGCTCAGATTTTAGGGTAGAAGTGAACTGGAGGATTAGTCGTAATAGCCAAAAGGTGGAAAAAACCCAAATGTCCAACTGATGAATATAGAAACAAAATACGGTATACCCATACAATAGGATATCATTCTGTCATAAAAAGGAGCAAAGTACTGATACGTGCTGTAACATGGATGACCTTGAAGAAAACATTATGCTAAGTGAAAGAAGCCACATGTTATGTGATTCCATTTGTCTGAGATGTCTAAAATGGGTCAATGTATAGAGACAGAAAGTAGATTAATTAGTAGCGATCTCGAGCTGGGGAGGTGGGAGATAGGGGAGGGTGTTGGGGTTGGTGGCTAAAGTCTACAGGTTTCCTTTGGAGATGATAAAAAAATGTCCTAGAATTAGTTGTGTCATGATTGCAACTCTGAAAATACTGAAAGTCTTTGAATTGTATACCTTAAATGGATGAATCACATGGTATGTGAATTATGCCTATTATCTCTCAGTAAAGTAGTCACCTAAGAAGAAGAGGAGAAGATGAAGGAGGTGGAGAAGGAGATGGCGGAGGTGGGGGGGGGGTGAGAAATGGAGGAGAGTGTGGGAAAACGGAAGAAGAGCGGGAGGAGGGAGTGTAAATGTCTCCCTGCCCTCTCCTCCTCACTCAGGGGACCTGTGTCAGAAGTCCCCTTGGTTTTGG
Organism: Moschus berezovskii; assembly: GCF_049115385.1. Taxonomy (NCBI): domain Eukaryota; kingdom Metazoa; phylum Chordata; class Mammalia; order Artiodactyla; family Moschidae; genus Moschus; species Moschus berezovskii. The sequence continues at coordinate 73,046,262 of NC_142477.1, forward strand.
CAAAGCCAGCATTCCCAGTCCAGCAGCCTGGTGGGGCGAGTACTGGGGGAGGGAGCAGTGTTCTGCTTCCTCTCCAGATGATACGGTTCTAGGAGGCAGCAACGTGTACTTTAAAAAACAATAGTAATTCACAGTTTAGTCACTCAGTTGTGTCCAACTCTTTGCGACCCCATGGACTGCAGCACGCGAGGCCTCCCTGTCCATCACCAACTCCCTGAGTTCACTCAAACTCATGTCCATTGAGTTGATGATGCCATCCAATCACCTCATCCTCTGGCTTCCCCTTCTCCTCCCGCCCTCAATCTTTCCTAGCATCAGGGTCTTTTCAGATGAGTCAGCTGTTCACATCAGGTGGCCAAGGTATTGGAGTTTCAGCTTCAGCATCAGTCCTTCCAAAGAATATTCAAGACTGATTTCCTTTAGGATGGACTGGTTGGATCTCCTTGCAGTCCAAGGGACTCCCAAGAGTCTTCTCCAACACCCCAGTTTAAAAGCATCAATTCTTCGGTGCTCAGCTTTCTTCACAGCCCAACTCTCACATCCATACATGACCACTGGAAAAACCATAGCCTTGACTGGACAGACCTTTCTTGCCAAAGTAATGTCTCTGCTTTTTAATACGCTGTCTAGGTTGGTCATAACTTTCCCTCCAATGAGTAACCGTCTTTCATGGTTGTAGTCACCATCTGCAGTGATTTTGGAGCCCAAAAAATAAAGTCTGTCTCTGTTTCCACTGTTTCCCCATCTATTCTCCATGAAGTGATGGGACCGGATGCCATGATCTTAGTTTTCTGAATGTTGAGCTTTAATCCAACTTTTTCACTCTCCTCTTTCACTGTCGTCAAGAAGCTCTATAGTTCTTCTTCGCTTTCTGCCATAAGGATTCACAGGTCTGTAGTTAATCCTGTGTTCGAATCCTGAAATTGTCCCTTTCCGTCTGTGTGACCCTGAACAAGTCACTTCACCTCTCTGAGCGTCTTTCTCCTCTCGGGAGCGATCGAGATAAGCTGATCCGGGATGACGTTCGAGGGCAAATGGCTCCTCCAGTGGAGGCGCGAGACACTGGAACCAGCTGAGCCCCTGGAACAAGGCAGGTCCGGGGCAGGCAAAAGCCAGTGCCGCGGAGCCTGCCTGGACTCTTCCGGAGCCCAAGTGAGGGCGGCAGCCCCCAGAGACGCCCCCAAGTCTCAAGCCCCGGGCCGGAAGGAAGCCAGGACGGCTGAGGGGCCCCGCGGCCGGGGAGCCAGGGAGCCGGGGCCAGGGCCGGGAACCGGCCGCAGCGCCGCGGCTCATCCATCAGCCGGACGAAGAGCAGAGGCGCGCTCTCGGCCCTCTGTTTGCTTTCTCGCCAATTATTGCCGCGCCGTAGCCCCTTTGTTGATACAGTAGTCCGAAAAAGTGCTAATGTTCATTTATCAGGGGGCCTGCCGGGGACTCCCACGAGTTGCGATTCTTTCCAAAATATAAACACGGGGCGAGCGTCCCAGACAGAAATCCCCATCTGTTTCCCCGGCGCGGGCCGAGAGCGAGGCGTTGTTGAAGATAAAGCCGAGGATAACGCCGCCTGTCTCCAATGGACGTCTCCCTGGCGCATTAATGACATTCCCGGTGATAGTTCCAGCTTATCTTTCAATTAATCATATATACCTTTTGTGGCCGGCCGTGCTGATTGCAGGAAAGCGGGGGCCGGCTCAGGCCGCTCCGATCGCTTTTCAATTAATAATATTTTATGTGCGCAGAACACGCTCCAGTCACCCTGGAATTTGGCTCATCTTAAAGCACCGGCTCTTTAAAAGGCAAGGAAATAGACGGATAGATTTTCGATCTCTCCTCTCTGCCCCCTTTTTTCTTTCTGCCTGTCTCTGCCTTTCTCTGGACTGAAGGCTGTTTGTTTGTCCTGCTAGTTTGGCCAAAGTGCGGCTTAGAGAGGCGGCCAGGTTGGGTCAGTCGCCCTTGGGAAGGAAGATGCATCCCTGGTGGGGAGAATCAAGTTTCCTCTCTCCCCTCCTCCTCCCCCCTCCCCCTTCTCTCCTCCTCCCCCCTCTCCCCCAACCACTGCTGCTTCACTGAAAGAAAACAAAAATGTTTTTACTCAGAAATTGTGAGGACTGCAAAGAAAAGTTAGGAATTACTCTTCAATTACTCTTAGAAATTATTCTTTGTCTGCAGAGACCAACATGGGTCACCTCAGTTTGGATTTTGCATGTATTTATCCAGTTTTGCCCTGTTTTCCTCTTTGGCAGCACTAAGGCCTATTTTAGACCCAAGAGAAATTATTACCAGATTCACAGAGGGTGTAAGGGGTTGAAAGTTATTGATTTTGTTCAAATATGGAAGGTTCTCTTTCCTCTCCTTTTCATGACACCTGACCCACAAAACTAGGGACCCCCTCCATGCCCCAAAATAGGTGATAAATCTTCACCGCCTTGATTTGCAGAGGACATGCTGAATTTTTCTCTTCTTTCAGAATTTTCTTTTAAAACACACACACATACACACACACACACAAACTAAAAACAGAGATCCCGGATGCAGCCTCAATGTCCCCCATTAAACGGTAATATTTCAGGCGTCGGCTCACACTAATCTTTCAAACTGTCATCGCCAGCCGACCGGCCAGCCCATTCACTTAACAGCGCTCCCAGGACCCTCGCTCCCAGTTCTTTTCAGCGAGACGTTTAATTGAATCGGATGTGGCTCGTTTGCCAGACGTCACCGCCTCGGCGATAGGCATCCTCTCCCACTCCCCAAAAACATTCTTGAAAGGAGAGGTGGGCCCCCAAGCTGGGTTGCTGCTGCTGCTGCTAAGTCACTTCAGTCGTGTCCGACTCTGTGTGACCCCATAGACGGAAGCCCACCAGGCTCCCCCATCCCTGGGATTCTCCAGGCAAGAACACCGGAGTGGGTTGCCATTTCCAAGCTGGGTTAGTTGAGGGCAATTACTGTACTATTGGCGGAAAGCCCGTATGGAGGTAGGGCCGGAGAGAGGCCACTGATCTGTAGATCCGTCGAGGGAGAACACGGGTTGGGAGTTGGGCGGATGAGGAGGGCTCCTGGGGCTTGAGAATTCACCACATTTGAAAAATGTCATCTCTACGAAAAACTAAGCTAACAGTCTCAGAGCCGACCGTGGTCCCCGGCTGGAAGACTTGCGGGACTCCCCCGCTGGCACTGGCGGCTGGCGCCTGCAAGCCGAGTCGGAGCGCTCCCAGACTCCGCGATCGCTGTGCGAGGCTCCGCTCCCCTTTGCCCTAGCCCGGGGGCCACAGGTCCCGGGAGTGCGGATCTGATGAGGGGCTGGCAGAGTCCCAGTGTTGGGCCTACGCTTGACTCCTCTCGCGCCCTTCCCAGTGGCGCTGTGCAATGGTTCACCGTCAGGCTTGCGGGGCGCCTTGAGCGCGCAGTGCGGAGCCTAAGGCCCTGAGCCCTGTCCTTAGGCTGCCTTTCGCCCTGTGCGCCGTTCTTCTGGTCCAAACGCTTCTTCCCCAGTTCCCAACTCGTCCTGCGCCAGGAGCCGAGCCCTACAAGCGTCGGTTCTCAGAGAGTCCGCGCGCTCCCCCGGACTTCCCGCAGAAGCCTGAGTCGTGGGAAATCGGCGCTTTCCCCCTGACAAGCCTCGCCGTCGCTAGAGATAGGATAAGGCGGAGACCTTAACCTGGGGCCATTCTGTCTGCCCGGACCCCTCCTGAAATTGTACACAAAATAGAATGCCTTGCTACAGTTTTCTGGGCGTGAGCGTATTGCCCCACGAGTTTTAATCAGATCTTTCAAGGGACCCAGAGGGACGAGGCGGACTAGCACAGAGATAGCCCAAGATCTGAGCGGGTAGATTGTTCTGAAACCCTCAAAGACTGGTCTGACAGAAGACCCCTGCTTTACTGACCCTGGGCTAAAACTTAACACCCCCCTCAGGCCCTCCCCGCATTTGCCTGCCCCCCTGCCGCCTCCGCTGCTGCAGCAGGGTCACCCCACTAGAAGCCGGCCCAAAGAAATCTTGGAGGTGCTGGGTTCAGAGGAGCCCTTCCTGCCTGAGACCTAAACCTGAGCTGGGGGCAGAGGACAGGCAGACAAAGGCCTAGGCAGGGAGGGCAGGCGGGGAGAGGAAGGCCAGAACGACTGACGGGCCCTGAGCTAGGTAGCTCCCTAGAAGACAGCTCTATTCCCAGTCGCTGAGTTGACCTGCTGGGATTCTGGAGGAGGGTCATCTCTCTGGGAGGAGACTGGCAGTGACTGGCGCCCCCTGGAGTTGTGTTTGTGTCACTTGCATTACTGGCAGCGGTGCTCCCCATCCGACAACCACTCCCCTCGCTTTTCAGCTTGACTCACTCCAGGAGTGCCCAGGGCCTGGCCTCTAGGAGAAAGGCCACCACTAGGCCTGTGGGCCAGCTGCGCAGAATCCCAAATTCTCCAGAACGCCTCCCTCCGGCCATCACCCCAGAGCAAACTCTTTCCCCAATGCGTCTCTTCCTATTCAGACTCTTCTACCATACCATCAGTAATAAATAAACTCCTGGAAATAACTCCATCCCCGAAGCCCCACCCACCCAATCCTTCACTTCCCTATTCTGTTTCAGGTGCTGAGGAACATTTCCTCAAATCCCAGATCCACCCAACCCGGCCTAAAGGTCGGATTCAGAGAATAATCACGTTCTTTCCAATGCTTGCATCCTAGTAGGATTTTCAAGCTAACGCTAAGGACGAATCTTAGGCTGCTGGAGAGAAAGGCGTCTTCCAAATGTGTCGCGGCCCCTTTAAAAAGCTCAGCGGGATTTTTTTTTTTTTTTTTTGAGCCGTATGACTATATTAGGTGACACGAAAGTGCTCATCGCTCCTGTCAACGAGGCCCCCGGCCCAATGGCAGGCTGAGTCCCCCTCCTCCGGCCTGGTCCCGCCTCTCCTGCCCCTTGCGCCCCGCACTACCTGCCGCCTGGCCACATCCCGAGCTGGAAGGCGGGTGCGCGGGCGCGCGGCGGGCACCATGCAGGGAGGCTGCCAGGGGCCGTGGGCAGCGCCGCGCTCTGCCGCCCACCTGGCGCTGTGATTCGCGCGCTGCCACCATGTTCCCCAGTCCCGCGCTCACGCCCACGCCGTTCTCGGTCAAAGACATCCTGAACCTGGAGCAGCAGCAGCGCAGCCTGGCCGCCGGGGAGCTCTCGGCGCGCCTGGAGGCCACTCTGGCGCCCGCCTCCTGCATGCTGGCCGCCTTCAAGCCCGAGGCCTACGCGGGGCCGGAGGCCGCGGCGCCCGGCTTCCCCGAGCTCCGCGCAGAGCTGGGCCCCGCTCCCTCGCCTGCCAAGTGCGCGCCTGCCTTCTCCGCCGCCCCCGCCTTCTATCCGCGTGCCTATGGCGACCCCGACCCCGCCAAGGACCATCGAGCCGATAAGAAAGGTGAGGAGGAAACCCAAGCTCCTTCTCCTCTCTGGGATAGCTTTCGTCCCCAAACCTCGCGGCCGAGAAACTCTGGCCTGAGTATAGAAGAGTCGAGTGCCTGGGCGGATGGTGGAGCAAAGGGGGCTCCGAATGTGAGAAGTGAGGTTGTTGCCAGGGTCCCCGGGCGTCCAGTCAGAGGTTTAGAGGAAATGCTGGATCGTGGTTATCAGAAACAGGATAGGAAAGAAAGGGGAAAAAAAATACATATATATATATATATATATATATATTTTTTTTTCCGGCCTAACAAAGCCCCAGGAGCAACAGCCCTGCTCCTGGATCTGTTATGAAGTTGAAGTTGAGCGATCTGTTTGTGGTGGACACAGCGAGAAAGATTCTTTCTATTGTTTTAAAGGTTTTCTTGAGGATCCGACCAAAACCGCTGCAATTAAATTGCTGCACACCAGAAGTACTTTCACGCACAATTGGAGGAGGTCCAAGACCTTCTCTAGCCTACCCGTTTACCCGGGGTTTCTGGGGTCTTTCCTCCTTTGTGCCAGGAGAGTGGCGTCATTGAAAACAAGGATCTTGAATTTTAAAAAATGGGTTACCCCGGACTCAAGAATGATTTTAGCAGCTTTATTTTTCCATAACAATTTCCTCACGCGGCGAGAGCCTAGAGGGTCTTTCCTGGAAATAGTTATAAAGTGTCTCGCGACGAAAGGCGTGGAGCAATGGAAGAGATGGCTGGGGGAGGTGGCCGTATCCCCGTGCACATTCCGAGGTCGGGGGGAGGCTGACCGGGCAGTAGAAAATGCGCGGCGGGAAGACTGTAGCCAAAAGCGGGGTCGGCAAGAACCCGGGGAGGCCGGGGGCGCGGGTGTAGGGCCGCTGTGAGCCCTGAAAGGGTCTTGTGAGCCTAGAAAGATTTGTCTAGTAGCAGAGGGAAAGTCCCGAACAGCTGCCCCCGGGCACTGCGGCTTGAATTGGTCCATACGGATTTGAATTCAATTCGATTTCAAGGCAGGTTCCGAGGCCGCCTGCCCATCCACTGCTTTTTGGGCGCTGCACAATTCTCGCAGCATTTGAACCGGAGCCTTCGATAGATCACCGAACCAACTGCCTATTGACGTTCTGTTTCTTCGGTTGCCCTAATTTTGAGACAGTGTGACCAACCCTAGGGTGAGGCCTAGGTCTCCTTTCTTTAACTTCGCAAACCAAAGTATTCCTAATCTCATTCACCCCAGCGCATCACTGAGCGTTATTTTCTTTGCCGACTACCTTAAGTCACTGTCCATCTGTCTCACCAGAATGTGACCTGCCCGAGGGCAGAGACCTCTCTTGTTCCCCAGTGCCCACAGTCGTGCCCAACACATAGTAGGCAATCAACAAAAGCTAGCTGTCGAGCGGAAGCCCAGTGTACCGTACAGTCTGCCGCAACCAAGCTAGGGGCTCCAGGCGGGACAGCGGTGGCACCCACTGGGACCCATCACCCGGCGAGAGCTCCGGGGGGTTGGGTGGCCGTGACACAGTGTCTCTCTGCTTTTCTCTTCCCCGCTCAGAGCTGTGCGCACTGCAGAAGGCGGTGGAACTGGAGAAGCCAGAGTCGGACAGCGCCGAGCGGCCCCGCGCGCGACGGCGGAGGAAGCCGCGCGTGCTCTTCTCACAGGCGCAGGTCTACGAGCTGGAGCGGCGCTTCAAGCAGCAGCGGTACCTGTCGGCTCCCGAGCGCGACCAGCTGGCCAGCGTGCTGAAGCTCACGTCCACGCAGGTCAAGATCTGGTTCCAGAACCGGCGCTACAAGTGCAAGCGGCAACGGCAAGACCAGACTCTGGAGCTGGTGGGGCTGCCCCCGCCGCCGCCGCCACCCGCCCGAAGGATCGCGGTGCCAGTGCTGGTGCGCGATGACAAGCCTTGCCTGGGGGACTCGGCGCCCTACGCGCCAGCCTACGGCGTGGGCCTCAACGCCTACGGCTACAACGCCTACCCTGCCTACCCCGGGTACGGGGGCGCGGCTTGCAGCCCCGGCTACAGCTGCACCGCTGCTTACCCGGCCGGGCCGCCTCCGACGCAGACGGCCACGGCCGCCGCCAACAACAACTTCGTGAACTTCGGCGTCGGGGACTTGAACGCGGTGCAGAGCCCTGGGATTCCGCAGGGCAACTCGGGAGTGTCCACGCTGCACGGCATCCGAGCCTGGTAGAGAAGGGACCGGTCTGGGAGGCCTCCGACCGATCCCACCTTTCAAGAGGGACATTGACTAAAGAGGGGAGAGGGAGGGCTCCCGACACGATCCTGCGACCCCTCGGATGTCACATGCACTCCCACGGAGGCTTCGGAGCTTTTCCCGCCCCGTGCGCCTTTGTCCCCCGAGAGGGAGAGTTTGTGGCCAGGTTTACGCAGCTTGTGGTGAGTGAAACGGCAGCCTGGTGCCTAGCTATGGCCCCAGGAATGCCCTCCGAGTGCCCAGGAGCATCCCTAACCGGCCGAACACCAGCCCATTGGGACTGGGAGCCCGGGCGCAGCAGCCTCCTAACGGCCGCCTTTCCCCAAGCCTGGGCCGGGCGCCCGGGCCCTTGCTGCCTTGCGGCTGCCGCCCACCCCGCCCCCACCCGTATTTATGTTTTTACCTGTTTCTGTAAGAAATGAGAATCCCCTTTCCATTAAAGAGAGTGCGCTGATCCGGCCGTGTGCTTCTTTAAGCTTGCCATTCTTCAGAAACTGAATTTTGGAGGGCAGAGGCAGCCGACCTTGAGTTGTAGGGATAGGTATTCACTGAGCACATTGATGTTGATATAAATAAAGGCTCTCCTGTGCTGGGTCCCGTGTTAGGTACTTTCTGGGGTTGCTCATGTCATCCTCAGTAACTCGCCAAAGGGAAGTTCTGTTTTAAAGGTTAGCAGACTGAGGCCTGGAGAGGTTTAGTGACTTGTCTGGGGACAAATAGCCAGTGCTGGGAGAACTGAGGCTCGATTTTGGGTCTCACTGCAGAGACTGAGGACACCCGCGCAGAGGTTCCAACCTCACCTCCTTAAACTCTACTGTGCCTGGCACTGTTTCAGGTAGGGGGCATTAAGTGGAGAGTAAACACACCTGAGTCCTGTGAGATTTCAGGGCACCCGAACTCATCCTTCTTAGAATAACGCTGCCTGCAGCCAATTTTATAGATGGAAAAACCCAGAACCAAAGCCCTTGTCAAGGTTCTCAGAATTCCCCAGACCAGCAATCCTCAGATAGGCCAAATGGAAGTGCAGTGCAGGTCCTGCAGCCTGGCCTCACCGCTGCTCTGCTGGGTGGGGAGCAGAGCCTGGACCGCAAAGAGGTGCCTGAAGGACCACGGCCGCCTCCTTCTGTGGCCAGGCCCCACGAATTCACGTGGGCAGGGGACCCTTCTCCCCCTTGACAGTTTTTTCAGTATTTCACGAATTGTGTCCTAGCCCTGACCAACGAATGCTACTGTGCAGATTTTACAGAAGAGAAAAGTGAGGCTAAAAGCCTGCTCGCTGTGGAAGTTTCTGGCTGTATGCCTGTTTTATTTTCCCATCAGTAAAATAAGAATAACAAAAATACTTGCTTGGAGTCCTGGTCCGACAGTCCGCAGGGGCTGACTGCAGCTCCTTTACCTCCAACTCCACTCAATTCTCTAAAAGGGAGGAAAGTGGGAGGGTGTCAGAGGTTTTGCGTTCCTATGGAATACAGTTTTTTTTCTGAATTTTGCCTGGAAAGTACCGGCCTGGTTTCCTGGCCCCAGAGCTCTTGGTGGAAGACAAAACATTGCTCCTGGAATATCCTAACCTCTTACGCTGGTCTGGGGCCATCCTGCTGTCAAGCCAAGGACCAAGCAGCTCTGCCAATGCCTAGTGCTGTTTGCCCCTCAGGCTCACCCCACCACCTTTGGGGAGAGGGGAAGATGCCAGGAGATTCTAAGTGCTAAGAGCCAAGTTGGACCCTCCTTGTGATACATGGATGCCAGGGTGTATGGGCTGAGCTCTGTAAGGAAAGGGGGAAATGCTGCCTCAGAGCTGGGCTCTGGGCCCTCAGACTTTAATCTCCCTGCCGTAAGGTCCATGCTGAGGGCTGTGGGAGGGGGATGTGTTCAGCTCAGCACTCTGCCTCCTATGCCTACAACCCTACTTCACGCCTTCAGCACTCTCTGTCCTCTCTGAGATGCATGCGGCAGTCCCATCTCCCGGAAGGGCACCCAGAGGCTGCAAACGGCCACCAGACCTGTACTTAATTCAGACAACCCTTTCCCACCAGGCTAGCCACAGCAGGTGGCCTAACTCGCACAACCAGGGAGATCCTTCTACCTGGAGCTCACCCTCATTCTTGCCCTTCGGCAGTGTCCACTACCTCCTGGGGTCCTGCACACCTCTGGGCCTTTTCCCCTTACACTCATCTACAGTAACACTGTGTGTGTGCTCAGTCGCTCAGTCGTTCCTGACTCTTTGTGACCCCGTGGACTGGGGCCCGCCAGGCTCCTCTGTCCCTGGAATTCTCCAAGCAAGAATATTGGAGTGGGTTGCCATCCCCTCCTCCAGGGGACACCACCAGGGATTGAACCCATGTCTCCTGCATCTCCTATACTGGCAGGTGGATTCTTTTTGACTGCACCACCTGGGAAACCAGCCTTTTTTTCTATTACATTATGCTAACAGTAACATGAGAAAAAATCTTTCTCATATTATCCCACGAGGTGTTTCTATGATGCCTCCCTCTCCCTCTGTCATCCTTCAGGGACCAGCAGAGTGACTCCAAGCTCTCTCACAAAGGGATAAGAATGGCTGGCTGGCTCTGGCTTCACCTAAAGCCAGGCCTACAGGCTAAATGCTTAGGGGAGTTTGCTGATCTAATCCATCTTAATTTGCAAACCAGGAAGCTGAGGACCGAGGTTAAGGCAATGGTCAAGGTCATACATTCCCTAAGCACAGAGCTGGGAAACCCACCAGGCAGATACCAAAAGGCAGGGTGGGGACAGCGTTTGAGAATGGAGAGCCAGTCTCCTGAAGATGAGGGGACCCTGCTGTCCGCCCTGGGCCCCCCACACTCTCTCCAGTGGGGTGGGGATCTCAGGCTTGGTATCCAGGCTCATTATGGAACAAACCAGTTCGAGGAGCCCTGGGAAGCAGCACACAGCTCTTGCCGGCTGAGGGTGTGGGGTCCGGGAGCCAGAGGGCTGAGGGTCAGGGGGTCGTTACTATCTTAAACTACTGACGCCTGCCTTCCCATAGCGATCCCTTCCCAAGGGAAATCGGCAGAGTTGTTTTCCAAGTGTATCCTATGAACAACGCATGCTGAGTGAGAAATTTCAACCAGGACAGAAAAGTGAGAAACCTCGGGCGCCCCCGAGGTGGCAAAGCGCGTGAGATAAAGACGGTGCGGGCCAGCTCCCTATGTCCAGGGCTCTGAGGGTGCACATAGAGAAGTAGTTATATCTAATATTTTGAAAAAGAAATTAAACAAGTACCCGCCTCACTGACCCAATGAACATGAGTTTGAGCAAGCTCAGGGAGACGGTAAAGGACACGGAAACCTGGCGTGCTGCAGTCCATGGGGTCGCAAAGAGCTGGACAGGACTGAGCGACTGAACAATAGCAACCCCCTGCGGTTAAAAATTGAGAGATAAGCAGTGACATTAAAAAGAAAAAAGCTGGCTCCGCAGGCTAGGGCGCGGTTCCCTCAGCCCAGCGCCGTCCTGCACAAGCCAGCAGAGGAGAGCCCCGATTGGGGGTCCCCGGAACAAGAACCTGGACCCACAAGCCCCTCCCCTGTCCGCCGCGCTGGAGGCCCAGACCTCCTCTCGCTTCCTCTTGTTACTCCCAGCCAGCAGACACAGGTTTTTCCTAATCAGAATACCTCCCATCTTATTTTGTAGGGCTTTCCCCTTAAATCGATGCCATGCAACCCATTTCAATACTTTTATTTAAACAAATTTGTGGCAGACCCGCGAACCTGACGCCTTGACATCATCCGGAAAGCCCACGCAGCTACTAGGCAGGCTCGCACGTCCTGGCCGGGCCCTCGCCTCCTCTGGGAGGTGTTCCCAGCTCAGGCCACTGGCCCCTGGGGAGCCAACAGATCCACCTAGCCCTGGGTCTTGCTGACCTCGCTGCTAGATGGGGCTCCTGGAAAAAGGGACCCGCAGCTTAGATTTCACTTGTTTATCATTTGTGGAGCTTACTGTGGTACAAGCGCTGTCCTAACTCTGTAAAATAAACCCATCTAACCGTCTTTTACATTTCTGAGTTCTGCTGAGGAATCCATCTTAGGCCCAGAGAGGAGGAATAACTTGCTCAAGGTCACACAGTCAGAGCTTGTTTTCAAACCCAGGCAGCCTGACTCCAGAGTCCCAGAGCAAGGAAACATTTCATCCTCAGTTCAAAGAGTAGGCACAAAAATGTCTGTTGATTGATCGAAGGGTAGGTACGGTAGTAAAATTAGCTAACAGCTCTGCAAATATTTCTGTGCGCCAGACTTATCAAGCATACAAGGCAAGCACGATTGTTCCTCACTTGGGACAGGAGAGGAAACTGAGGCATGTAGAAGTGGCCCACCCAAGCTCTCACAGTGGGGGAGGCAGAGCAGCCGGGATGCAGGGAGGGGGCTGGCGGCGCCCTGCACCACTCTGATGCTTCTCAGGAGAGCTTACTGCAGAGGGGAGTAGGCAGTGGGCAGGCCCAGCAGGCTGGTTCCTCGGAGCCACCATGTGCTCCCACCCACAGCTGCTGAGGATAACAATGGGGATTAGTGCCTAACATCTGTTCTTGCTTCCTTTGTGCCAGGCCCAAGGCTAAGTGCTGAACTTGCGAATCTCATTCTGTCATTTCCCAAGGAGGAAACTGAAACTCAGAGAGGTTAAGGACATTGACTACCTAACGCCACCCTGGCAGTGTGGCCTGGGGAATCCTAGGTGGGAATCCAGATGATTCCAATAGAGGCCTGGCTCTTTGAACCACTCTCAGGGGTTCCCAAACTTGCCTGAAGACACACACCGCTGGAGTCTGGGACAACCTCAACCCCATCCCTGCCCCAGCTCCCTTGAATTGAACTCCTTGGGGAAGGCGCCTGCAAAACCACATTTGTAACCAGGTGATTCTCATCATCTGGCAAGTTGGAGAACTGCATCTTTTCCCAGAGGCCTCTGATTCTGCAGGCTCCTCTCTTGATGGCCTGGGAAAAGCTGGAGTCAGGTTTCCCCTCTCCAGGCCCTGCTTTTCCATCTCAGGGTCTCTCTGTGTGCTTGCTGGGATCCAGTGGCTAAGCACAAGCCTGGTAGCCTAGGGACCCTGGGAGTGGGGAGGAGGGCAAAGGGAGGGAAAGAGGAGAAGTTGGAAGAGGTACTGGGGACACAACTGACGTAGCTCAGACCAAGAGCCATCCCTGTGGCTTGTAGAGCCAGTACCTGCCAGTGCTGCCTGCATGGATGACAAGGAGAATTGCGGGGGTGGTGGTGGGGTTCTCTTCAGGGACAGGCCATCTGTTCTGCCCAAATACTAAGCTCCAGCTGGAGCCCCATAGAGGGGAGTAGGGTTGAACCAGACTCCACAGGCGTTTACAGGGTGCCAGTTTCATCTGGCCCTCTGTCCACTGGAGGCTGTAGAAGGGTTTTGTCATTTGCCCTGTTTAAGAAGTTAAGAAGCAGCCCAGCTGAATTCTAACACCAAACCCTCGTCTTTCCAGCACACTACCAATGAACCCCACCCCACCCAAATTCCAGCCTACAGAAATCGCAGATGTCACACTGGCTCACTTTAATTCTGCCTCTCACCCTAAAGTAGTTTCCTTTGCCTTCGGCTTCTTAGGGTAGGTTTACCACACAAGGCTGGCACATTCCTGCCTCTGGGCCTTTGCACTGACTGTTCCCTTTGCTTGGAATGACCTTCCCCAGATATCTGCTTGGCTGATACTTCATCTGTTTCAAGTCTTTACTGAGGTGTCACCTTATGAGACCCATCCAACTATCCTATTTAAAATTGCATCCTCTGTGGGAAAAAAGGAATATTTCTCTACACTGCTGTAGGAATGTAAGAGCAGTATGGAGGTCCCTCAGAAAATTAAAAATTTAAATAAATTTAAAATTATTATTATAATAAAAAATAAATTTGCCATATGATCCTACAATCTCACTCCTGGGCATATATCCAGAAAAGATGAAAAGTGAAAAACATGTGCACCCCAATGTTCATAGCAGCACTATTTATAATAGCCAACACTTGGAAACAACCTAAATACCTATCAACAAATAAATGGACTCATACACACAACATAATATTATTCAGCCATAAAGAAGAATGAAATAATGCCAGTTGCAGCACTATGGATGGACCTAGGGATTATTATACTAAGTGAAGTAAGTCAAAGACAAATGCTATGTGATATTACTTATATGTGGAATATTTTAAAAATGATACTGATTTACAAAACAGAAATAGATTTCCAGACACAAAAAAGAAAACTTTGGTCACAAAAGGGAATAGATGGGGAGTGGGGAGGGAGAGATAAATTAGGAATGTGAAATTAAGATATACATAATACTATATATAAAATACATAAACAAAAAGGACCTACTGTATAACACAGGAAACTATATTCAGCATCCTATAATGAACTATAATGGAAAAGAATACGAACAGATATATATGTGTGTGTGTGTATGTTATGTATAACCGAATCACTTTGCTGTATACCAGAAACTAACACAAAATTGTGAACCAACTGTATTTCCATTTTTAAAATAGAACTAAAACAACTATAAATATACTTATTGACTGTAAGATAAATTTATTCTGCTAGTTTTTCATTTCATTTTCAAGACAATGTTCCAAACTAATCTTTCTGGTTTTTTCCTATATATATATATTTTTTTTTTACATTTTTAGAGTCTGTTTATTTTAAATGCTTTTTTTCTGTGATGTGTTTTCTTTAGAAAATTATGACCCCCTGTTCTGTCTTAGAACAGAACTTTCTGTTATACACTCACAAATACATAGTCTTGTATTTGAAGTTCTTTCTTTCTACCTCCTGAACTCCTACCCACCCATCAAGGTCCATGTCATATGGCCCTCCTTTCTGAGACTGTCCACCGTTGTTAGAGAATTGACTTTGTAACTTGGCAATCACCATAGTGTCTGACTCATCTCTACGCCCGTAGTGCTCAACAAAGAACAGGCTACACAGGAGGTGCTCTCATCTGATGAATGAATGAATAGGTGAATGAATAAAGCCTGCATGTGGGAAGCAGTACACCTACAGATCCATAATCTCCTGTACTTCTTTTCACACTCATGGCATTTGTAAGTCCTGTCGTAATTCTCTCTCTGCTGCTAAAGTGTGGGTTCCATGTAGGAAAGACAGTGTGTGCCCACCCTGAACAGAGCCTGCTCATAGCAGGCACATGATAAATACGCAGTGCTTGAGGGATTTCCCTGCTGGTCCAATGGTTAAGAATCTGCCTTGCAATGCAAGGGACATGGATTCAGTCCCTGGTTGGGGATCCATGATCCCATATGCCAAGGAGCAACTAAGTCTGCGAGCTGCAACTATTGAGCCTACGCCACAAGTAAAGAGTCTGCAATGAAAGGTCCCATATGCTACAGTGAACTGGCGCAGCGAAATGAAGAAATAAATAGATATTTCTTTAAAAATATGCACTGCCTGAATGAAGGAACTGATTTGCTTATTCTGACTTGTAAGGTTAAAAGGTACATTTCTGGAAAAGTAATGTTTTAAGAGTTTATCTGAGCAAAGATTAATTCAGATAAGGCACCACCAAACTGGAAATGGGTAGAAGCATGGGAGCCAGGGTAAAGACTTCTACTGAGGAACTGCAGAAGCAGTGCAAAGAAACCATTTGACTGGCTGTACTTTAAAGTCTACTTGGTTGGCTCTTTCTGATTGGTTGTCCCTACTGTTGTGGGGTTTTTTTTTTTAATTTTTATTGGAGTATAGTTTGTTTATAATGTTAGTATAGTGTTAGTTTCTACTGCACCGCAAAGTGAATCAGTTATACATGTGTATCTCTCCACTCTTTTTTGATTCTTTTCCTGTATAGTCCATTACAGAGTATTGAGTAGAGTCCCCTGTGCTGTACATGCATGCATGCTGAGTTGCTTCAGTCGTGTCTAACTCAGGGTGACCCTCTGGACTGTAGCCTGCCAGGCTCCTCTGTCCATGGGATTCTCCAGGCAGGAACTGGAGTGAGTTGCAGTTCTTTCTCCGATGCTCTATAGCAGGTCCTTGTTAGTTATCTAGATTGTATACAGTAGAGCTCATAGGTCAATTGCAATCTACCAGTTTATCCCTCCCCAGTTCCCTCCTGGTAACCATAGTTTATTTCTTACATCTGTGACGCTATTCCTGTTCTGTAAATAAGTTCATTTACACTTTTTTTCTTTTTTTTTTTTTTTGATGAATTTTTGAGTTTAATTCCATTTGGCTTTAATATAATTTATTTTAATTGTAAGTGTATTTAAGTTTGAACTTTTTATTTATTTTATTTTTGGCTGCATTGGGTCTTAGTTGCAGCATGTGGGATCTTTGTTGCATCATGCAGAACTTTCATCTTGGCCCATGAACTCCCTACTTATGGCATGTGAGCTTAGTCGCTCTGCCCAATGTGGGAATCTTAGTTCCCTGACCAGGGATGGAACCCGAGTCCCTTGTATTGCAAGGTTGTTAAACACAGTCATTAGTAACACTTAAGGGGACTTCCCTGGTGGTCCAGTGGTTAAGAATCAACTTTTTTTCTTTTAGATTCCACATATAAGCAATATCATATTTGTCTTTTTCTGTCTGACTTACTTCATTTAGTATGACAATCTCTAGGCCAATCCATACTGCTGCAAATAACATTATTTCTTTCTTTTGAGTAAAATTCCATCATATATATGCTCCACATCTTCTTTGTCCATTCCTCTGTCAATGGGCATTTAGGTGTCTTCCTAAAACAGTGCTGCAATGAACATTGTGGTGCTTGTATGCTTTTGGATTATGGTTTTCTTCAGATAAATGCCCAGGAGTGGGATCACTGGATCACATAGTAGTTCTGTTCTTAGTTTTTTACTCCAGTATTCTTGCCTGGAGAATCCCAGGGACGGGGGAGCCTGGTGGGCTTCCGTCTATGGGGTCGCACAGAGTCGGACAAGACTGAAGCAACTTAGCAGCAGCAGCAGTAAGGAACTTCCCTACTGTTCTCCACAGTGGTTGCATCAACCTACATTTCCACCAACAATGTGGGAGGGTTCCGTTTCTCCACACTCTCTCCAGAATTTGCTGTTTATGGACTTTTTGATGATGACCATTCTGACTGGTATGAGATAATACCTCATTGTCGTTTTTTTCTTTTTTTTAATATTTATTTGTTTATTTGACTGCACCCAGTCTTAGAACCATGTTGGAACACGCAGGAATCTTCAGTCTTCCATTGCAGCATTTGGGTCTCTAGTTGCAGCATGTGAACTCTTAGTTGCTACATGGGGTATCTTGTTCCATGACCAGAATTATACCCGGGCCCTCTGCATTGGGAGCTCGAAGTCTTAGCCACTGGACCACCAGGGAAGTCTGTCATTGTAATTTTAATTTTCATTTCTCTGATACTTAGTGAAGTTGAGCATCTTCAAGTGGTTTTTGGCTATCTATATGTCTTCTTTGGAGAAATATCTATTTAGATTTTCTGCCCATTTTGGAAAAAGAATTTTAAATATGCCTATTTGCAATTTACTCATCACCTTTTCAAACTTTCCTCCTCTGCTCCTCCTTGGCAGCCCTGAAATTGGTTCAATACATATTTAGTAAATATTGTGCAAGGCACAGGGGAGTCTACCAAAGAGTAAGATCCCTGCCATTATGAATCTTTGGTTCTGATGGGGAGACAGACAGTAAACAGATAAATACATATATAAGACCATTTAAGACAGTTATCTTTGCTGAGAAGAAAATTTGACTATGATGATATGACAGTGGTTGCTGGGAGAGGGAAGGTGGTGGGGGTAGGGGAAAGTGAAAGTCGCTCAGTCATGTCCGACTCTTTGCTACCCCATGGACCATACAGTCCAGGGAATTCTCCAGGCCAGAATATTGGGGTGGGTAGCCTTTCCCTTCTCCAGGGGACCTTCCCAACCCAGGGATCGAACCCAGCAGGTCTCCCACATTGCAGGCAGATTCTTTACCTGCTGAGCCACAAAGGAAGCCCAGGGAGAGAGGTATTTACTTCATTTTTATTGATTGCTTGACGCCCTGGGTCTTCACTGCTGCGTGGACTTCCTTCAGCTGCAGGGGTGGGGTTCCTCTTTGTCGCGGAGCGTGGCCTTTCCACTGCAGAGGTTCTCTTGTGGAGCACGGGCTCTAGGTGCTCCGCCTCAGGAGTTGCGCCATGCGGGCCTAGTTGCTCTGTGTCATGTGGGATCTTGCCAGATCAGGGATCAAACTAGAACAAATAATTTCACAATTTGTATCGAAACACAAAAGATCTTGAATAGTCAAAGCAACCTTGAGAAAGAAGAATGGAGCTGGAGGAATCAATCTTCCTGACTTCAGACTTTACTACAAAACTACAGTCATCATGACAGTATGGTACTGGCACAAAAATAGAAATATGACCAATGGAACAAGATAGAAAGCCTGGAGATAAATCCACGCCCCTGTGGGCACCTTGTCTTCAACAAAGAAGGCAGAAATATACAATGGACAAAGAACAGTCTCTTCGATAAATGGTACCAGGAAAACTGGGTGTGAAAGAATGAAATTAGGACACTTCCTAACACCATACACAAAAATAAACTCAAAATGGATTAAAGACCTAAACAATAAGACTAGAAACTACAAAACTCTTAGAGGAAAACATAGGCAGAACACTCCTTGACATAAACTACAGCAAGATCCTCTATGACCCACCCGCCTAGAGTAATGGAAATGAAAACAAAAATAAACAGGACCTGATTAAACTTAAAAGCTTTTGCACAACAAAGGAAACTATAAGCAAAGTGAAAAGACAACCCTCAGCATGGGAGAAAATAATAGCAAATGAAACAACTGACAAAGAACTAATCTCCAAAATATACAAGCAGCTCACAAAGCTCAATATCAGAAAAACAAACAACCCAATCAAAAAGTTAGCAGAAGACTTAAGCAGACATTCTCCAAAGAAGATACAGAGACACCTTCTACATACAGAGGTCGATGTCTTCCATCTGCACATGAAGAGATACTCAGCAATCGCTTGTTACTGAAGAAATGCAAATCAAAACCACATTGAGGTATTACCTTACACTGGTCAGAATAGACATCATAAAAAATCTACAAACAATAAATGCTGAAAAGCGTGTGGAGAAAAAGGAATCCTCTTGCACTGTTGGTGGGAATGCAAATTGATATAGCCCCTGTGCAGAACAGTATGGAGATTCCTTAAAAACCTAGAAATAAAACTACCAGGCATGCGTGCTCAGCCGCTTCAGTCATGTCGAACTCTGTTACTCTAAGGACTGTAGCCAGCCAGGCTTCTCTGTCCATGGGATTCTCCAGGCAACAATACTGGAGTGGGTTGCCATTCCTTCCTCCAGGGGATCTTCCCCACCCAGGGATCGAACCTGTGTCCCCTGTGTCTTCTGCATTGCAGGTGGATTCTTTACTGCTGAGCCACCCGGGAAGTCCATAAAACTACCATGCTGCTACTACTGCTAAGTCATTTCAGTTGGGTCTGACTCTGTGTGACCCCATAGACGGCAGCCCACCAGGTTCCCCCGTCCCTGGGATTCTCCAGGCAAGAATACTGGAGTGGGCTGCCATTTCCTTTTCCAATGCATGAAAGTGAAAAGTGAAAGTGAAGTCGCTCAGTTGTGTCCGACTCTTAGCGACCCCATGGACTGCAGCCCACCAGGCTCCTCCATCCATGGGATTTTCCAGGCAAGAGTACTGGAGTGGGGTGCCATTGCCTTCTCTAAAAACTACCATATAACTCAGCAATTCCACTACTGGGCAATACCCTGAGAAAACCATAATTGAAAAACATCCCTGAGATTCATTGTCACATTACTTATAATAGCTAGGACATGGAAGCAACCTAGGTGTCCATCGACAGATGAATGGGTAAAGAAGTTGTGGTACATATACACAATGGAATATTACTCAGCTGTGAAAAGGAATGCATTTGAATCAGTTCTAGTGAGGTGGATGAATTTAGAAAGACAAATATTGTAAATTAAACATATATATGAAATCTAGAAAGATAGTACTGATGATCCTACTTGTAGGGCAGCAACAGAGAAGCAGATATAAAGAACAGACTTTTGGACACAGTGGGAGGAGAGTGTGGGATGATTTGAGAGAATAGCATTGAATCATATATATTACCATATGTAAAATAGATAGCCAGTGGGAATTTGCTGTATGAGGTGGGATAGGGGTTCAAGAGGAAAGGGACATATATATATATATATATATATATATACACTTACTTATGGCTGATTCATGTTGATGTATGGCAAAAACCATCACAATATTGTAAAGTAATTATCCTCCAATTAAAAATAAAATTACATTAAAAGAAAAAAACACCCAGTGCCCTACATTGGCAGGAAGATTCTTAACCACTGGATTAGCAGGGAAGTCTAGGGGAGGTATTTTAGACTTTGTGGTCTGGCAAAGTCACACATTGAAGGTGACATTTAAGTCCTGAATGTTTAGATGCAGCAATCATGGGAAGATCTAGGGAAGAGAGTTCAAGGCAGAGGGAGCAGCTTGTGCAAAGGCCCTGGGGTAGGAATGACCTTGACATGTTCAAGAAACAGCAGGTGTGGTCAGAGGTTAAGTGGTTAGGTGGGTGGGTGGAGGAATATGATGTGGAGTTGAAGAGGTCAGTCTCACAGGCATAAGGCAGATTGACTTAGTGGTTACAAGTCTCCACTCCCCTGTGTAGTATTTCTACCCATACTCAAACTTCTCTGACTCTTAACTTTGGACTTGCTTTGATAAACGAATGTTAGCAGATATGACACAAGCTGAGATGAGATTGTGCTTCCCAGGAGGGGCTTATTCTTCTATGCGTCTGCCATTGCCATGGGAAGAAACGGCTCTGCCAGCCCACAGGACTAAGGAGAAAGAGAGATGCCTGAACCTGACCTATGGACCAAGCCTCTGCCAAACTTCATCCAACCTCCTTAACCAAACTCCAGCCAACCCAAAGATGTGTGAATGAGAAAAGCTAATGTTTTCAAGCCATTGGATTGGTGAGGAGGTTTGTTTCACAGCATTATTGTGATACAGTTAACTAATAGATGGTCATTGCAGGAAGGAGGATATGTAGTTAAAGGGTAATGAGAAGCTGGGAATTGTTTCTTTCATGGCCCTTAAATGGTGACAGGCGGGCGGTCATGGAGGCAGTTGAGTTATACTCTATTTGTCCTTTTGTGGGGCATAGAACAGCATGGCCTTGTGACTTGTGAGCAGAAACAGAACAGAACATGCCACTTCCAGATGAAAAGCTTTAGGAGCCAGAGCGCTGTTTTATCTGTCATTCTTCCTCTGTCAGGACAACCAGTAAATCTCATCTCATCCCACTTCCACTGCTCCCAGTTTGGTCCAGGCTATCATGTCTCTGGCCTGGGTGACCACAGTGGCCTCTAGCTGATCCCCACCTTTTCACACTGCTTTCTGTGTTAAATGGAATAATGACCCCCACCAATACCCATGCCCTCATCCCCAGAACTTGTGAATGTGCCACAACCAAAACAAACACAAAAACACAAACCAACAAGAAGCAAATGCCCATGCAGACGATTCAGTAAAGGTTTTGAGATGGCGAGATTGTCCTGGATTCCACCCACGTGGGTGGGCCCCGTGTCACCACGAGGGTCCTTATAAGAGACCAGACAGTGAGAGTCAGAGGGGATGTGACGACAGCAGGCAGAGGTTGCCATGATGCAGCCAGGGGCCAACAAATGCAAGCAACCTCGTGAAAGTAGAAAAACTAAAGGACAGACTGTCCCTGGAGTCCCCAGAGGAAGGCATCTGTGCCAGCACCTCAATGCTAGGACTTGCGACTTGGTTACTGTAAGACAATCAGTCTCTACTGTTTTAGGCCGCTGTCCACGGTAACGGAGGACGAACCTACTCATCTGCAGCCTGTTCTGCACTCAGTGGTCAGTGCTCTACCAGCGACGGTCACTCGGGTGCTATCACCCACCTGCGCAATGTCCCCCCGGTGCCCCCTGCCTGCAGGGGGTTCTGAGCTTCCGGCCTGGGCAGCTGGCCTGCCCCCTTCCCTAGCCCTGTGGCTCACTCCTGACCACCAGGTCCCGCCTCACCGGCCTTTCCTCAGCCTCTTCCTGCAGATCTCCACCTTCTGCCTATGATGTTCCTTGTCTCACTCGTAGCCTATATCTTCTTCCCTCAGGACTCAGCTTGAATGCAGCTTTCCCAGAGAAGAACATTCTGAGCCCCAGTCTAAACTGGGTGCTCCCGAGTTTCAGCAACCTATTAGAGTCTGTGGTTACACATTTGCAGGTGCAGTGATGTCTTCCCTTCCAGACTATAAGCACCAGGAGGGCAAGGACTTGGCAGTCAGAGCCAATACTTATTGAGTGATTACGAAGTGTCAGGTTGCACTTGCAGCATTCTATTGAATCCTCACAATAATTCTGTAGCTGGACATCATCCTTATTCTTTCATAGGTAAGGTCCAGAGTCTCAGCGCTCAGGACCCCAAGAGTAAGGGGCAGAGCCAGGACCGAACTCAGACCCCAGGCATGCTGGTCAAGAGCCCACTCTTTAATTCACTGGACTCTATTGCTTCTCTCTGAGTCATCACTACCTGGCACACGGTGCTCAATAAATATGTGGCAAATTAATGGCTGTTATCTAGAGGTACATCACAGGGCTGAGGATGTGTGTGCCCTTAACAGAGTGGGAGTGCTGGACAGAGCACAGCTGCATTGGTTAACATAAAAATGAAAAGCAAAAGATGACAACACCAAACTATTTGGAGGCATCCCTGATCCGACTGCCCACCTGCCTCCTATGCTGCCCTGTCACTAGAGTGTTAGGCCCATGAATCAAGGCAAATTGGAAGTGGCCAAACAGGAGATGGCAAGAGTGAACGTCAGCATTTTAGGACTCAGTAAACTAAAATGGACTGGAATGGGTGAATTTAGCTCAGATGACCATTATATCTACTATTGTGGGCAAGAATCCATCAGAAGAAATGGAGTAGCCATCATAGTCAACAAAAGAGTCCGAAATGCAGTACTTGGATGCAATCTCAAAAATGACAGAATGATGTCTGTTAGTTTCCAAGGCAAACCATTCAGTATCATGGTAATCTGAGTCTATGCCCGGACCAGCAACATCAAAGAAGTTGAAGTTGAACAGTTCTATGAAGACCTGCAAGACCTTTTAGAACTAACACCCAAAAAAGATGTCCTTTTCATTATAGGGGACTGGAATGCAAAAGTAGGATGTCAAGAAACATCTGGAGTAACAAGCAAATTTGGCCTTGGAGTACAGAATGAAGCAGAGCAAAGGTTAATAGAGTTCTGCCAAAACAACGCACTGGTCATAGCAAACACCCTCTTCCAACAACACAAGAGAAGACTCTACAATTGGGCATCACCAGATGGTCAAAACCAAAATCAGATTGATTTTATTCTTTGAGCCAAAGATGGAGAAGCTCTATACAGTCAGCAAAAACAAGACCAGGAGCTGACTGTGGCTCAGATCATGAACTCCTTATTGCCAAATTTAGACTGAAATTGAAGAAAGTAGGGAAAACCACTAGACCATTCAGGTCTTATCTAAATTAAATTCCTTGTGATTATACACCGGAAGTTAGAAATAGATTTAAGGGACTAGATCTGATAGACAGAGTGCCTGATGAACTATGGACGGAGGTTCGTGACATTGTACAAGAGACAGGGATCAAGACCATCCCCGAGAAAAAGAAATGCAAAAAAGCAAAATGGCTGTCTGAAAAGGCCTTACAAATAGCTGTGAAAAGAAGAGAAGCAAAAAGCAAAGGAGAAAAGGAAAGAAATATCCATGTGAATGCAGAGTTCTAGAGAATAGTAAGGAGAGATAAGAAAGCCTTCCTCAGCGATCAGTGCAAAGAAATAGAGGAAAACAATAGAATGGGAAAGACTAGAGATCTCCTCAAGAAAATCAGAGATACCAAGGGAACATTTCATGCAAAGATGGGCACAATACAGGACAGATATGGTATGCACCTAACACACGCAGAAGATATTATGAAGAGGTGGCCAGAATACACAGAAGAACTGTACAAAAAAGATCTTCATTACCCAGATAATCATGATGGTGTGATCACTCACCTAGAGCCAGACATACTGGAATGTAAAGTCAAGGGGGCCTTAGGAAGTATCACTATGAACAAAGTTAGTGGAGGTGATGGAATTCCAGTTGAGCTATTTCAAATCCTAAAAGATGATGCTGTGAAAGTGCTGCGCTCAATATGCCAGCAAATTTGGAAAACTCAGCAGTGGCCACAGGACTGGAACAGGTCAGTTTTCATTCCAATCTCAAAGGCAATGCCAAAGAATGCTCAAACTACCACACAGTGGCACTCATCCTCACACGCTAGCAAAGTAATGCTCAAAATTCTCCAAGCCAAGCTTCAACAATACGAGAACTGTGAAATTCCAGACGTTCAAGCTGGTTTTAGAAAAGGCAGAGGAACCAGAGATCATATTGTCAACATCTTCTGGATCATCGAGAAAGCAAGAGAGTTCCAAAAAAACATCTGTTTCTGCTTTATTGACTATGCCAAAACCTATGACTGTGTGGATCACAATAAACTGTGGAAAATTCTGAAAGAGATGGGGATACCAGACCACCTGACCTGCCTCTTGAGAAACCTGTATGCAGGTCAGGAAGCAACAGTTAGAACTGGACATGGAACAACAGACTACTTCCAAGTAGGAAAAGGAGTACGTCAAGGCTGTATATTGTCACCGTGCTTATTTAACTTACATGCACAGTACATCATGAGGAACGCTGGGCTGGAGAAGCACAAGCTGGACTCAAGATTGCTGGGAGAAATATCAATAACCTCAGATATGCAGATGACACCACTCTTATGGCAGAAAGTGAAGAACTAAGGAGCCTCTTGATGAAAGTGAAAGGAGAGTGAAAAAGTTGGATTAAAGCTCAACATTCAGAAAACTAAGATCATGGCATCCAGTCCCATCACTTCATGGCAGATAGATTGGAAACAGTGGAAACAGTGGCAGACTTTATTTTGGGGGACTCCAAAATCACTGCAGATGGTGACTGCAGCCATGAAATTAAAAAACGCTTACTCCTTGGAAGGAAAGTTATGACCAACCTAGACAGCATATTAAAAAGCAGAGACATTACTTTGCCAACAATGGTCCATCTAGTCAAGGCTATGGTTTTTCCAGTGGTCATGTATGGATGTGAGAGTTGGACCATAAAGAAACCTGAGCTCTGAAGAATTGATGCTTTTGAACTGTGGTGTTGGAGAAGACTCTTGAGAGTCCCTTGGACTGCAAGGAGATCCAAGCAGTCCATCCTAAAGGAAGTCAGTCCTGAGTGTTCATTGGATGTTGAAGCTGAAACTCCTATACTTTGGCCACTGATGCGAAGAGCTGACTCATTTGAAAAGACCCTGATACTGGGAAAGATTGAAGGCAGGAGGAGAAGGGGACGACAGAGGATGAGATAGTTGGATGGCATCAGTGACTCAATGGGCATGAGTTTGAGTAAACTCCTGACAGGGAGGCCTGGCGTGCTGCAGTCCATGGTGTTGCAAAGAGTTGGACACGACTGAGTGACTGAACTGAACTGAACTGTCCCTGTTAAATGTACGGCTTGCAAATATCAAAGCACTATATAGTATATCTAAAGCTAACAAAATGTGGCATGTCAACTATATTTTGACTTTTAAAAAATAAGTAATCTGGGGATAAATAATCATGGAAAACTATATTTTTAAAAAGATATATATAAAACAGTGAAAAGTATTAGTTACTCAATCGTGTCTGACTCTTTGTGACCCCCTTGGACTCTAGTCTGCCAGGCTCCTCTGTCCAAGGGATTCTCCAGGCAAGAATACTTGAGTGGCTTGCCACTCCCGGGGATCTTCCCTATGCAGGGATCAAACCCAGGTCTCACTCATTACAGGCAGATTGTTTACTGTCTGAGCCAACAGAGAAGCCCATGTACATGTGTGTATATATATGTATATATATGCATATGTGTGTTGAGCAACAAATACACTATATACATATATATGCATATATAGTGTGTTTGTTGCTCAATTGTGTCCGACTCTTTGCAACCCCATAGACTGTAGCCCACCAGGCTCCTCTGTCCATGGGATTCTCCAGGCAAGAATGTTGAAGTGGGTTTCCATTTCCTCTCCAGGGGTTCTTCCTGACCCAGGGATTGAACCTAGGTCTTCTCCATTGCAGACAGATTCCTTACTATCTGAGCCATCAGGGAAGCCCATATCTAAATATGCCCATATATATCACTGTACAGACCATACTGAATCAGTTTGCTATACAGCAGAAGTCAACACATTGTGAATTATTAAAAATTTCAATTAAAAATTATTTTTCGGTATAAAGCACATAGAGTTTCATCTTGTTAGAACTGAAACCAAGCCCCACATTAAAAGTGTTTACAGACAAGGAGAGAGCCACCCAGTCTCACTGGAGAATGATGGCTTTAAAACCTGACAGCATCTCCTGTCAAGGAAATGCACTATTTGGTCCTGCAGGAATCATCTTCAAAGCCAGAGAACCTGGTTTAAGCATGGCCTTTATAAGAAGCTAATCATGGCCTGACTCCCACCAACCAGATGGCTAGGCCGCCTTCCCCTGGTGACATAAGGAGCCTGCTCCACACAGCTGTCCAAGCTGGGGGCTGACATGAAGATGCTGGAATCCGTCTGCTCTGCTCTTTCATCCACAGCCTCTGGGACCTGCAGTCCACAGTCAAGAGCGGGGTGAGCCACAGGGGCTGCAGCAGGTGAGGCCTCACCAGCAATTAGCTTCCATGCCCAGATATTTGCTCCTTTTCATGTTCCTAATCTTTTTACCAGAAATACCCCAGATTTTGTTCCAAGCTATACTGGGAGCATCACCCTCTTCAGAGGGCATTGGGAAGTCAGGTGTTTTCAACACTGAGGTCCCTTTGGAGAATGGCCCCCACACTGAATTAGGAAGTTCCAGAAGCATCACCAAGCTACTAGGGAGAACGTCAGTGTTAACAGAGCACTCCTAGACAACAGGTTAAGAGAGAATTTTGTATCAAAAGAAAAATTAGGTAAATTGGACTTTATTCTAGTTAAAAACATCTATGCATCAAAGGGCACCATCAATAGTGTAAAAAGACCAACCCACAGAATGGGAGTATGTATTTGTAAATCATATATTTAACAAGGTATTGATATGCAGAATATACAGAAAATGTCTACAACTCAACAGCAAAAAGCAAACAACTAGAGACTTCCCTGATGGTCCAGTGGCTAAGAATCCGCCTGCACATGCAGGGGACACGGGTTCAATCCCTGTTCTGGGGCCTGTGGGCCACAACTACTGACACACATGTGCCTAGAGCCTGTGCTCTGCAACAAGAGGGGCCACTGCTGCTCCACAACTGGAGAAGGCCTGTGTGCAGCAAAGACAGCAGCACCACAAATAGATAAATTAGCTCTTAAAAGTATATATAAAAAACTGGATTTAAAAATGGGCAAAGGAACTTAAATAGACATTTCTCCAATGAAGATATACAAATAAGCAAATAAGCACATGAAAAGACAGTCAATATCATTAATCATTGTGTGCGCGTGTGTTCAGTGGCTCAGTTGTGTACAATTCTTTGTGATCCCATGGATTGCAGTCCTCCAAGCTCTTCTGTACATGAAAATTTTCAGGCAAGAATAGTAGAGCGGGTTGCCATTTCCTACTCCGGGGCATCTTCCCAACCTAGGGATCGAACCTGTGTTTCCTGCATCTCCTGCCTTGGCAGTAAGATTCTTTACCATTGAGCCATCATTAATCATTCGTGAAATGCAAATCAAAACCACGTATCCATTAGGATGGCTACCATCAAAAAAAAAAAAAAGAAGGGGGTGGAGGTTGATGAGGAGGTAGAGAAACTGAAACACTTGCGCACAGCTGGTTGGGATGTGAAATGATGCAGCCTTTGTGGAAAACAGTATGGCAGCCTCTCAAAAATGAAACATAGAATAATCATATGATTCAGCAATTTCACATCAGCATACATACTGGAAAGAAGAGGAAATAGGAATCAAAAAGATATCTGTGCACCAGCGTTCATAGCAGTGTTATTCACGATGGTCAAAAGGTAGGAACAGCCTACATGTCCAATGTTAGATAAGTGAGTAAATGAAATGTGGAATATATACACAATGAAATATTATTCAGCCTTAGAATGGAAGGAAATTCTGACATGTACTACAAGATGAATGAACCTTGAAGACTTGATGCTTAAATAAGCGAGTCACAAAAGGACAAATACTGTACAATTCCATTCATATCAGCCCCCTAGAGTAGTCGAATTAATGGAGACAGAAAG
Source organism: Moschus berezovskii (assembly GCF_049115385.1). NCBI lineage: Eukaryota > Metazoa > Chordata > Mammalia > Artiodactyla > Moschidae > Moschus > Moschus berezovskii. Next base: position 73,074,203 of record NC_142477.1, read on the forward strand.
TAGAATGACGGTTTCCAGCAACTGGAGGCAGTAGACAGTGGGGAGTTAGTATTTGATGGATATAGCATTTTAGTTGGAGAAGATGAAAAACTTCTGGAGAGACATGGTGCTGATGGTAACATAACAGTGTGGATGAACTTGGGGTCACTGAACTACACACTTTCAAAAAGCGGTTAAACAGTAAATTTTATGGTGTATCTTACCACAGTGAGACAGAAAAGATTGTCAGCCGAGTAACTGAACCACAGAATCACCCTTGACCTTGTCCCCCTCCTCAGCTCCACTGGTAAAGACATAGCGGGTTACAGAGCTCTCTGGATTTACGTTCTAAATCTCTGTAGCGGGTTGATTGCAAATTAACACCAGGAATCCTTCTCTCCATAAGCCTCCTATCCTTCTCCATCAGAGGGCAGACAGACTGAAACCAGTCACAGAAAACCAACCAGTCTCATCACATGGACCACAGCCTTGTCGAACTCAATGAAACTAGGAGCCAGGCCATGTAGGGCCACCCGAGACAGACGGCTCATGGTGGAGACTTCTGACAGAATGTGGTCCACTGGACAAGGGAGAAGGGAATGGCATTATTCTTGCCTTGAGAGTTCCATGAACAGTATGAAAAGGCAAAAAGATAGGACACTGAAAGATGAACTCCCCAGGTTCAGTTCAGTTCAGTTGTCAGTCATGTCCGACTCTCTGCGACCCCATGAACCACAGCACGCCAGGCCTCCCTGTCTATCACCAATTCCTGGAGTTCACTCAAACTCATGTCCATCGAGTCGGTGATGCCATCCAGCCATCTCATTCTCTGTCGTCCCCTTCTCCTCCCACCCCCAATTCTTCCTAGCATCAGACTCTTTTCCAGTGAGGTGCCAAATATGCTACTGGAGATCAGTGGGGAAATAACTCCAGAAAGAATGAAGAGACAGAGCAAAAGCAAAAATAACGCCCAGCTGTGGATGTGACTGGTGATGAAAGCAAGGTCCGATGCTGTGAAGAGAAATATCACAGATGAACCTGGAATGTTAGATCCATGAATCAAGGCAAATTGGAAGTGGTCAAACAGGAGATGGCAAGAATAAATGTCAACATTTTAGGAATCAGTGAACTAAAATGGACAGGAATGGGTGAATTTAACTCAGATGACCATTATATCCACTACTGTGGGCAGGAATCCCTTAGAAGAAATGGAGTAGCCATTTCAACAAAAGAGTCTGAAATGCAGTACTTGGATGCAATCTCAAAAACGGCAGAATGATCTCTGTTCATTTCCAAGGCAAACCATTCAATATCACAGTAATCCAAGTCTATGCCCCAACCAGAATGCTGAAGAAGCTGAAGTTGAACGGTTCTATAAAGACCTACAAGACCTTTTAGAACTAACACCCAAAAAAGATGTCCTTTTCATTATAGGGAACTGGAATGCAAAAGTAGGAAGTCAAGAAACAGGCAATAACAGGAGTAACAAGCAAATTTGGCCTTGGAGTACAGAATGAAGCAGAGCAAAGGCTAATAGAGTCTGCCAAGAGAACGCACTGGTCATAGCAAACACCCTCTTCCAACAACACAAGAGAAGACTCTACACATAGACATCGCCAGATGGTCAACACCAAAATCAGATTGATTATATTCTTTGAGCCAAAGATGGAGAAGCTCTATACAGTCAGCAAAAACAAGACCAGGAGCTGACTGTGGCTCAGATCATGAACTCCTTATTGCCAAATTCAGACTGAAATTGAAGAAAGTGGGGAAAACCACTAGACCATTCAGGTATGACCTAAATCAAATCCCTAACAATTATACAGTGGAAGTTAGAAATAGATTTAAGGGACTAGATCTGATAGGCAGAGTGCCTGATGAACTATGGACAGAGGTTTGTGACATTGTACAGGAGACAGGGATCAAGAGCATCCCCGAGAAAAAGAAATGCAAAAAAGTAAAATGGCTGTTTGAGGAGGCCTTACAAATAGCTGTGAAAAGAAGGGAAGCAAAAAGTAAAGGAGAAAAGGAAATATATACCCATTTGAATGCAGAGTTCCAGAGAATAGTAAGGAGAGATAAGGAAACCTTCCTCAGTGATCAGTGCAAAGAAATAGACGAGAACAATAGAATGGGAAAGACTAGAGATCTCCTCAAGAAAATTAGAGATACCAAGGGAACATTTCATGCAAAGATGAGCACAATAAAGGACAGAAATGGTATAGCTCTAACAGAAGCAGAAGATATTATGAAGAGGTGGCCAGAATACACAGAAGAACTGTGCAAAAAAGATCTTCATTACCCAGATAATCATGATGGTGTGATCACTCACCTAGAGCCAGACATCCTGGCATGCGAAATCAAGTGGTCCTTAGAAAGCATCACTACGAACAAAGCTAGTGGAGGTGATGGAATTCCAGTTGAGCTATTTCAAATCCTAAAAGATGATGCTGTGAAAGTGCTGCACTCAATATGCCAGCAAATTTGGAAAACTCAGCAGTGGCCACGGGACTGGAAAAGGTCAGTTTTCATTCCAATCTCAAAGAAAGGCAATGCCAAAGAATGCTCAAACTACCACACAGTTGCACTCATCCTTACACGCTAGCTCAAAATTCTCCAAGTCAGGCTTCAGCAATACATGAACCGTGAACTTCCAAACGTTCAAGCTGGTTTTAGAAAAGGCAGAGGAACCAGAGATCAAATTGCCAACATCTGCTGGATCACTGAGAAAGCAAGAGAATTCCAGAAAAACATCTATTTCTGCTTTATTGACTATGCCAAAGTCTTTGACTGTGTGGATCACAATAAACTGTGGAAAATTCTAAGAGATGGGGATACCAGACCACCTGACCTGCCTCTTGAGAAATCTGTATGCGGGTCAGGAAGCAACAATTAAAACTGGACATGGAACAACAGACTGCTTCCAAGTAGGAAAAGGAATACGTCAAGGCTGTATATTGTCACCGTGTTTATTTAACTTACATGCAGAGTACATCATGAGAAACGCTGGACTGGATGAAGCACAAGCTGGACTCAAGATTGCCAGGAGAAATATCAATAACCTCAGATATGCAGATAACACTACCCTTATGGCAGAAAGTGAAGAAGAACTAAAATCCTCTTGATGAAAGTGAAAGAAGAGAGTGAAAAAGTTGGCTTGAAGCTCAACATTCAGAAAACTAAGATCATGACATCCGGTCCCATCACTTCACGGCAAATAGATAAACAGTGGAAACAGTGTCAGACTTTATTTTTTTGGGCTCCAAAATCACTGCAGATGCTGACTGCAGCCATGAAATTAAAAGACGCTTACTCCTTGGAAGGAAAGTTATGACCAACCTAGACAGCATATTAAAAAGCAGAGACATTACTTTGCCAACAATGGTCCATCTAGTCAAGGCTATGGTTTTTCCAGTGGTCATGTATGGATGTGAGAGTTGGGCTGTGAAGAAAGCTGAGTGCCGAAGAATTGATGCTTTTGAACTGTAGTGTTAGAGAAGACTCTGGAGAATCCCTTAGACTCCAGGGAGATCCAAGCAGTCCATCCTAAAAGAAGTCAGTCCTGAATATTCATTGGAAAGACTGATGTTGAAGCTGAAACTCCAATACTTTGGCCACCTGATGCGAAGGGCTGACTTATTTGAAAAGACCCTGATGCTGGGAAAGATTGAAGGCAGGAGAAGGGGATGACAGAGGATGAGATAGTTGGATGGCATCACTGACTCAATGGACATGAGTTTGAGTAAACTTGGGAATTGGCGATGGACAGGGAGGCCTGGCGTGCTGCAGTCCATGGGGTTGCAAAGAGTTGAACATGACTGAGTGACTGAACTGAACTGATCCATCTCTCCCTGAATGCATGTCCTTTACAATGTGACTTTGTTGCTCCTCCCATCAAGAAGTAGAGTCTATTTTGTTAGCCCTAGAATCTGGGCTGGCTTTGCAGCCTGCTTACCCCAGTAGGATCTCATAAAAGTGGTGTGCCAGTTTTAATCTTGTCCTCAGGAGATCTTGCCTGCTTCTGCTTGCCCTGTTGGAACCCTCTCACTGTCATTAGAGCGAGCTAGAGGTAGCCAGGTGGATGATGAGAAACTATATGAAGAGAGCCCAGTTATCCAGCTCAGGTCATCCCAAACCATCCCACAGCCAGGGGTCCCCAAGCACATGAGTGAGGCCAGCCATGATCACAGAGCTGATAACATTCAGTTGGCATGAGTAGGCCCTGCCAAGACCAGAAAACTGGCCTGTTGACCAGTAAACTCAAGAGCAGAAATACATGTTTATTGTTTGCAACCATTCTTGGGGTTGGGAGGAAGGTTGTTATGCAGCCACAGCTAACTGATACAGTACCGCCACCATGACTGTCTTCTACTCTAAGGAAGCATATTGACATTAACCTTAGTTTTCCATCCTTCTGAGAAGGCTAATGGGAAGGATCCTTACATTTAAAACCTTCAGCAGAATATGTCGAGTCACTGATTGACTTGCTCTAATTTTTTAAGTTTTTTTATCTTTGATAAGTGAAGATTTCTCAGGTGAGAAATGGCCTTCTGCTATCTCTTTGATTCTTGTTCTGTTTCAATTTTTCTTCTATGTTTGTTTCTCTTTCTAGTGCACACAAGCTGTGTGCATGATGGATCTGTGGGTCTTTTCACCATGTTTCCTACCCTCCCCTTCATGTCCTTCCTTCAGTCTTGTTCTCTGTGTTTTAAGAAAATTCCTCTTTAATTCACAAATTTGGTATTTTGTAGTATTCAAATTCCTGTCGCTTCCTCCGTGACATTTTAAATTTCTTATCATGATTTTCACTCCCTAGAATATTTTTCTGATTCTCAAATTACTTTCTTTTCATTACTGCTTAACCTTGTTTTCCAAAGGTTGTGTCTTTCAGATCTTACTGAAAAGATAAATGAGAACTTGGTCCAGACACCCCTGTAAGTATGTAAAGATGTTACATACATCTTCCTGCTGCTGCTGCTGCTGCTGCTAAGTCGCTTCAGTTGCATCCGACTCTGTGTGACCCCATAGATGGCAGCCCACCAGGCTCCGCCGTCCCTGGGATTCTCCAGGAAAGAACACTGGAGTGGGTTGCCATTTCCTTCTCCAATGCATGAAAGTGAAAAGTGAAAGTGAAGTCACTCAGTCGTGTCCAACTCTTCGTGACTCCACAGACTGCAGCCCACCAGGCTCCTCCATCCATGGGATTTTCCAGGCAAGAGTACTGGAGTGGGGTGCCATTGCCTTCTCCGTACACCTTTCCAACTTTTTAGTAATTACATTTTAAGGGACATTATTGCTTTTGAACTATAAAGAAAGCTGAGCACCAAAGAATTGATGCTTTTGAACCGTGGTGTTGAAGAAGACTCTTCAGAGTCCCTTGGACTGCAAGGAGATCCAACAGTCCATTCTAAAGGAGATCAGTCCTGAATATTCATTGGAAGGACTGATGCTGAAGCTGAAACTCGATTACTTTGGTCACCTGATGCGAAGAACTGACTCACTAGAAAAGGCCTGATGCTGGGAAATATTGAAAGCGGGAGGAGAAGGGGATGACACAGGGTGAGATGGTTGGATGGCATCACCGACTCAATGGACATGAGTTTGAGCAAACTCTGGGAGCTGGTGATGGAGAGAGAGGCCTGGCGTGCCTCAGTCCATGGGGTTGCAAAGAGTCGGACACAACTGAGCAACTGAAATGAACTGATTGCTTTTGGGTTTTTTTTTTTTTTTTGGCTGCATTTTGTGTCTTGTGGGATGATCTTGTTCAATCCTGACCAGGGATCGAACGTGGGCCACAGCAGTGAAAGTGCTATGTCCTAACCATCGGATCAACAGAGAATTCCCAGGTGACTTTAGCTTTAATTTCTCTAGGTAGACCCTTTCTTTTGATCTGCTGAATTCTTTCCATATTCTAGGTAATTTTGCTGTTTGTTCATTCTTATAGGAATGGTGGTTTTGGTAACTGGTGGAGTGGTGGTGGTGATGGTGAAGGTGGTGATGGTGATGATGGTGATGGTGGTGGTGGTGATGGTGATGGTGGTGGTGGTGATGGTGGTGATGGTGGTGGTGGTGATGGTAGTGATGATGGTGGTGATGGTGATGGTGGTGGTGATGGTGGTGATTGTGGTGATGGTGGTGGTGGTGGTGGTGGTTGTGGTGATAGTGGTGGTGATTGTGGTGATGGTGGTTGTGATGGTGGTGGTGATGGTGGTGATGGTGATGGTGGTGGTGGTGGTGGTGATGGTGATGGTGGTGGTGGTGATGGTGATGGTGGTGATGGTGGTGGTGGTGATGGTAGTGATGATGGTGGTGATGGTGATGGTGGTGGTGGTGGTGGTGATGGTGATGGTGGTGATGGTGATGGTGGTGGTGGTGGTGGTGGTGGTGGTGATGGTGGTGATGGTGGTGGTGATGGTGGTGGTGATGGTGGTGGTGGTGGTGATGGTGATGGTGGTGATGGTGGTGGTGGTGGTGATGGTGGTGATGGTAGTGGTGATGGTGGTGATGGTGATGGTGGTGGTGGTGGTGATGGTGGTCGTGATTGTGGTGGTGGTGATGGTGGTGGTGGTGGTGATGGTGGTGGTGGTGGTGGTGATGGTGGTGATGGTGGTGATGGTGATGGTAGTGATGATGGTGGTGATGGTGGTGGTGATTGTGGTGATGGTGGTGATGGTGATGGTGATTGTGGTGGTGGCTGTGGTGATGGTGGTGGTGGTGGTTATGGTAGTGATGATAGTGGTGATGGTGATGGTGGTGGTGGTGGTGATGGTGGTGGTGATGGTGATGGTGATGGTGGTGGTGGTGGTGGTAGTGGTGGTGATGGTAGTGGTGGTGGTGGTGGTGATGGTGGTGATGGTGGTGATGGTGGTGGTGGTGGTGGTGGTGGTGATTGTGGTGATGGTGGTGATGGTGGTGGTGGTGGTAATGGTGGTGATGATGGTGGTGGTGATGGTGATGGTGATGGTGGTGGTGGCGATGGTGCTGATGGTGCTGATGGTGATGGTGGTGGTGGTGGTGATGGTGCTGATGGTGCTGATGGTGATGGTGGTGGTGGTGATGGTGATGGTGGTGGTGGTGATGGTGGTGGTGGTGGTGGTGGTGGTGATGGTGGTGGTGATTGTGGTGATGGTGGTGGTGGTGGTGGTGGTGGTGATGGTGGTGGTGGTGGTGGTGATGGTGGTGATGGTGGTGGTGATGGTGGTGATGATGGTGGTGATGGTGATGGTGGTGGTGATTGTGGTGATGGTGATGGTGGTGATGGTGATGGTGATGGTGGTGGTGGCTGTGGTGATGGTGGTGGTGGTGGTTATGGTAGTGATGATAGTGGTGATGGTGATGGTGGTGGTGGTGGTGGTAGTGATGGTGGTGGTGATGGTGATGGTGGTGGTGGTGGTGGTGGTGGTGGTGATGGTAGTGGTGGTGATGGTGGTGGTGGTGGTGATGGTGGTGATGGTAGTGATGGTGGTGGTGATGGTAGTGATGGTGGTGGTGATGGTGGTGGTGGTGGTGGTGGTGTTGGTGATTGTGGTGATGGTGGTGATGGTGGTGGTGGTGGTGATGGTGGTGATGATGGTGGTGGTGATGGTGATGGTGGTGGTGGTGATGGTGCTGATGGTGATGGTGGTTGTGGTGGTGATGGTGCTGATGGTGATGGTGGTGATGGTGATGGTGGTGGTGATGGTGGTGGTGGTCTTGGTGGTGGTGGTTATAATAGGGGTGGTGATCTCACCCCAGGGCCTTGTCAATCCTCATTGGTTATCTGCAAAGCAGCTTCACCATGAGGGCTGTGGTCTCCTGGAGTCCATCTCTAGCTTGTCTTGACCAGGGTGGGAGGACCAGCCACATCCTACAACCACAGACAAGCAGAGCCTGTCACTGACCAGTCCTTAAAAAAGGAGTCCCTGTGGGACAGACAAGGACTTGGCTGGGGGAGCACAGGCATTGGAGGAGGGAGGGTGGGGAGGCCTTCCATGGAAGGGGCCATGGGTTAATGGACCAAGCACTGGTTTTAGCACCCACTGCCTTATATTATTATCCCAGCTCTGCCACCGTGGGACCTTGGGGGGTTTACTCCACCTCACTGAGCCTTGATTTTCTTGACTGTAAAATGGAGCTAATAGTGTACTGTTAGCATACTAATAGTGACTAAACAAATGTTACTTCCCTTTCCCATTTTCCATGAGTCTCATTTCAGGCAGGAGGCTAGGCCTAAGGCAGTTTCCATCTGAGATCCCAAAGCCAAGATTTCCCACAGACAGTCTCATGCTGGTGGAATTGGAGGTGGGGTGTCATGGTTAGAGCGCAAACTTTAGCCCCAGACAGCCCTGAGCGCTGCATGACCTTGGCTAATACATGTGACCCCGCTGCACCTTGGGTTCTTAGGCATTGTGGGGTTAACGCTGTACTACCTCATGGAGCTGCTGTGAGTGGATGCTGGGACATGAGAGCACTCTTTGAATGGTGTTTGTGAAAGGATTTGGCAATCCCTGAAGTGGGTTTGTATAATGTAGTTTGAAGAGAAATATTACAGTGTTTGCTGTGTCTACTCACTGGCCAGGAACCAGCTGGTCTGAATGCTTCTTGCGAGAGAGATTGACAAGGGCACACGTCCACTCTACTGTCACTGTCCCAGCTTACCGTGGCCTCATTCAGAGTGGGCATGATTGGCCTGGAGAGGGGTGAGTTAACAACCCTCCCTCAGTCATATTTGACCATCACACAGTCAGAAAGGAGGGCTCAGCAGGCGCTGCTTTCATGTTGTTCTATATTTACCCCTCATTGGTCTATCCATGGGACCGGGTGTGTGCTGATCCCTGCCCAGCGCCTCCCTGGCTCCCAGGGGCTCGTTATCACAGGACACAGACCCCTTATCTCTGCTGAAGGCTCAGGCAGCAATTTGCTTTCAGGTTGAAACCTCCTCAAATCAATTTCGGATGCTTTCTGTGTGACAGCCCATGGCTGCGGGCACCTCCCTGGTCCCCTTGACTGGTCTCTGCCTCTCGACAGTGATTCAAAGGAGCTTTTGGAAACCTTTTACCCTGCCAACAAGTCATCATTCATTCATGCACTCAGTCAATGTTTATTGAGACCTTGTGCTGGGGGCTGGGGATATAAGCCTTCATAAGATATATATGAGGACATGACCCTTCCTGGAGCTCATAGGGAATAAAATAATCATGCGGTAATGAGTGCTGTCTTATGAAGAGACAGCAGAGAGATAATGAAAAGACTGTCTTTGGCTGGTGTGGGAAGCTCCCAATGCTACTGCATTGGGTCCCCAAGAGGCTTCCCGCAAACCTCCACATTCTGCTGGTTCAGGACTTTTAAAAGTTATTTCTTTATTGAAATATAGTTGATTTACAATGTTGTGTTAATTTCTGTTGTGCAACAAAATGACTCAGTTAACACATATATACATTCTTTTAAAAATTCTTTTCCATTATGTTTATCTCAAGATGGATTGGAAAGATCCCTTGGAAGAGGAAATGGCAACCCACTCCAGGATTCTTGCCTGGAGAATCCCATGGACAGAGGAGCTTTGTGGGCTACAGATATAGGGTCACAAAGAGCCGGACACGACTGAGCCATGCACTGTGTAATAGGGTAGGACCTTGTTGTTTATCCATTCTATATGTAACAGTTTGCATCTACTTTCCCCAGACTCCCAGTCCATCCCTCCCACACTGCCTTCCCCTTGGCAACCAAGAGTTTGTTCTCTGTCTGTGAGTCTTTCTGTTTCATAGATAAGTTCATCTGTGCCACACATGACTGATATCACATGGTGTTTGTCTCTCTGTCTTGATTAGTATGGTAATGTATGGTTTCATCTATGTTGCTGTGAACGGCATCATTTTGTTCTTTCTTATGGCTCAGTTGTTTTTCATCGTATATATGAACCACATCTTCTTTATCCATTTAACTGTTGATGAACATTTTGGTTGTTTCCATGTCTTGGCTATTGTGAATAGTGTGGCTATGAACATAGAACTTGTGTATCTTTTTGGATTAGAGTTTTGTCCAGATGCATGCCCAGGAGTGGGATTGCGGGACAATAGAACAGCTCTATTTTTACTTTTCTGAGGAAACTCCATACTGTTTTCCATAGTGGTTGTGCCAACTGACACTCCCACCAACAGTGCAGGAGGGTTCCCTGTTCTCCATACGCTCTCCAGTGTTTGTTATTTGTAGACTTCTTAATGATGGCCATTCTGGCTCAGAAGTCTCATCAACATCCTGGGATCATATCCTTAATTCAAAGGTTGCCCAAGCTATAATGGGCTGAATTGTGTCCCTATAAAGATCTGTTAAAGTCCTAACCCCTAGGGTCTCAGCATGTGACCTTATTTGGAAATAGGGTTGTTCCTGATATAATTAGTTAATATGGGGTCATTAGGGTGGGCTCTATGACTGGTGTCCTTATAAGAAGAGGAAATTGGACACAGAGACAGATGTGCTCCAGGGAGGATGATAGAAAGAAACAGAGGCAGAGAACAGCCAAGGGGTGACAAAGACAAGACTGTAGTGAGGTATCTGCAAGGCAAGGAACGTCAAAGATCATCAGCAACCACCAGCGGCTAGGAGAGGCAAGGAAGGGTTCTCCCCTAGAGCCGTTAGAAGGAAAGGGTCCTGCAACCCCTGGATTTCAGACTTCCAGCCTCCAGAACTCTGAGAATACAGTTCTCTGTTGTTTTACACCACCTACTCGTGCACCAAGTCCTCAGTGAGCAGTTACTTTGTCCAGACACTGTGCTAGATCTAGGGACACAGCTGGGGCCTGGAGCCCGGCCGAGGGGTAAGCTGGTAGAGGGCCTGGGGCAGAGGAGCCTGGCCCAGGGCACCATCATGGAAAGGCATCTCAGGGTGAGACTGGAACCAGAGGCAGAGGAGGTGTGAAACCGTCCTCTCTGGTGGACAGAGCTGGGTGGGGGGCTGTGAGGTGGGACTTCCGGGGCAGACCCTCCCATCCTCGGGGCTGTGGTCATCACCAGTTTGTTTCTCTTAATGGGCCCAACACAGCAGAAGAGGCTTCTACTTCAAAACCTTCAGTCTCATCCAATAGTTAGGCCTCCCTGAGATTGCCCCAGACAACATTGGACGGAGTTTGGGGGCATCCCCAAAACTCTCCAGTCACATGTACCAGGGTGTTACCAGTCTAACCCATGCGTCACTCAGCCTCACTCAGGGCCATTATGTCAGCATTCTGTTTGCAAGGCTCCATGTGTTTGCCCTGTGCCACTCCCTCCCCAGACCTGTTCTCACCTGTTGACCACATGCCTTGTCCAAGAGAGAGCAACCGAGGTTAAGATCCGACTTCCTCGGATTATTGATAACATTCCAGGTATCTATTGCTGTGGAAGATAGCCAACCTGTGCTTAATGGCATCAAACAACCACCATTTAACTCTTCCATGGGTCAAGAATTCAGACAAGACACAGTGTGGGTGACTTATCTTTGCTCTGTGAAGTCGGGGCCCCCAGTAGGTAGACTGGAATGGCTGAGGCTGGAGTCCTCTGCAGCCTCCTACACTCCCCTGCCTGGTGCCTGGGCTGGGATGACTCAAGAGCTGGGCTGATTTGGAACTGACAATCCAAGCATCTACATTAGCTTCTCCATGTGGCCTGGGCTTCCTCACAGTATGGTAGCCTCAGTGTTGTTGAACTTCTTACCTGGCAGCTGTTTCTTCAAGGGCAATGGATCCAGAGAACAAGGCAGAAGCGGTATGGTCTTTTATCACCTAACCTTGGAAGTCATAGAGAATCACCTCCAATGTATTCCATCAGTCAAAGCAGTCTCAAGCCCTTGGAGACTCAAGAAGAAGGACAAGGAGCCTGTGGACACAGACACAGACCCCTCCTGCAGAGGACACGTGTTTTAATTTGTCACTATGTTTCAAAACCACACAGTCAATGACAAGAAAACCTAGGACAAACCTAGACAGCATGTTAAAAAGCAGAGACATCACTTTGCCAACAAAGGTCCATCTAGTCCAAGCTATGGTTTTTCCAGTAGGCATGTATGGATGTGACTGTGGGACCACAAAGAAGGCTGAGCACCAATCAATTGATGCTTTTAAACTGTGGTCCTGGAGAAGACTCTTGGCAGTCCCTTGGACAGCAAGGAGATCAAACCAATAAATACTAAAGGAAATCCACCCTGAATATTCACTGAAAGGACTGATGCTGAAACTGAAGCTCCAATACTCTGGCCACCTGATGTAGAGTTGACTCATTGGAAAAGACCCTGATGCTGAGAAAGATTGAGAGCAAGAGGAGAAGGGGGCAACAGAGGATGAGACAGTTGGATGGCATCACTGACTCAATGGACATGAATCTGAGCAAATTCCAGGAGACAGTGAAGGACAGGGAAGCCTGGTGTGCTGCAGTCCACAGGGTTGTTAAGAGTTGGACACAACTTAGCAACTGAACAACAATAGGGAGGAAACCAGACTCCCTCAGATGAAGGGATACCTCACTTGACTGACAGCTCCTGGCCCTCCCCTCAAGCACAGGATGAGGTCCAAATCCGTTGGCATAAAAATCAAAGTCCATAGCCTGTCCCAGACTGCGTTCCACCCACCTCTGGGCCTCTGGGCTCTCCCTGAACTGGCCAAATGCTTTCACACGAGTGTGCCACCCCCTGGCCAGCATGGGCCAGAGGACCCGTGACCCTCAAAGGGTGTCATTGGGGCCACAGCTCCTGGGATTATCCCTCCAGAGGCCCTGAGTCCCCAAGGGGACACAGAAACCCACCTGAAGCTCTGGATCCTCAGCCTAGAGGTGATGCCCCTCATTCCCCACTAATGACTCAGCCACCTGTCTTCCCTCCCTGAGCTCTGCTCCACTTGAAGCGGCACAGATCCCCAGCTGGGGCTTCAAAGGCGTGGGGGACGGGGGATTGAGTGGCCCTAAACACAGGAATCAGAGCTGCTTGCGATTCTCTAGAGTTCCCGCCCAAACTCATAACTATTCGCAGGCACAGACAGCTGAGCTCTGTCTGCACTCTTGAAAGGGCTGCCTTTGAAGCTGGCAGTGGAGCGCTGAATGGCCCCCCTGAGTGGGCACCAAACCCAGAAAAGAGGAGACAGGGCCACCTCTGGAAGGGGCCACTCTGTTTAAAGGACCCATGGCCACTGCCAGGAGGCGAGAAGAGCGACAGGAGGAATACACTTCTCTGCTGGTGACCTCTGGTCCCCAACGAAATGATGACCATGGGATTGAAGGGGACCGAGAGTCCAGGGACAAAGCCACTCCTCATTTCAGTTGACAAGCCTCAGCCCAACCTTTTCCTGGTGGACAGTGAAACTAGAGGGAAAACCCTTGCTCTTTGGACCTGCGAGCTCTTTGCTTCCTTACTCCCTTCATTCATTCATTGGTTCTTTCCGTCATTCAACACAGAGTGACCGAGAGCCTGCTGTTTACATGGTCCTGCTGGGCTCAGCACGGGAGGTTGCCAGGTGGCCAGGCCAACTCCCCCTCCCCCAGACACTAGATGATCAGACCAGCATGAGTTCACATCCTAGTCCAGCTTCTTGCTAGCTGAGTCTCCCTGAATGGTGGCCCCTCAAAGATACATCCACCTCAAATCTCTGGAACCTGTGAATGTGACCTTATTTGGGAAAGGGGCACACAGCAGGAGCTTAGGAAATGTTGGCCATTTTTCAATTGTCCCATGTCCCCCACCCCACTGCCTGGCTGGGAACAAAGTCTTGGTCTCCAGTGAATTTCTAAGTCGGACCCTGAAAAAGAGACATGAAAAACTTGATTTTGATACCATGTAGACGTTTTAAGGGGGTCTGCTCATGCTACCTGCCACCCTGAATTGCCTGCATTCCCTGGCATTTTGTGTGAAGGTCCTCAGGCTCCTGGACAAGAATGAACTCTGAGGTGATTAGACAGATCAAATTCACAAGTGTACAAGCTAAATACACTCTGCACTTGAACTCTTGCCCTCGAACGGCACTGTGTGATGAAGCATGAGTGAAAGCCTTCTTTCTGTATTTATATTCGTCTTCAATAACTCCTAATGTTTAGAGGCTTTTTAAACTTTTTGTTTGGAAATCATTACAGACTCACAGGAAGTCACAACAATAGTACAAACGATTCAGGGTTCTGTGGACCCTTCACCCAGCCTCCCCTAGTGGTAACCACTGCTTATAGAGCAGTAGTTCACTGTCAAAAGGAGACCGACCTGGGTATGATACTGTCAGCTATTATTCTGTTCTTGCCAATTTTCTTCATATGTGTTCAGTTTTGTGTGTGCGTCTGTGTAATTTTATCCCAGGAATAGACTGGTGTCACCACCGCTGAAATCGAGACACAGACCAGATGCATCCCCACATGGCACCTTCCTCATGCATCCCTTCACAATCCCAGGTATGCATACCTCGTACCCTGGGAACCTCTAATCTGTTCTCCATCTCACCAGTTTTGTCATTTTGGGAGTGTTATATACGTGGACTCGCAGAGTAGTCAACCTTTGAGACTGGCTTTCTTCACTAAGCATCATTCTCCTGAGATCCATCCAGAGGGTTGCATCTATGAACAGTTTAATTTCTTTTACCGCTGAGTAGTATTCAATTGTAAGGATGAACGTGATTTTGTTTAGCCATTCACCCGTTGAAGGACATTTGAGTTGTTTCCAGTTTGAGGCTACTAAAGATGATTTGAACATTCGTCTACAGGTTTCTTTATGGGTGTACGTTTTCATTTCCTATGAGATAAATACCCAAGCAAATGTTCAGTTTTAAGCTTCTCTATTATCTGGAACAAGTCTGCTAAGCTGTCATGATCAGCAAAGACTTTAGAATTTGCGTTTTAAAACACCAGCTAGGCAGTCATTTTTCTGAAGAGAAATCATCTTGTTTTCACACTGATTTTGTAGATGGGGCTCCTTCTATACAGAATCTGCATATGAAAGAATATTAATATGCTCTTTTTGTCAGAGATAATTGTGTTAGTCTCATAATCAATTTAAAAAGTAGAGAAGAGACAGCCATTGTACCGCCATTCCACTGATGGTGACATTGAAACCAGTGGTTGATGTGGTTTTGTTTTTCATTCTGCCAAGCCTGAACTGTCCTAATGGGCCACCCACAGGCTTGGTGGCAGCATTGCCCCAAAGGGGCACATTCGCCACAGTGACAGCAGTGTCTGTGTAGAGACGGCAGACTCACCCCAGCAGCCGGGGCTGGGCCTGGCCAGACGCCCGCCTCCACCCTTCCCTCCCACCTCTGTGGGCCCCATTGTGGCCATCCCCACTGTGCCTGAGAGCCCGGAACACAGCGCCTCCAGACTCACAGCCCTCCGCATCTCATGCAGCAGGCCTTCTGCCGCTGACTGCAGTTCAGCATCCCAGGAGACAGCACCTCCTTGACCGCACCCAGCATCCAGCTCAGACCAGGATGTCCCATTGAGGCCTGGCCACCAGGGGCGACCATCAGGCCCACACACTCATCTGGGCTCCCTATGTTGACTCACAGACCAGGGCCTCCTGTGGCCCAAGAAGAATGTCAGCCAGAGAAAAAGAACCAACAAGACGAAAGCCATGGTCTTTTGCAACCATCGCTTTTGCTGTGTTTCATTCATATTTGCAGAAGCAACAGAACAGAATGTATAAGAGGATCTTGCTTTGTTTTAAGAAGAAAATAACTTGCCATATCTCGTCAAACCTAAGATGCCCTAGTTTGTAAGACTAAAACTGCTTTATGTACCATAAAGAAAGAAAATGTGATTCCATTTAAACCACAACACATGACTGTAAGACATCTTGAGTTCAGAGATGCTCACAGTAAAGCCATGTGCATCTTGGAATCAGATGAAATTCAGGATACAAAAGTTAAGAAGCACCTCCTGGAATGGTAACAGATCTTCTCTCTGTGTGGAGCATCCTATGCCCACCTGGGTGACTGCTATTTACTCTAAGAGCTCAGTTCAGATGTCTTCTCCCAGGGTGGATGCCCCAGGACATTTGGACTCTATTCTGCGAGCACAGAAGTTGCAAAATGATGGACTGTGTGTCAGTCTGGTGCAGAGATGTGTTTTGTTTGGCCTGAGCAGGGTTTTTTTCTTATTTGCCCATAATCAAAACTTTTTTGAAAATCTAACATCAAAATAGGAGAGAGCTGTTGTATGCTTTAAAATTTAAATATAGCTAAATTAACTACAAAATTAATTAAATACATAATTATGTTATCTTGGTAGATTAACAAGAATTAGTGAACTGATAAGGCTGAACTGAACTGAAGGCTTTCTGTGATGGAATACAAATTCAGGAAGTTGTGTGGATCATTAGTGTTGCTTTCTTCTAAACAAACACCCTACTGTGAATCTGGCCTTTCTTCCTGTCAGCAAGCACAATAATGTATAACAACCGAAAATACTGAGCATGGCTGAAAACCATGGTAATCTTGCAGGAATCTTGGACAGTTTACATCAATAAGGTAAGAATGTGGAATTTGAACCAGCCATTTCTTTTATGTTTTTTCCTTTTCCTCTTCCAAGGAAGGACACAGTAAATCTCTAGCAAAATGCATGTTGATCCTTCCACAAGCGTCCCCTGTGTGGGTCACTAAGGTGGTACCCCTAGTGAGCAGCATGTGACCCAGAGTATGGCATCAATTTCCAGGATCCATGCAGGTTGTTTTTGTTTATCTTTTGGGTTTTTGCTTGTTTGTTTTCTTCTTTAATTAGTGGCTAACATTTAAGAATCAAGAGTTTCAAAAAATCCAACTATCTGGCTTTTCTAGGAAAACCTGAACGTGTGACATTCCTGAGCCGGGGTCCCTGCTTGGCCTAAAGATGTCTGTGTTGTGACCCCTGCCACAAGCAGGAGGAGACAGAGGGATTCAAGGAGGGTATGGCATGAGCTTCTGAAAGAGGGGCTGATGTCTGGCGGTGATTTAATGAGGAAGGACTGACTGGGATCAGTTAGAAGCTGCTGGAGTGATTCAGGCAGGAAATGGGGAGGCCTGAGCTGGGATGAGGCTGCACGTAGAAGTAGGGGCCTCTGTGACTGGCCAGAGAGAAGAGCTGAAGACATGAGAAAGGGACTTCCATGGTGGTCCAGTGTTCCAGACTCCATGCTTCCACTTCATGGGCTTTGATCACTGGTCTGGGAGATGAGATTCCACATGCTACATGGCCAAAAAAGAAAGATATAGGAAATAGGTTGAGATTCTGGCTTTGGCACTAGAGGTCAGGGAGGGTGGGGGAGGATTCCAGGTGGGGATAAGGTTGCAACCAAAATTGGCAACCCTGGGGTTGACAAAGGTTTTGACACCCAGCTTCTGCATCCTCAGTCACTGTCCTATTTAAGCAGGCACCCCTCATCTACCTTCTGCCTTCTGTCAGGAGAGGTCTGGTCTTGGGCCAGAGCCCTGTGATGAAGCCGAGGATCGGGCTAAAGTTCAAGAAAAGCCAAATTGCAGGCTTTAGGGTAATGCTAATCCCAGTTCTGGGTTAGACCAGTTCACGGTCAATGGAACAACTGGTGATAAAAGGGAAAGCAAGCTGCAAAGGCCATCGAGGGGCTGCGATGGGACTTGGGGCGTTTGCAGGGAGAATTTTTGCTTTAGGGCCACACTTCTCTTCTCTGAAAGCCGTGCTGGGGAGGGCACTGGCCGGCCAGTGTGTATGTGTGTGTGTGTGTGCTCAGTTGTGTCCTACTCTCTGTGACCCCATGGACTATAGCCCACCAGGCTCCTCTGTCCATGGAATTTTCCAGGACAAGGTACCATTTCCTTCTCCAGGGTGGCCTGCCAATCTCATCCTCTTAATTTCATCTACTTCCAATACCCAGAGGCTGTATCATTAAGGACACTTGGAGTGCAAGCAACAGAAACCCAAAGTAGAAGAAGTTAATTTTGGCTGACCTACCTAGGGAAACTAGAGATACACCTGGTTTCAGGATTGGCTGAATCCAGGGACTCAAATGATACCAACAGGATGCTATCCCTCTGTCTTTCAGCTCTCCTCTTGAATAGACTGCTCCCAAAGACCGTCACCCTATAGCTTCAGAATCCTCTCCTACAAGTTTATTGATCCCAGATGAAGGGAAAGCTTCTATCTAGAGAATTCCAGCAAACATCCCAGGACTGATGCTTGGTGGCCTGGCTTTGGTTATGTGAGCCAATCACTATGACCCCAGTTGTCCAACTCTGGCACAGGAGGTTAGCTGAGTGCCACCCTGGCCAAGACTGAGAGTGGGCAGGAGTGGTTCCACAAAGGAAAGTCCCAGATGAAGGGGACTGGATGCAGGGCAGGCAGACACACAGGATGCCACCACAGGGCATTTGCCTTTCAACCGTGAGGTCAAAGGGAGGAGGATCTCTGCCCCTGCCCAAGGGAAAGGAGTGTGGGAATTCTCCTGGACCATCTCCTACCGCAATCAAATAACCTCCTCTGTGCTCAGCTAGACCCACTCCCCCTGCCCCTAAAGAAAGGGGGGAAGGACCTCTGGATAGCCAGGGAGCCCCCCTCCCCCACCTTGACTCTGCTCACACCTGTTTTACATCACAGCAAAAAAACTAGGGAAGGAAACAATTTTGAGTATGTTAACATACATAAGGAAAAACATTAACCATGTCAGTAAAGACTTTCAAATCAGAAGGAACTGGATGTATTTGGGTCAGAGGATTGAGAAAATTCTGGATCACTAACGTTATCCACTCAAAAGTATCTCTGCTATTGCTTTCCAGGATTTTGGTTTGGAAAATGGTTAATAATTTGGTTTCAGCTGCTGCCACATTCCACACAGGCCTTGGGATTACACAACCACTTTTGTTCCTGAGAAGAGCTAAGGGTGACGCCTATAACTTGCTGAACAGAAATGTTTGAAGTCAGCATGGTGTGGAGTAACATGAGCAGCAGCACTGAAAGATGGATGTAAATATTACCCTTGAAAGCTCACCTTCCTGCGTAAATTCGTTTTCCAGAGAGAAGATGTCTGAGATCACTTTTCTGACCTGTGGTGAGTGGGCGCCCCAGGTGGGAGGGAGCTGAGGAGCCCATAAAACGCTGTACTACCTGGGAAAGATACACATGGAGGAGCAAACCTTAGAATGGCTTGCCCCGATCCCACCTTGCTCAGCGCAGAGAACTTCAGAAGTCAAGACCCTACCCCTCTAAAAACCTGAAAACCACCTGAATGCCCCCAAAAGAATGAAGGTGGGTGAAACCATCAGGTTCATTCACTTACTCAGCAAATATTCATTGAGTGCCTTTTATGTGCCAGTGATTATCTCTGGATAAGAGGTTTCCCAATAATTTTTTTTTCCTTATGTAGAATTTGTCACTGTTTTCCCAATTTTCTCAATAAGCCTGTATCACTTTTATCATCAGAAAAAAAAATCAATTATCTCATTCAGCAAGCACAAAATCAACAAAAGGAACTCATGCTCGGAGACCAGTTTGGCAGCAGGCACCAGCTACCCATTGCTGTGTAACAAATGTGCCAAACGCACACTCGTTCATTTGTCATTATTTTCTCTCGTGGTTCTGGGGGTGGTCCAGGCTCAGCTGGAGATTTCTCAGTTTCTCGCGTACATTTGACATCAGGTGGTGGCTGGTGCTGGAATCATTTTGAAAGTTTCCCCACGCACACGTCTGGCATTTAAGGCTGGCTGTTGCTGGGACCTCAGCTGGGCTGGAACACCAGCAAGTGGGCTCCTCATGTGGCTTCTTTACAGCATGGTGGCTGTGTTCCAAGGGGGAGTGTCCCAAGAGAGAGCCAGAAGGATGCGATATTGCCTGATGACCATGTCTCAGATGTCACACAGTAACACTTCCACTGCAGTCACAGAAGCAAAAGTCACGAAAGTCAGCCTATATTCAAGGGGAGAGGACTTAGACGCCACCGTATGATGGGAGGTTTGTCAGGAAATTTGCAAATATCTTTAAGAGGGATTACACTGTGGTTTCCTGAATCAAAGCTCCCAAGCACCTCTGTGATCTTTCAACACTAGCAGTCGTCCTTCCCACCATGCTGTGAGTTCCTGTCTTATCTTCTTCTCAGCATCCCTGCCCCCCACTTCAGACCCTCCACTCTCAGCAGGAGGCCTGGTCCCCTCATGAAAGGGGAAGCAGACACAGCAGATGTTCCCATGCACACGTACTCTTAGGGCTGAACCTGACCCCCTTCCAAGGTGCCCCCTCTCCCCTCGGCTCCCCCGTGACCTCACCCAAACTACTGGCCCATCCTCTCTCCCTTTTCCTTCACATTCTTGGAATGTGCTCTGTTTCTTGACCTTAAATAAGCCAGTACCTCAGAGCCCAGGGGAGGGAACCATTCAGAAAGTTATGGCAATCAGGCGGCCCAGGTCGGATCAGGGCAGTGGGAAAAGGCAGGAAAGGGTCTGCCGAAAGTAAGTCCCCTTTGAACACGACCTTGAGGTTTCCAGTTTTTTGTCTCATGCATCATGGCATCTTTCTTACTAAACATGTCAGACAGAGTCCCCTCTGTCCTCTTAAATCCCAGAGCAGCGAGTGGACATGTATCCTGCTGTGAAGAGGCTGAAAGACAAAGCCTTTCCAGAGAAGCAGAGTCAGGAGGCAGCAGGAGCAGGGTCCTGGGGCTGAGAGCACCTTTCTCAGAGGTGAATCAGTTAATCCTCGCTTAGAGAAGAAGGGTGGCTGCTGTCACTCACTGTCTGCAGATTCCCTATGGTGGTGTGCAAAAATGCTCGCCCCAGGCTTACTAGTTAAGTTAAAACTGACTGTGATGAACCTGCACACAGCACCAGAGCGACATCACAGCTGCGCAGGGACCCAGGGAGAGGATGGAGAGCCTGGCAATGGTGTTGTAATGCTGCGGGGTCAAAGTTCACACTCAGCATATCCAACACCCCATCCAACTGTGTGGAAACGACTTCTTAAAAAGCAGAACAGCTTTGGAAGAACAATATCACCTAAGAAACCAGTCCATGGGGTCGCTACGAGTCGGACATGACAGAGCAACTTCACTTTCATTTTTCACTTTCACACATTGGAGAAGGAAATGGCAACCCACTCCAGTGTTCTTGCCTGGAGAATCCCAGGGACGGGGGAGCCTGGTGGGCTGCCGTCTATGGGGTCACACAGAGTCGGACACGACTGAAGTGACTTAGCAGCAGCAGCAAGAAACCTAGAAGAGAAGTCATAAGTGACAAAGAAATCAGGAAGCGTCATTAGTACTGGATACTCTATGGCATTATTTTGCGTTGAACACAAACACACTCACTGTATGTGTGGAACAGTTGTTTAAATGCTGGATATTATGCTGAAATGTCTAACAATCCCAAAATATCTGATAAGTTGTGAGGACAGGAGTCCAAGAGTGTATATTTGCCGTGATGTTTGGGGACATCGGTTGGGATTTCTGGATGGACCGGATATCAGGACGGTTCTTCTCCTTCAAATCAAGGATGGCCCAGCCTGTTGCCTTCTGAAGTCCACAGCTCAGGATAGGGGTTCAGGACCGGGTGATGAGCAGGGCTTGTCCTCATAGACCTGGTCATCACAGCTTTTCGTGGCCGCCGCTCTGCTGGGCAAGACATCCTATGTGTCCCATTTCAGTTGTGGGTCGTGGATTTCCAGCTGAGGGAGAGCATTTTTTCATCCTTTATTGGTTGTTTGTATCTCTGGACTCCCATTAACTGCCTGGGCACAGAGAGACCATCTCTGGCCGGTGCCCTGAACTCCCAGCCACGCCCTGCCATCCAGTCTAATCTTTAGAAATTCCCAGGGTCTCTGACAGGCTCTCCCACAAGCAGCTTTCCGAACAGGGCAGACAAGCACATTCCAAGAAGCAGGGCTGTCTGAGCTCCTCTGAAGGAGTCTGACTCTGGCACCTGGTTCCTCTCTGGGTTCCTCTGCCTTCCTCCCAGAAGGGGAGGTTGGGGGCCTTCTAGGCTCTCCTGGGAAAGTGTCCAATTAAACGCCAGCTGGTATGGCCACAGAGCATAGACGCAGTGTGAGGCCACGTGCCGCTCACTGGGGCTTCTGGGAGAGCCTTCCGCACTATAGAGCCACTTGTCATTTGGAAATGCCGAAAGGAGCTGAGAGGCACGTTCAGCAAGTTGGTCAAACCGTCCTCCATGTGCTCTAAGACCACGCGGCTCCACACGGCCACAGGCTCCCCGACCTTCAGAGTGACCTTCATCACCGAAGGGCACTGATCACCTGCATCTGTACCCTCAGGGGTCCCTGTGGGTTGGCCCTGAGCAGAGGGCTAGGGGAAGGGGCCCTGAGTTTTAGACAGTGCTGGCCTTCTGACTTGATCGGTAGTGGGTTAGAAAAGCTGATGACATCTCAGTGTGTCTTGCTCCTTAATTGTTTTTGCATGAGAGCAAGTCCCCCAAACCACAGAACCAATCACACACAGACACTAAAGACTAAGCAAAAATTTTTAAAAATCAAAACAACTGTCCCCTAGATTTACTTCTAATTTGCAAAGTGCCCTCTTATTTCTTTTTTTTCAATTTGAAGTGCCCTCTTATTTCTTTTTTTTCAATTTCAGTTCAGTTCAGTTCAGTCGCTCAGTCGTATCCGACTCTCTGCGACCCCATGAATCACAGCACGCCAGGCCTCCCTGCCCATCACCAACTCCCGGAGTTCACCCAAATTCATTATCCGCCCTCAAAGCCCGAGTTTTTAGTCTCTTATGGCTGAAGGAAGTGGAGCCTCAGAGAAATCTAGGAACTTGTTCAGCATCAGAAACATTAGAGTTGGGGAATGTAAAAACTGTCTGGAAAGCAGTCTGGCAGTTCTTTTAAAGAGTTAAATCTAGAGTTACCCCATGACTCAGCAATTCCATTTTCAGGTACATTTCCAAGAAAAATGAAAACACGTGCCCATACAAAAACTGTTACAAATTTTTTTTAAATTTTGAAATATATATATAAAAAAGACCCATGATAACCAATGTTCAACACATTTTTAAAATGAGAAGGGAAAAAAACTCTTTCATGAATGTTCATAACATACTCATGATAGCCAAAAAGCGGAAACAACCCTAATGTCCATCAACAGACTAAAAACCAAGGCTTCTGTGGTGGTCCAGTGGTTCACAGTCCATGCTTCCAGTGCAGGGGCATGAGTCTGTTTTCTGGTTAGGGAACTAAGATCCCAAATGCCATGCAATATGGCCAAAAAACGTAAATTTTTTTAAAGAAACATCAACAAAATGTGGTCAGTCTATACACTGGAAGATTATTCAGCCACAGAAGAAATGAAAAGCTCTGATAAAACATACTATAACAGCATAGATGGACCAAAAACATTATGCTCTGTGGAAGAAGCCAGTCCTCAAAGACCACATTTTATATGATTCCAACCACATAAAAGTCTAGAATAGGGAAATTTATAGAGATAGAAGTAGATTAGTGGCTATTTAGGGCTGGGGGGTGGGATCGGGGAATGGAGAAGTAATTGCCAACAGGTACTGAGTTTCTTGTTGAGGTGATGAAATGTTCTAAAATTGTGGTGATGTTTGCACATACCTGTGAATATATTGGTACTAAAACCATTGGATTGTTCACTTTAAGTGATAAATTGTACAATATGTGAATTAAATCTAAATAAAGCGGTAAAAAAAAAAAAACTGTCAAAGCCAAGACTTGCCATGTGCGCTATTGAGTATAACTTCATCTCCTCTTTCCACACATCAGGGTGCAGGCCCATGTTATTAGTACAGTGCGTGAGGTGCATGACTGTGAGCCCCATAGGTATTTGCTGGCTGGTGAGTGCTCACAAGCGCCAGTGCTAGTAAACAGCCTGCTTACATCAACTAGCCAGGAAGAAAGGCTGTGTGCTAATAAAAATGTAGGATTTAAAAAGAAGATGTATGTTAATAAAAATATTAACCAAGCTCTATTGCAGGGGGAAAGTTAATAACTGAGATACCCTTTGAACTATGGGATGGCTTAAATGTGTCACACAGTACGATGCAATCACAAAAAATTATGTACCAAATAAAATCTCAAAGTCCATTAACAGAGAACAGAGTAAATCATTTACAGTGTGTCCCCACAGTGGAGCGCCACAGAGCCATTTGAAAGGATGTGGCCACGCTGTGAAAACTGAAATGGGAGGATCCTAAGGTATACTGATACAGGTGCAAAACTGTGCATGGGATTCTCCCGCTTGTGTGATTGTATATACACACGTGTACATATATACATACACACAGACACACACATATACTTGAGTACAGGGACAATAGTTAAAATACTTTGCAATTTATAGAGCAGATAAAATTGTGGTGCTGGAGAAGACTCTTGAGACTTTCTTGGACTCTGAGGAGATCAAACCAGTCAATCCTAAAGGAAATCGATCCTGAATATTCATCGGAAGGACTGTTGCTGAGGCTGAAGTTCCAATACTTTGACTACCTGATATGAACAGTCAACTCACTGGAAAAGACCCTGATGCTTGGAAAGATTAAACCAAAAGGAGAAGAGGGTGACAGAAGATGAGGTGGTTAGATAGGATCACCTACTTAATGGACATGAATTTGAGCAAAACTCCAGGAGACAGTGGAGAACAGAGAAGCCTGGCGTGCTACAGCCCATGGAGTTACAAAGAGTCGGACATGACTGAGCGACTGAACTGAGGGTACCATCCAGTTAGCATGGATGCTGGCAGATATTGCTGAATCCATGCTGAATATCAAACCCGAATTTGTGAATGATATATTAGAACATTTCTGGAAGGAGATAT
Source organism: Moschus berezovskii (assembly GCF_049115385.1). NCBI lineage: Eukaryota > Metazoa > Chordata > Mammalia > Artiodactyla > Moschidae > Moschus > Moschus berezovskii. Next base: position 73,098,874 of record NC_142477.1, read on the forward strand.
AAGAAGCTGATGTCAGTGATTGTGTATTAACTAAGGAGCTTTTGACTGAACGTAAGATTATACCCAACAAATACTCAACTTTTACAACTCAACAATAAGAAAATGAACAACCTAATTAAAAAATTGACAAAATATTTGAATAAACACTTCACCAAAGAAGATATTCAGATGGCAAATAAGCATATAACATCATTAGTCATTAGGGAAATACAAATTAAAACCACAATAAATACTGTCACACACCTACCAGAATGGCTCACGTTTAAAAGGTTGAACATACAAAGTGCGGGTGATGACACAGAATAACTGGAATTCACTCGCACAGCTGGTAGGAATGTAAAATGGGGCAAACACTTTGAAAACAGTTGGACGATTCCTTAAAAATGTAAACATACACTTGTATGATCCAACCAATGCTTTCCTAGGTGTTTCACTACATGCACAGGAAAGCATAGGTTTCTACAGAGACTTCCACACAAAAGTCTCTATCAGCTTGACTTGTTACAGCAGAAACTGGAAATGACTCTAATGCTCACTATTCACTTTGGACAAACAAACTGTGATATATTCACATGATGAAATACTACTCAGCAACAAAAAGGGATGGACAATAGATACATTCCACAGCACAGATGAATCTCAGAATCCTTACACTGAGCGAAGGAGGCCAGTAGCTACACCAAGTGACAGGAGCCCCACTCCCAAATAGTGGGGCAGTGATAGTGACAGGAAGCAGGCTAGTGTTACCTGGAGAAAACGCAGGGGCCGCCCGGGAGCCGTGAGGGCGCATTGACCACACAGGGCCACCAGACGCTTCTGGGGCTAACAGATACGCTTATCACCTTGGTTGCGATTGTATGCATATGTCAAAATTCAACCGTACTGTTTAATTATGTGCAGTCCATTAATTATCAATTCCATCTCAGTAAAATTGTTTTTAAAGTAAAAAAAAAACACAACAGTTCATACAATGTGAATTAATATATTTTTGAGAAAATAGAAAAGAAAAAATACACAATAATGTACTTCCAAATGTTAATGGCTTTTTGCTTGAAGCTCAACATTCAGAAAACAAAGATCATGGCATCTGGTCCCATCACTTCATGGGAAATAGATGGAAAAACAGTGGAAACAGTGTCAGACTTTATTTTTTTGGGCTCCAAAATCACTGCAGATGCTGATTGCAGCCATGAAATTAAAAGACGCTTACTCCTTGGAAGGAAAGTTATGACCAACCTAGATAGTATATTAAAAAGCAGAGACATCACTTTGCCAACAAAGGTCCGTCTAGTCAAGGCTATGGTTTTTCCCGTGGTCATGTATGGATGTGAGAGTTGGACTGTGAAGAAAGCTGATCGCCGAAGAATTGATGCTTCTGAACTGTGGTGCTGGAGAAGACTCTTGAGAGTCCCTTGTACTGCAAGGAGATCCAACCAGTCCATTCTAAAGGAGATCAGTCCTGGGTGTTCATTGGAAGGACTGATGCTAAAGCTGAAACTGCAATACTTTGGCCACCTCACGCGACGAGTTGACTCACTGGAAAAGACTCTGATGATAGGAAAAGTTGGGGGCGGGAGGAGAAGGGGATGACGGAGAATGAGATGGCTGGATGGCATCACCGACTCTGTGGACATGAGTTTGAGTGAACTCCGGGAGTTGGTGATGGACAGGGAGGCCTGGCGTGCTGTGATTCACGGGGTCGTGGAGAGTCGGATACAACTGAGCGACTAAACTGAACTGAAATGTTAATGGCAATTCTCTCTAGATGGGATTATGACTTCTTCCTATCTTTGAGGGGAGAATTTTGTTCTGATTAAATATGTGCTCAGTCACTCAGTCATCCAACGCTTTGTGACCCCATGGACTGTAGCCCACCAGACTTCTCTGTCCATGGGATTTTCCAGGCAAGAATACTGGAGTAGGTTGCCATTTCCCCCTGGAGGGGATCTTCCCAACCCAGGGATCGAACCCATGTCTCCTGCATCGCAGGCAATTTCTTTACCTGCTGAGCCACCAGGGAGGCTCCTCTGATTAAATAGACTTACTAGTTGTCCCGCAAGTAGCATATCTTGTATTGCTTTCATAATATGACATTGCACTTTGACAGAAGTATGCCTCCTCCGACAAGAAACATCCCACAGACAGCCTTCACTAATTGGGGTGAAACTCCTAAGCTAAGGGAATCTGGAAAGGGCCAGCCCTTGGGTGGTTGAACACTCAGATGCACCCCATTACTACATCCCAAGGTTTGGAATCCACCCTGCAATAGCTACCCCTTCTGATAGTAGCCCCATGATTTCCTGGTGGGAACCAACCCCAGGGTTGTCTCCACCCCCATGCTGGGCCTGACCAGTCAGGACATCTGGCCCCCTCGGCTGCAAGAATGAGGGCAGGGACCAATGCAGGGATTTTCGGGAACTCTTAGAGAAAAGGTCCTCTGTTCTGGGGTTCCAAGCTAAGAGGATATAAGTCTGAAGATGCCTGTGGAGGAAGAGGGAGACGCGCCACCTCAGGCAAGTCCCCTTGAGAATAAAGCCAACATGGAGACAAACAGGGAGATGAAGGGAGACGAGTTCCTCACATTGTAATTAGAGCGCCTGAGTCAGGTGTGATTAAAGCCACTCTCCATGTTTTATGAGCCAGTGAATTCCCACCTAAGCAAAAGCTTAGGGTGACTGCCCTGCTCTTAAACGCCCCTCGCCAACCCCAGGTCAGCAGACATCCTCACCGCTCAACCTCTCCGTCTCCACCCTTCCCTTTAGACCTCTGTGGTAGCTGGGTGGGGTCTGCATCAGGACTGCATCAGGACGGAGTGGCTAGACCCTCTGCCCCTATTGTTTGGCCTCCCTTATTCTTGCTGTTGAGAGAATTCCAGAGGCCCTGGAGCCCAACTGCCTGATTTGAACCCTAGATCCATCAAGTTCCTAGTTGTGTGATCTGGGGTATGTTTCTGGTCTTTTCTGGGTCTTAATTGCCTCAGCTATGATAATACTACCTTGTAGAATTCCTGGATTAAGTGAAAAAATAAGTAAGCAGTCAGTAAGTTTATTAACATCATCACCACTACAGAACATAAACACCTCACCAAATATTCCTTTTGGATCTCATTATAATTGCTTACCATTCATTTTATTTTGACTACCATTTGTTGTTTCTAAGCAGTCTAAAAAAGTTGTCACTTTGCTCCCAGGGTTTCAGGGGCCCCTTCTAGGACACTCACCACTCTGTCTGGCTCCAGGTCTACCTCCGACAGGCTGCAGGCTCTGCAAGGCAGGTGGAATCCTACCCTTTAGTCCTTGGCACCCAGAAAAGTGTAGCCAGCATTCACATGCAGGAAGATTCTGGAATCGACTGGGGGAATGAGGTCATTCAGGAAGACAGTCAGAGCTGGCAGAGTGTAAGGAGTCACACCTCCTTAGTCCTCTGATTCCCTGGTTTCGAAACCTGTTCGGGTGGAGGCAGAGAATGCCCTGGAAGTGCTATGGAGCGCTAACCAGGAATACCCCGTCTGAGAAGTGCTAACACTTCTGTCAGGAGCACTCTTGTTTTTCATACCAATCAAGCTGTCAGATTAAAACTGATGGGCCATTTCCTCAATTTTCAGCCCATATTCATTGACTATTCTATGGATTCATTTCATCCAGGTCAAAGGAAAAAAAAAAACTCTTGGGGGAGGAGGGGAAGAGCAAAGACTTTAATAATAAAAAAAAGAGAACATTTTACACTGAATTAATTCTACCAATGGACTTTGTTTTTAGATGGATTAGGAAAGATGATGAACTTGTCCTGGTCTGCTCTGTCCCACTCTCAGCCCTTGCCCATTTGAGAAAATCTGCTCCATCCCTGGTCCTGAGTCCCTGCCAATCCCAGCATTCTCTTCTTGGCCTAAGTGCCATTTCCCCCAAAATAAAGTCCCAAAGAGAAAAGGGAGTGGACGCAGTGGCCACTGAGGTTATGGTGTGAGCTCTTGGCCCGAGTTTTGTCTTTTAATCCTCCCAGTGCCCCTAAGAGAGGTCAACGCTGTTGGCTGTCCCTGTGTTCCGGAGGAAACAACAGAGGGGCAACCCCTGCCAGGGAGACTGCAGCTCACCCAGAGGCAGCACTTCTGCTCACCACCCACTGTGGTGCACTGACCAATGCCGCAGGCCATGGGGCTTCACTGCTGGGTACTGAGAAGGGGGTGATAACACCCACCGCCCCTCACCCCAGCCTGCAGCCCTTCATTCCCGACAGCATGGCTGAGACTCCCGCCTGGTATCTCTTAGATTAGCCCCCAGCTATTTTTATTCTGCCCCTTGCTGAGGGAAGAAACACAAGTTTGGACAAACCCTCAGGCCGGGCCCCAGGGGAGACCACCATTGCCAAGGAAGAAAACAGAGCTTATTTTACATGTTACTATCTTTTTAAAAACATTTTTTCCTTAGAAGCATCACCAAATTGTGCCACCCTGCCAGACTGCCTCCAGCAGGGCCTTTTTGACCCCCTAAACTCACTCACACAATGGATGGAGGCAGACTTTCAGAGTCATGGGGACTTGTGCCTGTTGAATTAAAGTCCCATCTCCTGGGCTAGTGGGAAGAGGTGTTCTGGAGAGGCGCTTGCTGATGGGAAAAGGAACCGGAAAAGGAAGTGGGAGGGTGTCAGGAACACAGGGAAGCCTAGAGAAAGCCAGGCTGTGCTGGGAGGGTTAGGTCAGGGCCGGGCCAAGGTAGGGGGAGCCTCAGGGATGTCTGAATGAAGCTGACGGGGTCCAGAGCTCACCTGAGCGGAGATAAAGCTTTGAAAACTTTTTTCTACTTTAGAATCTTATTAAAAGTTTAAAAAATGTATTTTATCGAAGTGTAGTTGATTTACAATGTGTTCACTTCTGCGGCACAGCCAAGTGACTCGGTTACACACATACATATATTCTTTTTCATATTCCTTTCTGTTATGGTTTAATCACAGGACACTGAATATAGTTCCCTGTGCTATACTATTTTTAAAGTTTTATTTTGTTGAAGTTGGTTTGCAATGCTGTTTTAGTTTCTGCTGTATACACACACATATTCCTTTTCACAGTCTGTTTCTGGAATCCTTGATGATGACCCTCTAGATGACAGTGACAGCTCCGAGGACATGGGCACATGGCCTTGCCTTTGAGAATAGGTAGCTCACGAGAGTGAGGAAGACCCAAGCCAGCATTTTAGGCTGAACAGAAGATAAAGCAAGAGGAGGCAGGCGTGGCCGAGGAGGCAAGAGGAAAACAGAGGGGGCGTGTCACAGAGGTGGGAGGTTTCTGGGAAGATGCACGGAGCACTGCTCAATGCTGAGGAGGGAGCGGGGGCAACGCCTTCAGCCTGGAGATAACTGATGACCTTAGCAGAGCTGGTTTGGGGGAGAATGATGGTAATCAGTTCCGTTCAGTCGCTCAGTCAAGTCTGACTCTCTGCGACCCCATGGACTGCAGCACGCCAGGCCTCCCTGTTCATCACCAACTTCCTGAGTTTACTCAAACCCATGTCCATTGAGTCGGTGATGCCATCCAACCATCTCATCCTCTGTCGTCCCCTTCTCCTCCTGCTCTCAATCCCTCCCAGCACCAGGGTCTTTTCAAATGAGTCAGCTCTTCGCATCAGGTGGCCAAAGTATTGGAGTTTCAGCTTCAGCATCAGTCCTTTCAATGAACACCTAGGACTGATCTCCTTTAGGATGGACTGGTTGGGTCTCCTTGCAGTCCAAGGGACTCTCAAGAGTCTTCTCCAGCACCACAGTTCAAAAGCATCAGTTCTTCATGATAGAAGACAGATTGAAGGAGCCTGGCGAGTGGGAGCTGAGGAGACGTGTCACAGAAGTCTGCAGAAAAGAGAAAGACAAAGCAATGGCTCAAGAGGGAAACAAACTCTTCCATGTCCTTTCCAGAGGGACACCCTCTGCCTGCACAGGTCCCCCCCAGTCAGCACCCAGGACACCAGCTTCATTGTCATTCTGTGCTGTCCCGAAGGGCAGGGCCTCCATCCCTATGCAGTCCTCGGGCGCCACACACACGGGGAGCTCAGCAAACAGTAGATGCTTTGGATGATGTTGACCACAACAAGGACAACAGCAATGGAGACAGTGATGAAAATACAGATTCTTGAAGGTCAGAAAATCTCCTGTTTGGAGGATTAAAGGAATAGGTAGACTCCGAGAAATCTAGCTGGTCAGAGCACCTCCTCTGTCTCTGGTCATCTCTTTTCTCTTCATCCTTATTTCTTCTCTGTCTATACTTAGGTCTCTGGGTGATTTCATCCAACCTCATGGCTTTAAATTCTGTGTGCTAGAGATTTCCAAATGGAAGATTTCCAAGCCTGCCATCTGTCACTTTGACCTGGGCGTCTTTATGTAGGGCACAACTTTTGAAAGAACGACCTAGTCCAAGGACATGACATAAACTGATTAGAATCAAATGCGACCAATGGCAGACAAGCCGAGACCTTGATCCTCAATCAGCAAGTGAAATGACACACCCAGAGGTGCCACGACAGTTCCAAGGCACTGTCAAAAGACTAAGGAGTGGGCGGTGCCCCAGATCCTGGAAATCTCCACCCCTTCCCCAAAATAGTTGGAATAACCCTCCCGCTCATTAGCATATGAAATTACCCAGCCTATAAAAACTAACCGTACCACATTTTGCCGGCTCTCACCCTCCGCGATGGAGAGTGCTGTGGAGTGTGCTTCTCTCCGAACCTGAATAAATACACTTCTTACCTATCATTTTGTCCCTCACTGAATTCTATGATGAGACATCAAGAACATGAGCTTTATTAGGGCCTAAAACCAGGTACCGTGGGTTTTGGCTGGGTTGGAGTCCCAGAACATGTGTTCAAGTCTCAGTCTGAGATAAATAGTTTCGACACATCTCAACGTGTCCAAAGCCCAGCTCCTGACTGCCTTCCTCCTTTGGTTACTCAGGGCCAAAATCTCATAGTTGTTTGCTCTCCTTCCTTCAAAAATGATATCCATTCCATCAGGAAACCCTGTCCAGCTGGGTTGGTTCTCCCTTCAAAATACATCCAGAATGTGACCACCTCTCACCACCTCCACTGCTCTTGGCCAGGTGCAAGCCACTGTCACCTGCTGCCAGGGTGGCTGCCGTTGGCTGCCGAACTGGTCTCCCTGCCCTGCCCGTGTCCCCTTCACTTTTTTTTCTTTTTAAAAACAAACATTTAAGATTTATTTATTTGGCTGCAAGGTCCTGGTTGCAGCGCACGGATCTTCACTCCTTGCTGTAGCATGCGGGACCTTTAGTTGTGGCATGGGACTGTTATTTGCCGCATGTGGGATCTAGTTCCCTCATCCGGGATCCAAGGCCCCCTTGCATGGGGCTCTCAGAGTCTTAGCCACTGGACCCCCAGGGGAGTCCTCAGTATCCCTTTCATTTTGTTATCAACACGAGTCACATGAAGCCACTCCTCTGCTCCAAGCCCCATGATGGCTCCCCACGCCCCTTAGAGTACAAGGCCAGTCCTCCCAGTGGCCTGCAAGGCAGTCATGACTTAGTCTCCCACTGCCTCTCCAGCCTCCTTCTACCCTGTCCATCTCACTCTCTGTTCTAGCCATGCTGGCTTCCTTGCTAGTCCCCGCATTTGCCAGTCACGGTCCAATTCTGTTTTTTACCCCCAGATCAAGCAGTTCTACAACATCAGCTGGGTGTCTATGATCCAACTCAATTGTAACACTATCTACCTGGAGATGGGCTTCACTAGTGGATCAGAAGGTAAAGAATTCGCCTGCAATGGAGGAGACCTGGATTTGATCCCTGGGTCAGGAAGATCCCCTGGAGAAGGGAATGGCTACCCACTCCAGTATTCTTGCCTGGAGAATCTCATGGAGGGCTATAGCGCATAAGAGTTGCAAAAAGTCAGACACAACTGAGCAATTAACACTTTCACTTTTTTTTTTCACTTGGAGATAGCATCAGATCTCCCATATTAAGTCCTCTGGGACTCCTCCCAGCCCCATCCCACCACCCCCCACCTCGACTCCAACCACAAGTCCAGTTTGTCACCTGTGTTTCTGACCAACAGGCTATAGATGGGAGGTTCCCATGAACCCCTCCTCCTTGGGTCTGATCAGTTTGTTAATGTGGCTCACAGAACTCAGAGAAACATTTAATTTCCAAGAGCAGCACCAGTTTATTACAAAAGGATGTAACTCAGGAGCTTCCAGATGGAAGAGACACAAAGGCCTACGTGTACCCAAGAGGTGGAGTGTCCCTGCTCTCCCAAAGTGCACCTCCCCCCACCGTCTCCAGATGCTCACCAACCTGGAAGCTCTCTGAATCCCACCCTTCTGGGTTTTATGGAGGCTCCATTACATAGTTATGGTTGCTTAAATCACTGGCAATGGGTGATTGAACTCAATCCCTGGCTCCTTTCCCATCCTTGAAGGTCAGGGGTGGGGCTGAGAGTTCCAACCCTCTAATCATGCTGGGAGGGATTGGGGGTAGTAGGAGATGGGGACGGCAGAGAATGAGATGGCTGGATGGCATCACCGACTCTATGGACATGAGTTTGAGTGAACTCCGGGAGTTGGTGATGGACAGGTGGTCCTGGCGTGCTGTGATTCATGGGGTCGCAAAGAGTCGGACACGACTGAGTGACTGAACTGAACTGAATCATGTGATTGTGTTCCCTTGGTAACCAACTCCATCCTTAGTGCTTTCCCAAGTCACCTTATGAACATAACAAAAGACAATTTTATCACTCTCCTTCAGAACAAATTCCTATGGTTTTAGGAGTTCTGTGCCAGGAACATGATGAAGATATTCAATATATTGAGTATATTCAAATATATTCTGTCTCTTATTAACAATCGCAAGGTCACAGATGCTCTTCCCGTAGTCCTTTGCTGTAGATGGTCCCTGAGTGGTGCCTTCTTCCCCCAGCTGCTCACTCTGCTCAGACCTTACCTCCTCAGAGAGGCCAACTGTGACCCCCTTCCTGAACACTGCAAACATTCCCTGCCTCCCCTTTCCAAATCTCCATTAGCTAGTGCCACATTTCCTGAAACACTTATTTTCTAACACAATGAATGACTTATCCAGTATGTTTATTTTTTTATTGAAGTATATTCAGGTATTAATAATATTAATTTCAGGTATACAGCATAGTGATTCAGTATTTTTGCAGATTATACTCCATTTTAAGTTATTACAAGATAATGGCTGTAATTCTCGTTTATCTACTTTATACACAGCAGCTTGTATGTTAATCCCATGCCCTCATTTGTCCCCTCCCTCACCTCTCCCCTTTGGCAAGCCCATGCTACAAGTTCCATGATGGCCGGGAATCTTTGTTCACTGAATACCCCTAACACAGTGCCAGGGACAAAGTAGGTGTTCAGTAAACACCTGAATAAACAATTCCTTGAAGATTGTTCTAATACTTTTAATACCATGACTGTCGGCTCAGCAAAATAAATATAAGCTTGCCTTACTGTTTAACTAATGGTTGTCAGAGGGGAGGGATAGTTAAGGACTTTGGGAAGGTCATGTACACACTGCTATGTTTAAAATGGATAACCAAAAAAGACCTGTTGTATAGCACATGGAACTGCTCAGTGTTAGTGCCAGCCTGGATGGGAGGTGGGTCTGGGGGAGAATGGATACATGTATGTGTATGGCTCAGTCCCTTCAGCGTTCACCTGAAACTATCACAACACTGCTAATCGGCTAGACCCCAATACAAAATGTTTCTGGTGTTAAATTTTCTTTATTAAAAAAAATTAAAAAGTGAATTAAGGTAATTCATGAAATGTCTTCCAAAAATTATACAGGTGAACTTTGTTCATTTGCATGTTTGTTTAAAAAATATATATATAATAACATTTCATTTGGATGAATGGAAAGTCTACAGCAAGACCATAAGCATGAAATGTGAGCACTGCCCCCTCCTGGCTGAACATGGAGACGCGGCTTTCTGCACTGCCAGCCCCATTGTGGACAAGTTAGGACTTGGCTGGCTGATGGCGGTTGCAAGACATGCTATCGAGGCGTTTCAAACTGGGTCAAATTCAACCCTATTTTCAGAAGGAGGCACGAAGAAGAGAAATAACGTATCCAAGGCAGAATTTTAGGGAGTACAGAGCCCACACATTTACATATCGTGAAGAGGATGTTGACAATTAGTGGGAAGTAGTGAAGAAAAACGTTAAGACAATCCTAAAATGATCACATCCATCTGCTGCACTTACAGCTGGAATCTGAGTGGGAATTTCCCATCTGTGCTTTAGTCTCAGCTTTAATTTGACTATAAATAAGACACACGCGTGCACCGCTTACAATGAGCGGCTTCTGGGCCCGGAGCTGTTTAAGGATGATATATATAAACTGTGTGCACACACTGTAACTCAGAACCCACTCAGTACCCTAGTCAGTCTGAGGTGTGCAGCCAATCTCTCATGACTGGGTCCCAGGATGATCTGACACTTCATAACGGAGGCCTTAACGTTGACACCCTCTGCTCAAACAGATGCAAACAGAACTTCTGATGCCCAGGCCAGCCTCCCCTGGAGAACCTAGCTGTTTGCTTCAGGAATTCTCAGGGCCCAGAGGCCTGATGGTGGCTGGAACTGGGAAGCCTGTGGCTCAGTCAAGCAGAAGCGGCACTTGCTACTTTGCATTCTCGTGTGATTCTCAAATGGACTCCAAAGCATCTATATACAGATCATCACCCCACTGCACAGGTAGGGAAGTTGAGGCTGAGTGGCATAAGGCAACTTGCCATGGTCATGTGGTTTCTTAGCGGCAGAACCAAGACTCAAAACCAACTCTTTTAACTAAGGTTCAAATCCACACGTTCTTGCCACTTTCTCCTCTGCCCCACAATACCCTCCCACCAGGGCCTCTATGGCTATAAATAGTGGGGGGCTGGGATTTTATGGGCGAGGTCAGCCAGGCCTATTAGCACAAGGAGACACTAACATCTCCCAGCCCGGCCTAGCTTGGGCCCTGCTACCCGCCAGGTCTCAACAGAACTCAGGCCCAGACAGGCCCCAGCTTATCACTAGCTTCACTCTCTGGGTTATATTTAGCCCTGGACCTCAAAGAGAAAGGTGTGGGCCAGCCCCTGAGACAGTGCACACCCCCAGCCCCTGTGTGCAGAGAGGGTGTCCGCCTTGGCCTCTTCAGACGCTGGTGCGAGCCGCCGCCAGCGGGAGGTGCACCCTCCTTCCTGAGGGCCCACGGGATCTTGTTTGTCTTGCTCGTTGAGGGACCATGGCAGCCTCGAGAACACTCTGCTTCTGTGCGGCTGTTGCTTAATAATTCTTTGTTGAGCGAACAGATGATCCGAGTTCAAGTTCTAGATATCAAGACAGTTCTAGATATCTGGATATCAAGAACAGGCACATGAATTCCCAGAAGAATGCCTTAGAAAACCAAATGCACTTCATGCTATTAAATACAGTCAGCTTTATTCAAGGGATGGCTGTGTTTTCATCCTCCTTCTCCAGATCTGGCATTAAGGCTGGGGGGGAGGGGGACACGGGAGGGACATCAAATCCTGGAGGCCAGCCCAGGCGTCCCACGTGATGGCACCCTCAGTGCGTGAGGGCCCTTGGCGTCCCTGCAGGGTCCCGATGACAGACCCCCTCCTCGTCCTCTGCTCAGCCCGTCACAGCAGCCACCTGAGAAACTCACGGGGCTGGGTCTCCATCTCACCCGCTGAGCAGCTGAAGCAGGCTGGGGCCAGAGCTCAGCAGTGTGGCCAGACCCTGACAGCAGAGTTCAGAGGGCAGAAGCTGGCAGCTCTCAGAGCTCACAAAAATGGAAAGAGCCGTTTTTTCAAAATATAGAGGACTGTAGCAAGAAAGAGGGCCAGTGCAAGGAAAATGAGAAGCTTGTCTGTCAGCTCTCGGCGATTATATTTTGTGATGAGCTTCCGTCCCAACTGGATGGTCCCGGACATGGATTTGAATTCTTCATTTGCATCCAGGATAGTCCGAGAAGAATTAACTGAAACAAGAGGGAGGGAGCATGACTCAGAAACTGAATGGCACCAAACCCAGAGAGCTTGCTGGCTGGGTTCCCGGTGTAACGCTGCGCTTGGGAGCAAGTGCCCCTGAGCCAGAACAAAAGATATGAAGACAGGCAACGCAGAGGAGCACAGAACAAGGACAGGGCAAGGAGAGGCAGCTCCCTGGGTTCCATCCAGCTCAGAGAGGGATGAGGTTTGCTTACACACTGTCACAGGGCCATAACTAGCAGTCCTCCCAACGTGGACATGAACAGGAAAAAGGGCAGAAAACGGTTCCTTTCCTCACCATCAACCTCCACTTTCTGAAGGAGGCAGGCACTGCTGAGAAGAACCGGTGGTCACAAAACTAAGCCAGGTGACCATGGGCAGCACTGTGAGGTCTCTGTGGGGACAGGACTCTGCACCTGTGAGGGGCACCCTGCCAGGACGTCAGATCTGCTCCTTGCAGGATCGTGAGGGAGCTGGGATGTCCTGGGCCCTGCCACGCACCCTCACACAAGCCAGTCCTTCAGTCTGGGGACACTGGCTGCAGTGTTAGACACATGATGCCCGTGCCCAGCCCCTGGGAAGCCTATGACGAGGCGTGTGCCCCTTAAGGTTCAGTGTGCCCACGTGACAAACAAACTGGGGTGCCGGTTAGCAGGCCTGACACCTGGGGAAGAAGGCTTACCTGGCAAGACTCCTCTATAAAGCCTAACAGGGCAGCATCAGAATACCCCCGGGGTGAAACGCTGTCAAGTGAGAAGGCTGGGTGTGAAGGACGGCATGTGAGATGTTTCCATTTATGTAACAAAGGAGGGGATAACTAACAGCTGCCTGTGCTATGCACGCTGGAGAGGCTCAACAGGCTATGAGAGAAACTGGGAGCAGTGGGCGCCTCTGGGAGCGGGCCTGGAGGTTGGGGCAGGGGGAGGTCTGAAGGCAGAGCTGTTCCCGCCTGTGCTGTCCAGAGCTGTGCAGCTGGTGCTGACCGCAACAAGTCACATGGCCCCTGAGGGAGTCAAATGTGCCCCATCCAAACCGCGATGTCCCTATGGGCAAATACCCGCATGATTTCAGAGATTCAGTGTGAAAAAAGAGGAATGTAAAATCTCTCTTAATAATTTTCACTATGAATTGCATATTGAAATAGTGAAATATATTATTACAATCAATTTCATATATTTGCTTTTACTATTTTTTAATGTGGATCGCAATAAACTGTGGAAAATTCTGAAAGAGATGGGAATACCAGACCACCTGACCTGCCTCTTGAGAAACCTGTATGCAGGTCAGGAAGCAACAGTCAGAACTATACATGGAACAACAGACTGGTTCCAAATAGGAAAAGGAGTACATCAAGGTTGTATATTGTCATCCTGCTTATTTAACTTATATGCAGAGTACATCATGAGGAACGCTGGGCTGGAAGAAGCACAAGCTGGAATCAAGATTGCTGGGAGAAATATCAATAACCTCAGATATGCAGATGATACCACCCTTACGGCAGCAAGTGAAGAGGAACTCAAAAGCCTCTTGATGAAAGTGAAACAGGAGAGGGAAAAGGTTGGCTTGAAGCTCAACATTCAGAAAACAAAGATCATGGCATCTGGTCCCATCACTTCATGGAAAATAGATGGAGAAACAGTGGAAACAGTGTCAGACTTTATTTTTTTGAGCTCCAAAATCACTGCAGATGCTGATTGCAGCCATGAAATTAAAAAACACTTACTCCTTGGAAGGAAAGTTATGACCAACCTAGATAGTATATTAAAAAGCAGAGACATTACTTTGCCAACAAAGGTCCGTCTAGTCAAGGCTATGGTTTTTCCCGTGGTCATGTATGGATGTGAGAGTTGGACTGTGAAGAAAGCTGATCGCCAAAGAATTGATGCTTTTGAACTGTGCTGCTGGAGAAGACTCTTGAGGGTCCCTTGGACTGCAAGGAGATCCAACCAGTCATTTCTAAAGGAGCTCAATCCTGGGTATTCATTGGAAGGACTGATGCTAAAGCTGAAACTCCAATATTTTGGCTACCTCATGCGACGAGTTGACTCCCTGGAAAAGACTCTGATGCTGGGAAGGATTGGGGGTGGGAGGAGAAGGGGACGACAGAGAATGAGATGGCTGGATGGTATCACCGACTTGATGGACGTGAGTTTGAGTGAACTCCGGGAGTTGGTGATGGACAGGGAGGCCTGGCGTGCTGTGATTCATGGGGTCACAAAGAGTCGGACACGACTGAGCAACTGAACTGAACCTAATAAAAATTTTAAGTATGTGGCTCCCATGATGTTTCTATGGGACAGTGCTGATCTGGAGGGTATTTCCCTTAACTCTGTCATTCATATTACCTTTTTACAAAATTAGAAGCTAGTAAGCAAATAAATTACCAGAGGAAACAGACAGTAGCTTGAAAAACACAGAGGGGTACAAACAGACACTCATATAGCAAAAGTCCCTCTCATTCCCCTTTCTCCATGCCTGCTGCCATGCTGAGAACCTAAGCAAGACTCTCTGAAGTAAAAATCAAACTGGCTTTTCCTTATAAACCTTCTTTACAGAAAAGTTTAACCATCACAAAAGCAGACAGAATAGAATCAGGAAATGCCATGTGCCGTTGCCCATACCCAAGAACCAACTCCCTGGTAATCCTGTCCCCTCAAGACCCCCAAACAATTCTGGCCCCCCTACAATTTTACAGCAAATACCAGACATCATATCCTTAATGGGCTTTAAAAAACAAACAAACAAAAAACTGCAGTCCTAACAGATTTTTAAATCAAGCTGAATTTATGAGTCACAAGGCAAGGATTAATAACTGTTCTTCTTTCTTCAATGGCCATCTTGCCTATAACGTGTGCCCCCCAAACAACCCTCAACACCCCAGAAACCACCAGGATCTGTGCCCTCCTCTCAGCTCGTAACTCTATGGTCAGTTTCTGATCCTCATGCTGGGGGTGGGTGCCTGTTACTCACGCCAGAGCAGAAAAGCCCTGGACTCCAAGGCCGGGGGGTTCCCCCCTCTCACATTCTGCTCGGGCCATGGCCCCAGTGCACACTCAGAGGAGGTGACCAGCTGGTTCCGAGCCTAAATGCCCAAATAAGTTTCAAACACAGGCAGTGACCTCGGGGACAAACTCCTTGATTTTCTTTTTGCCTCTCAGGATAGTGCACTGGAAACAAAGAAACAAAAGAGTGGTTCAAAACTGCAGATAACTTTTAGGGCTAACGATGGTATTGTTCTTTTGTTTCTTGTTTCAAAAGTCTCTTATCTTTTAGAAAGATATATGGAAGTATTTATACGGATGATGTCTGAGATTTGCTTCAAAGGAATCAAAATGGGGGCAGAGTGAGGACAGAGTTGAAAAGACTGGCCAGGAGCTGACCACTGCTGAAGCTGGGTGATGGTTCCTGGGACTCTCTACTTTTGTCTCTGTGTGAATCCTCCAAAGGTACCTCAGAGTAAATGCTCTTCCTCTGTTTTCCAATAGGGAGGATCCTGGGAAAGCTGCTGGGGAGAACCAGATGGTCTCAAGAAGCTCAGCCTCTAACTGCATCTTTCAAAAGGAGCTCACAGGACTACCCTGGTTGTCCAGTGGGTAAGACTCCACACTTCCAGTGCAAAGGGCATGAGTTCAATCCCCAGTAGGAAAACTAGGATCCCGCATGCTACACAGTGCAGCCAAAAAGTAAAACATATATATATATATACATAAATATATAAATAAAAGGAGCTCACAGGAAAAATAACGCTGGGGAGTACAATTTTAACTGGATGTCCTAGTAGACCAGCCAATAACTGATCATCTCCCTGTCTGGCCAGAAGGGTCCTCAGAGCCCGAAATGAAAAACACTCCTAAGCCCCTCCTCCAGGCCTGTTGGCACCCACTCTCCAGGACAGCGCCTGGGAGTCTTCCAAACATTTTGATGGGGTGTGTGGATCTTTCAGTACAACCATAAAAACCAAAAAGGGAAATGAGAGCAGTGCATCCCAACTGGGTAGGACCAAGCTGTCAAAGAAGTGAGAAGCCACACAGATCAGTAGAGGCGGAGCAGATGTGGGCAGAGGTGGAGGAGCCCAGGGTGAGGGCCCTGGAGCCCGGCGGCAGCCTCCCACTGCAGGCCTGGCCTGACTTTACCCAGCGTCTGCATGGCTTCCTCGCTCTGCTGGACCTGCTGGGACATCATCCTGCTGATCCCCATGAGGCTCTCTGTGATGGCGCTGGACGTCTGGGCCAGGCTCTCTTTGGCAGTTTTCCTAGAAGTACAGAGTGGGAGGAGGAATGTCAACAAAAGCCTGGCTCAAGAAAGCCCCAGATTCAAATAAGATCCCGCTTTTTAATCTACCGAATCAGCACATGTTTTTAAAATGGTCATACTCAATGGTGGCAAAGGACTTCCCCTGATGGCTCAGTGGTGAAGAATCCACCTGCAATGCAGGAGACTCGAGAGAGGCAGGTTCGATCCCTGGGTTGAGAAGGTCCCCTCCAGGAGGAAATGGCAACCCACTCTAGTATTCTTGCCTGGGAAAGTCCATGGACAGAGGAGTCTGGCAGGCTATAGTCCATGGGGTCACAAAGAGCCTGCTATGACTGAGTGACTCAGCACACGCAATGGTGGCAAGGGCATGCCGAGAGCACACACTTGAGGACTGCTGGTAGGAGCGTCCACTGGAGCTCCTTCTGAGAGCCAACTGGCGACATGTATCAGGAGCCTTCACAACATTCATGCCTTTGACTCAATAACCTCATCCCTGGGAATCTCTCCAAAGGAAACACACAGACTGTGGACAAAGCTTTATGTACTGACATGTGCCCTCGTATGTTATTCATCATACTGACAGAACTAGAAATATAAACACACACAAGCAGGGGATTCGTTAATATAAGGAAATACTATGTACTATTAAAATTGTGTTTAAAGAACGTTTTAAAAAAACAGGCAAGTCTTTGTGAAGATAATACTACTAAGTGAAGACTAGGAGACTACATTTAACGTTCAGTTCAGTTGCTCAGTCGTGTCCAGCTCTTTGAGACCCCATGGACTGCAGCACACCAGGCTTCCCTGTCCATCACCAACTCCCAGAGCTTGCTCAAACTCATGTCCATTGAGTCAGTGATGCCATCCAACCATCTCATTCTCTGTCATCCCTTTCTCCTCCTGCCTTCAATCTTTGCCAGCATCAGGGTCTTTTTCCAATGAGTCAGTTCTCTGCATCAGGTGGCCAAAGTATTGGAGCTTCAGCTTTAGCAACAGTCCTTCCAATGAATATTCAGGACTGATTTCCTTCAGGACTGACTGGTTGGATCTGCCTGCAGTCCAAGGGACTCTCAAGAGTTCTCCAACATCACAGTTCAAAAGCATCAGTTCTTTGGCGCTCAGCCTTCTTTATGGCCCAACTCTCACATCCATACATGACTACTGGAAAAACCATAGCTTTGACTATACACACCTTTGTCAGCAAAGTAATGTCTCTGCTTTTTAACATGCTGTCTAGGTTGGTCACAGGTTTTCTTCCAAGCGTCTTTTAACTTCATGGCTGCAGTCACCATCTACTGTGATTTTGGAGCCCAAGAAAATAAAGTTTGTCACAATTCCCATTGTTTCCCCATCTATTTGCCATGAAGTGATGGGACCAGATAATGTATAGTACTATACTGACTTTATAAAAAATATGGAAGAAAAAATAATGAAAGGAGGCAATATATAAAAATAGTTGTGAACAGCACAATTCATACTTTCACTTTGTGATTCACATTTTAATTTTACCAATTTACTAAAAATAAGAATGCATTTCTTTTATACTTAAAAAAATTACTTATGAAATATCAATTTTATGTTGAAAACAAGAGACGGTTCCCCACAGTAGGTTTTGCACCTTGCCAACTGCTGTCTATTCTGTCATCAAAACCCAGAAAGACAAGAATATACATACCTTTGCCGGAATAGGTCTCCTCCCTGGAGAAGTTCTGCTTTCTCCAGGTTGTCGATAGCAATTTTGCAAGTGAGGTTAGCCTTCCTCCATGAGGTCTGATTGCTGGAATTACAACGGCCATGTGTGAGTTTCTCTTGATGCCAACATGCTGTCAGTCAGTTCAAGTCATAGCAGTCTTCCTTCCAGCCAGGGAGTGACGGGGAGGCCACCTGTGGGTAGCCCGGAGTCCATCACCCCTCCCACCACTTCCTCTTCTTGGTTGCCCCAGAAACTGTTTCCATTTTCCTACCACCCATAACAGTCCCTCTCCCGCAGGGCAGCCAGAGGGAGAAGCCTGTGTTTACAGCCTGCAATGGCTCCACTAAAGGGTAACATCCAGACTCCTCAGCTGGGCACATGTGGCCCCGTTCAAAGTCATCTCCTGCACATTACTGCTCTGCCTGTGGCGTGGCCTGGCTCTGCTGGAGAACAGTGCCTCTTCACCTTTGTATCACCAATGCCCAGGCAGCAGTTATCGACCCATTAGCTGCTCAATCAATATAGGCAGTAGGAAGTAGAAAAATCAGTACAAGACAGTTTTCTTCAATATTTCTTCAAGGTTTGCTGTTCTTTACACCAGTGGTCCCGAATCATTTTGGCACCAGGGTCTGGTTTCGTGGAAGACAATTTTTCCATGGATCAGTGGGGGTGGAGGGTAGCTTTGGGATGATTCAAGCGCATTACATTTACTGTGCAGTTGGCTTCTATTTTGGGGCAATCTCAGGATATTCCACCTTGACTTTAGGGTTAGGGTTTGTGCTCTTATGAGAATCTAATGCTGCCACTTCTAGGACAGGAAGCAGAGCTCAGGTGGGAATGCGAGTGCTGGAGAGTGGCTGTAAAGATGAAACTCTGTTCAACTGCCCACCATTCACCTCACGCTGTGTGGCCTGGTTCCTAACAGGTCATAGACTGGTACTGGCCTGTGGCCTAAGGGTTGGGGACGCCTGCTTTACAAACCACAGACCAACCGTGGACAACACAAACACATTGTACTAGCAGGGCCCAGTCTGACACGATTTATTCATATTCTTTACCTGATCTTTGTGGCAACTCAGTTTCCTGAAGTTAGAGTGGGGGGGTATCTTTGTTTTTTCGTGTGTGTAAAATATTTTATTGACGTATAGTTGATATATGATGCTGTGTTAATTTCTGCTGAAAAGCAAAGTGTCTCAGTTATACACACATTCTTTTTCATATTTTTTCCACTATAGTTTATCACAGGATATTGAATATAGTTCCCTGTGCTATACAGTAGGACCTTGTTGCTTATCCACCTTTTATATACTAGTTTGCATCTGCTAATCCCAAACTTTCAGTCCTTCTCTCTCCCACTTACCTTCCTCCTTGGCCACCACAGATCTGTTCTGTGAATAAGTCTGTGTCTGTTTCATAGATATGTTCACTGTATCGTATTTTAGATTCCACATATCATATGGTGTGTCTTTCTTTTCCTGACTTATTTGCTAGTATGATAATCTCTAGGTCCACCCATGTTGCTGCAAATGGCATTATCTCAATCTTTTTTATGGCTGAGTAGTATTCTGTTAAACATATACACCACATCTTCTTTCTCCTTTCATCTGTTGAGGGACATTTAGGTTGTTTCCATGCCTTGGCTACTGTGAATAGTGTTGTTATTTACTTGAACATAGCGGTACGTGCATTTTTTTGCATTAGAGCTTTGTCTGGATATACACCCAAGAGTGGGATTGCTGGATCATATGGTAACTCTGTTTTTAGTTTTCTGGGAAACCTCCATACTGTTGCCCATAGTGGCTGCACCAGCTTACACTAGAGTGAGACCCTTGTTGATGGACTAAAGAGTTAACTGGGCTCCTCAGAGAGGCAAACTCATGCGCTAGAGCTCTGACACAGCTGGCTCAAATCAACTGTGCTAACCTCTGGAATATTTAAAAAGGCAAACGAGAGTCCACGAACTGACAGGCTGGAGCTTTGAATAGCACCTCTAGGCTGAAAATGTTTAAATGGGCTCTCTGATGCCTGACCAGCATCTACGATGCTGGCTCACCCATGAATTAACCAAATTTTTAACTGTTTACAAGGGCGTTCTGCTGGGCCCTGCAATGCAGAGATGAGTGAGCCTGTCCTCAGAGACTCATATTTACTGGGGAGAAAGACAAACAAAAATATTTACTGTACAGTGTAATGAGCACCATAATCCAGGTAAGCACAAAAGCACTGTTTTGACATAACTGCCAAAGTATTAATTTTCTGCTTTCTCTCCTCTACCCTGGAATTAGACATCCCGAATGGCCACACTCAACTTTAAACCCATGCTGAGGTGGTTTTGCTGGTGTAACTCGACAGATTTACACAAGGAGCCCTCCTGACTCAGTCTTTATAACCCAGCCCCCAAGGCGGCGAGGGAAACAAAAGCCATCATGACCCAGAGTGTTACTGGTCGCTGCTCACACACCCTCCCTCCTCTCCAGAGCCCCCGCCGTGCCCGCGCCTCTGTCAGGCCCTGTCCTCCTGACAGCTGTGCATGACAGACAGAGCTGCCATCAGCAAGGATGGTGCTGGAGCGCTACTCAGATCAGAAACAAAGCTGCAGACAAACACAGACACGACAAAGTCAGACCAGGTGACAAGATGAGGAGAAAACCTGTGAGGACGGGGACAGGACAGGGACTTCAAAAGAGAAGGATCTAGAAAAGCTGATGGGGACCTAACATTTCTGTAGCAACAACCCTCTTTATGACTATCGTGTGAACTTCAAATGAGAAGGGTCAGGTACTGTTCCATGCTGTCAGACGACTTTGCTAGAAAAGTCCCCTAATTCAACACCAAGAAATAGCATATACTTCAATTATATAATCAAGGATTAGCATACAGCTGCAATGAAAACTTCAAATCTATTTAACAGAAGCTTATTTACATTTTTTTTGTCTCATTTTCTTTTTTAAGATAAAGTCCTATTCAAAACTTTCTAAGTTTTGTTCTGACTTAAGTAGGTTCACCTTTGGTGGACTTTTTCTGCTATCAATTCTCTTTAGATTAAAAAGGACCTTATATTACAAAAGCAATGAAATTTTTATTTTTTAAAAAATATAAAATACAGCATAATGTTAAACATGCTTTTGTAAACTATGCACAGTCCCACCTACCCAACAGCCCCGGCTTACCCCCAGCTTTGGCAGGTTTATTAAGCAAACTAGGCACAAGCCTCACCGGGAGCAAGCGGCCCAGCGGAGGCCACCGGCAGGAGGCCAGGCCCCACCCACCTGAGCATCTGCTTTTGGTGATTCTCCACTTCTTGGAGCAGAACTTGCTTCTCTGACTCTTTGTCTTGCTCTTTAGCCGACTGCTCAAGCTCCTTTGGGAGGAAATCAGCTCTAAGTTAAAACGATTTTGAAAGGTAATGAAAAACTGGAAAGCACTTCTAATTCTATCAGTCATGCAACAGCATTTGAAAACCCTCCTAGAACAGAAGACTCAGGAATGCTGGTTCATACACAACAAACATCCTTTTACATAGATAGCTGTGTAAAAGGAAAAAAAAGACCATCCTCAAGACCTCAAAATGAGAAAGGAACTAAGAGTCAGAGCAGTCTTCCCGTGAGGGGTGTGAGGCTGCCCTGAAGCGGGAGATGTGTCCTGTAATCCAGGACATGCCTGACAGGAAAAGGAAAAAACCACAGTAACGCAGAGCCTACCGACCCCACTCTGAGACACGATGGGAACTGTGCTCCTGTCTGTTTCTACACGCTCTCAATCCTGGTACACATTTCTTCTCCGACTGAGTGGCAAACACAGTTTTCAAGTCCATGTGGGGACAGAAAACGAAGCCTTGGCCACCTGAGGCTGGGAATTGGAACTGAGACCATTGCAAAGCCAGGGCCACAAAGGGATACATACACCCTCAGTGAAAAGGTAAACTAGGAAAATGTCTGTCAACCAGCACAGAGAAACTGTGGAGTTTTTTGTTGTGGGGTCTGTCTAGAGGGATATAAATGTCTCCCCCAATTATAACCACGGCGCTCCCCTCACATGGATCGAGGGTCCAAGTTCATCCTCCCTGAGTGGTTCGAGAACCTCCACAAAGAGAAACGAACATAAAAAATGCTCCCAGACCTGTGGTAATCCCAGGAGACCTGGCAAAAGCAAATGCAAAAACCTCTGAAGAGACTTACAGTCAACCCAGGTCGCACAAAAGCCTCACAGGTAAGGCCTTCTGAAAAGACTCAGAGCCCAGAATAACCAAACACCAGGACGCAACCATCCACCACAGTGAGGGACAGCAGACCTCACTTTCTTTTCGTCTAGAACTCTCTCTGGTTCTCTGCGACAGAACTTCCGTTTCCCCCACCTGGCCTCCCTCCCTCCCTTCCTCCACTCAGCGAAGGTGCCCGATCTGGACCATCACGAGGGCTATGAAGCGAACCCCAGGAACAGTCCTGCTGGCATCGAGTTTACAGTCCACTGAAGAATCTAGCTTTTAAACAAATCATTAACTTAATACATTTGCAAAACCTCTCCAATGCACATTCCTTTCTTTCCCTAGGCGCAGCATCCCAGCTCCGCACACTCACCTGTATTCTGTGCCGCAGTTGCTGAAACTTCTCTTTCACTTTAGTGTTCAGTTCAGTAAGTGCACTTAATGGTCCTGAACAATCTCGAATATCCTAGGAGACATTGAAGAGATGAACGGGCCTTTCTCAAGGCAATGAGAGGAAATGACACCAGCTGTACAATGAGAGTTGGCTTAGACCACAACTAAGTTGGACCTACTGGCTGTAATTCATCCTAATCTTTGCCGTTTACCTCTGTAACACAAGCAGAAGCATTACAATTTACATTTTTTTCATCCCTCTTTGGAGTAAGTCTGAGTGAGTAACATAGAAGCATAAGCAGAAAGACAACAGTGCAACTTCCCTGGTGGTACAGTGGATAGGAAATCCGATGCTGCCGAGCAACTGAGCCCTCACACCACAACTACTGAGTCTGCCTGCTGAACTACTGAAGCCCTGTGAGTCCCAGAGCCTGTGCTCCGGAACAAGAGAAGCCGCAGCAATGAGAAGCCCATGCATTGCAACACAGAGTAGCCCCCACTTGCCCCCAATGAAAGCCCATGCACAGCAATGAAGACTCAGTGCAACCAAAAATTAATAAGTTTTTAAAAACAGAAACAAACTAAGGAACTAATAAGTCTTGATGTTTAACAGAACACCCAGCCATTATGAAAGACTTAAAGCAGCTTGCATATCTGACAAGAATGAACACCTGAGAGAGTACTATAACTTCAGGTCCTTCCCCCTTAAAAATGAGGATGCTACTGGCATATGACAAGACGAACCTCTTTAAGATTAACTGCTTGATCTAATTTTACAAACCATCTATTAATATTATAAATCACACAGTTTACAGACATGTCAAATGTAGATTTAGAATTTGTTTCTGGACATTCAGAATTACCAGGGCCAGGTAAAAAGCAGGCCCCAGAGCCAGACCATTTGGATTCAACTTCTAATTGCAGCAATTTATCAGATGTATAATCCTGAAAAAGTTACTGAGGCTTCTGTGTCTGTTTCCCCATCATTACCCACTTCATGACCAGGTACCCACATAAAGGGCTTAGCAGGATTTGCCACACTGTAAGGATGTGCTAAATCTAGCTATAATCATTTGTTCTCTTCAGGAGAAACTGAATCTTAGAGAATGCAAAATGGGGTTGAAGCAATTTAGATCACCTGAAAAGCCAATTTCATTTTTATGAATCCTAAATTAATTTTTCTAGCATTGGCCCAGATGTTTTGTAGTTTATACATGGGAAACGTGAAGTTCAAAAAGTTTAAATGTATCAAGTTGTTCTTGTTCTCTGGATTACTCATTAAATCACAGTTCCATGCAACATTTAACAGCTATTAATTTGGTTTATTTTGCACCTGATTTCCGTGGGGAGCTTACTTTCCTTCACCTTTTACCACAGCTAGATGAAGACTCTTACTTAGCATCTAAGGTTGAGTAACACTGCTGGAAATGGAAACCATTGCCCAAAAGAAAGGTTTAAAACTCTTGGTTTCTTTTTGATAAACTAAAGGAACTATTTCTACATTCCCAACTCTTGCCTATGCCAGTTGGTTTATTGCACAATTACCTTCTACCCTTAATTGGCTTAGGCAAAGGATCTCAATCGCCCCATCAGTTAAACGAAGTAGATGCCAAGAATCTTCTCTAGGATGACTTTCATTGTCTGCATCCCAGTTTTGCCATTATCTACTTTCTGCTCAGGCAGATTCCTTCCTCATTTACAAAATCACAACTACGGTCTAGGTCACGTTCATTTCACCCAGTACCTCCTGTGCCAGGTGGCCTTTGGTGCCATGGGGCATCAGACCAGCAGGGGGCGAGGCTGATGGTCGGCAGGACGCTACTAAAGGATGGGGAGGACTGGGTCAGAAGGCGGGGCCAGGCAGGATGACAGGTATGTTTTGAGGCTGGCTGGGGGTGGCGAGGTGACGGCCAGGGGTGTGTAGGGGAGGAGCCACATAGGGGAAGCCCAGTTAGGAGTGGAGGTAGAGGAGGGGGTGTCCTGGAAGAGGCGAGCTAAGGGCAGTCGGACGGAATACCAAGGCCAACGATCAAGGGACGGAGGGGACGGGGCCAAGGAGCGAGACAGTTGAGGGGCAGTGGGCAGGGTGCTGGGCCAGTGGCCTCGGGGACTTGACCAAGTGGGGAAAGCTCGGGAGTGAGACCTCTGAGCTCACAAAAGGCCAGCTGAGCTTGGGTTTAGGGGTACTAGACCCTGGCGGGGATCCCGGGCATTAGTACCTGGATAAGCGCCTTCACCTCTAGGTCGAATTTGACAATCTCTTGGTTACAGATACGGACGTGGACATCTTGGGCAGCCGCCATGTTAGAAATGCCGGCTACGGGAAGCCGCGGAGCCCAAGTTCCAACGCGTTTTCGCACCGGCTTTCTTCTTAGCCTCCGGTTCTGGCGGCAGCGCCCCCTAGAGACCGGGTCTGAGGCGAGCGAGGGTGGTGGCGCCAAGTCGCGTGGCCTTTGCCCGACACGTGGGAAAAATCAGTCGGCCTCTTGGTGTGGACCTAAAAGACGTACAGAAAGAAAGGAGGGAATTGTCAGGACGCTTTAACAGGGGCGTCTCCCCATATTCTGCCCATCAGCCATTCTAATGACTGCATATTTTTTGCACGGAGCGGGGGAAAAAGATTGGAAGAAAATTATCCATTGGGATGTCTCTGGAAGGTGGAATTAAACAATTTTTTATACTCCTTTAAACTTTCTTGTATTTTTCATATTTTCAACAATGAATATA
Source organism: Moschus berezovskii (assembly GCF_049115385.1). Taxonomy (NCBI): domain Eukaryota; kingdom Metazoa; phylum Chordata; class Mammalia; order Artiodactyla; family Moschidae; genus Moschus; species Moschus berezovskii. The sequence goes on from NC_142477.1 coordinate 73,124,132, forward strand.
AGTTTTGGGGTGAAAGAAAAAAATGACAAATGTTATCATTACTTTTTTAAATGTTATGAAATTCAAGGCAGTTTGCTAGGGTTAACAACTCCTGTCAGTTCAGTCCACGCTTGGAGGGATCTTTCTAAAATGCCCAACTGATCGAGTCACATTCCAGCTTACACCTCTTCTCTGACTCCTGGCGTTTCCCTTTTGTGTGCAATTGGTTTTAATAAATGTACTTTGCTGGAATAGTTTTAATGGATTAATGTAGTTTTTAATGGAAATGAAAGTCGCTTAGTCCTGTGACTTCACGGAGTATAAACTAACAGGCTCCTCTGCCCATGGGATTTTCCAGGCAAGAATACTGGAGTGGTGGCCATTTCCTTTTCCAGGCGATCTTTCCGACCCAGGGATTGAACCTGAGTCTCCCGCATTGCAGACAGATTCTTTACCGTCTTTAGAGCCACCAGGGAAGCCTTATTTAATTGAAATAATTAAGAGCAAACCCTCAACAGATGGAGGCTCTTTCACTGTATTTTTTAATTAGTCCAAGTTTCTTAGCTGGGCCTAAAGGGCATCCATCACCCCACCAGCCCTGTCTCCTTCCTGGATTCTTCAAGTTCTTTGGATGTCTAGTCCTGGAGAGAACACCCTCCCTTGAAGTGTTCATCACACCACTGCATCTAATAGACTGGCTGTGCACTGCATCTTGGGCATCTGCCCTGGCTTGAATCCTGCTTGACCACCCACTTCATCTCTCTGTTCTTGGGTCTCCTCAGAGGCTAACTGCCGGCGATCACAGCACTGACTGGAGGACTAAATGAGGTAATACATAAAAAGCAGCAAGCACAATGTAGTAATGTAGTACACGGTAAGAATGCAATTCACATGACTGCTCTTACTGTGGTACTGATATCTCTGAAGCACCTCCCTTGTGCCAGCCGCTTTGTACTAAGTGCTGTATATGCATCATTCTAACGTAACTCTCACAACAACCCTATGAGGTAGAATTATCCACATCTTACAGATAAGGAGACAGGCACAGAGAGACTCATGACTTGCCCAGCCCAAATGGAATTGCTAGGTCAAAGGAGAGATGCATTTTAAAATTTGGATACATGCTACCGAATTGCTTTTCATAGGCTTTATCAATTTACACTCCCATGAGCAATGCAGTACTAATGCCTGCTTTCTCACAGCCTTGTACATATGGTGTCTTTACAAACACTAGGATTTTTGCCAATCTAAGTGAAAAGTGCCATCTTTTAATTTTTATTTCTCTTATCATGAACTGAAAACTGTTTTTTACTATCTGCTCATTTTTCTATTACCTATCAGCTCCCAGAACTATTTATATACTAGGAGGATTTGCCCCGAGAGATTAACTTTATCTTAGTCAATAGAATTTTGACTTGGCTTATGGTATCTGGGGCCTTAAAGAAGTTTTAATTTTTTTGCATTTAGATCTTTACCCATTTTGAACTATGTGTTGGCTTATGGTGTGAAATATAGAGCCAAGTTTACCTCCTCCAGAGGATTACCCAGTTGTTCCATCACTATTTTCTGAACAATCCGTCTATTTCTCAGTGGTTTCAGATGCTGTATTTACCATATAAATTCTTACATCTGAATTTACTTCTATACTTTCCATTATATTCTCTTGACCTATTCATTCATGCACCAAAATGACAGCTTGACTATTACAGTTTAAGGTGCTTTAATGTTAGGATCAGGCACCCCATTTTTTTCTCCGTGAGAACTTTAGTTTTAATTGTATTGGTATGTCTCATTGGGATGGCACTAAATTGTTACTTTAACTTAGTAAGACTGACAGCTTTATGCCATTGACTGCTCCTGTTTAACAACTTGGTCTATCTTTCCATGTGTTCAAGTCTTCTTCTGTGTCCTTCGTAGTATTTTAATGTTTTCCATAGAGCTTGAACATTTTCTGTTAAGTTCACTCTTGGCAACATCTTAAGGTTAAAACTCTTAAAAGAAACTGAGGTTGATGTTTTTCAAGTCACTCAAACATTCTGGATTCTCAAATAGAAGCTCCCTATTCAAGACAGTGAAGAAACCCAAAGTCTACACGTAGTAGATGGGCCCATGTGATGATCTTGGGCCCCTTTTCCCATCACGCTTCTTGCTGGAAATTCCTCTGCAACCAACGGTGGCCAACTGCATCTCCATGAGGCAGTTACAGAAGGAAACACAGCTCTTTTCTCCATGCTCCAACACACTCCCTTCTAATAAAAAAGATTCAATTCTAAGCCCTTTAGCTAGAGACCATCTTTGAAGGACAGGTATACAATTTGGTGACCTGCACTCCCCATCACCGACTACTGCCAATGCTGTTTTGTTCTCATCACCTTTACCTACGAATCCTGAGACTAGCTTTTGGCTACTATATCTACTAGGTTTTGGCTTTAATTCTTTCTGGTTTTCGAATCTTAAGCCCACTGTCTGTCTCCTACATAGAAAACCATCCAAACACTGCCTGTAACTTGGCCTGGTCGCTTACAGGAGAGTATGCGTGGCCTCTTGAGTGCTGCAAGCAGACTGCCATTTGACTTAAGAGTTCTGTACCATCCAAGTTGGATCTGGGGTGACTCCACACCAGTCTAGTCTAGGTCTAGTCTGACACTTCTGTAAAATGGACATGATCATCTACCTAACTGGGTCACAGAAAGCAGCAGGTGACTTCCCTGATGTAAAAGCACCTAGCAGGGCCTTAACAAATGCCACCCTAGCCTTTCAGGGATTTCTAATGCTTTCTTCCTATTCTGAACTTTCCGGCTTGGACATGAAAGTAATTCCCAACTAATGTTTTTCTCTCTAAGGTGTTCTCCTGGTTCTGAAATCAGCGTCAGCAAGGAGGGACAGCTAAACCACACATCTCACTGCATGCTACCCACAAGGTTCGGTCTCCTAAGGGCTCTACTTGAAGGGCTCACCTCACCCAGCTCCTTCAAATTCCCAGACCTCGACAGAGGCTCCTGTGAGGTTACGTCCTCAAGCAGAACCAGTCCACGAGAGGCCATGTCCACTCTGCTTCCTGACTGCCTCACTGTCACTCAGATGAAGCAAAAAGGGCTTCTTCAAGGGACCAGGGATATCATGAACACGGCCTGTCAATTCTCTTAGCATCCCCCACTGGATGTGGTACCAGTGTCCTTGCAGTAATGTCCTCTGTAGTGATGTGCCTAGAACCCTTTGCGTGTGTAAAGCTCTTGTGTTGTTCTGTGGTCCTGTTCAGACCACGTGGCCTCCCTCAGCAAACTGAATATTCCTGGAAGTCTCTTTAATTTCCTCCCAGCCAGTACCTAGCAAAAGTCTTCAGAGTAACAGATAAACGAATGTTTGTTGCCTGAAGGCACATTGCCGCAGTGAGGTTCACTCAGGTCCACTGATTTAATGGTTCTATGTACATGCCCAGCCAAGCTTAAGAGATTTACTGAGAATTATGAAACACACATACAAAAGCTTAAGTCAGGCAAGACTCAAAAGACTTAATTTCCCTCAGAGAACTCACCCGGCCAAAGAATCAAGAAGAAATAAGGATAAACTAAACTATGTTCTAAACTATAAAGAATGTGTTTCTGTCAATAAATAATACTGTGTGGTAGCAAAATTAAACTAGCATGTTGAAAAATCAGTTCTAAGTGTTAAAAAATGTTAGCTTTTTGTAAATTACACCAAGAGAGGGGCCATGCTATCAAGAGTTCACTGCTGTCTCTAGTTCAGAATTTTGTTGCAGTGACTTACTTTGAAGGGTAGATGGTCACCTCAGACAGCAACAGAAAAGCAGTGGGAAAAGGAAGGATGAAAACACGAGGCAAACAATTGAAAACCTTTTCTTTTCAGCTTTTTTTATTTTAAATTACAAAGGATGTTGCATACACTGATGAATCTGTATCTGACTAGAAGTGCTGAGGGGCTGGAAGGTGACAGAAAACAAAGGCAACGATTGTATTGCCTTTTCTTCTGAAAAGAAAAACTGCACAACTATTAACCAACATTTAATAGAATAATTTTTAAACAGCTCATGCGTCAACACGATAAAATTCTTTCTAGACAACAGACAAGACTGAATCCAATAAAAAGTTTCATAGCTCCAGTTGGCGGGGAGGGAAACAAAACTACAGAATATTCATGATAGCGTTACAAACAGGATCCTACGCGCTATGCCAAAGAGGTCGCCACATTGTATGAACAAATGCTTTGAATTCTTGCCCTTCCGCTCTTCTCTTGTGACTTCTTATGTGCGGTCAGCCCTAGTATCACTGTTAACCACAAATGCTAAGTTATAGGACAAATCCTAGGGAAAGAAGGTTAAAAAAAAGCAGGCAGTGGAATACAGTGTCATAAAAATGTGATGAAAAGGCAGATACAGTACACACATATACATTTCTGTTATTTGGTTCTGAAAAAAACAAAGGGCGAAGGGCAAGAGACAGTAATCAGTCCCGCTCACATCCACCCAGGATTTAATTAACTACACAATTGTGTTTACATTGTTATGAAAGAGGCAAACCTAGTTCACCCAAACTTGGCACATTGAAATACCCAACTCTGATGTTCCTCACTAGTCACCAAGTCGTCAATTCCAAAATACTGTTCGGAAGTAGTTTTAAGGTTTTGTTCCCTCACCACTACCCCCAAATCTCTCTTTTCTAAAGGAAAATGGCAATTTGGCATAATTCAGTTCCTAGGTGTAATTTCTACGATTTCAGTCAGTTTACTCAGCACGAGGATTATGCTTCAACACATAACCCCACTTGCCTACGGAAGTGTAAAACTGTCAGTAGTACATTGTCATCATCTTCCCCAACATGCTTATTCCTTAAAACGAAACAACCATTCCTACAGTTGACATTCATGGTTACATCCCAATGTGTTTGAAATATTAAAAAAACATGGAGTCATCTTCTCATAATGCCCTTATTAAGATTACAAAGATTACAAAAGAATCCACAAGTATTACGGCACTGTGTGAGACTTATTTGTCATGATCTGAGGGAAGAACAAGACTGCAGTTCTGTGCAAAGTTGTGGAAATGGCCTCAGTTCCATGGGAAATGGTATTCCACAATAGACTTCACTAGAAGGATAATTGAAACCTTTAACACTGAAAGCATAATTCAATGCATTCTCAAAATTCAAGTTTCAAGATTTGGAGAGATGCTAACATTCTGTTACATAATTAACTAGAAAATACTTGAACAGCATTTTAGGAAGACTATATAAAGAAAGGGAACATAAGTTTGTGTTAATTCCTGCTGAAGGCAACTTGAATTCGTTTCTTAGAAAGTTAACTAAATCTTAGCAGCTAAAATATTTTTAAATGTATGGAATAAAGAAAAGCACATCCATTCTTGACATTTTGGTGAATAAACTAACAGCTTTATTAATGAAGGCAAACATCAGATAATTGTATGAATATTATATATAAAAAAAGAAATCCAAACTAACAGCATTGTATTTCAAAAGTACTGTACTTCTGTTTCTTTTAAAGAGACTTGTCATCTGTTTTATAAAACAAACAAAATGAGTACTCTTTTCCTAAAAAATTCTGGAAAAATGAAATGGTCAATTTCAAGCTGATGAACTGAACACACCTTTCTTTAAATGCAGACTATTGCTAAGCAGCAAATAAAGTCAAGCATCAGAAAGAAGATGTATGACAAATTCATGAAAGTTAGGAAAAAGGGATGTAGTGAAATTACTGCTAATCTTCCCCCTCATATTCAAAGACCTCAAAACTGGTCTTTCATACAAATACAAAACAACAACAAAGAGGGGGAATTTAAAACCATACTCATCTGAAATCCTTCATGATGTTTTTATAATAGTTCTGATTCTCTTACCAAAAAGTTCAAAGTGAAAGATTTAGGAAGTGAAAGGGAATGAAGATGTTTTGTTTTAAATGTACAAGTAAGGCACAATATAAAGCCACATCATAATCTGTCATGAAGGATATAGGAAAGGACAAGAATCATACATGGTACAGTAGAACAAGCAATCATACTGACTGAAAAAGTGTGGCACCTAATTCAAAACTCAGACAAGATCTTAACAAGAACAACTGGACAGCATGCTTTCATATGGAGACAAACTCTATAAAGAATCCAGTGTATCTGAAACGAGGAAGAACATTTTTTGTTTTTTTTAAATCATAGTAGTACTAGAGTCAAAGTTTATAATTGCTTTGGGAACAATGGGTTTATTTGAGGTGAATTCACAATGCTTTCACTTAACGTAAGATTCTGGACTTCATTATGAGCTATCTGTATACCATGAATGAACACAGAAAACCTTTAGAGAGCTCTTCTCTAATGATCTTCACCCAAAAATACATGCCACAATTTTCAAAAACAGAACATGTACAATTGTTGGGGTTTTTACGTTACCCTTATAAGATTTGTTTGTGTGATACACTAAACGTATATATTTTAATGACAATAGAGGAAGCAGATTATTACTGGCATTAAAGTACAACCATTTCTAGACGGTTTTAAATGCCACAGAGTCCCCTGGTTAAAATGTAAAGCTGCACAGCTTGCCTATGTCATCTTTATGATAAAGTTAAAACAGCAAGAGGATTTAACTTTCACTCTACATTTTACTGCCAGGTTTTTATTTAGATCAAGTATCGCTGCAGCATTCTGACCAGCCCAGATTTAGCAGCAAATGGCAGGAATCATATAAAATGCAATTTTTTTTAACAAAGTGCTTTTTCTAAGATATACATACATATATAAATAGGTAGGTACAAAATAAAGTGTCAACATTAAAAAGCTCAACTATTTAAAAGCTTTTAACTATTTAACTTAAGTAGTACATATAAAACACTGAAATGCAAGGATATGGAATCTACTAAACAGATTCAAAGTCTTTTTTTTGAAATGCAAGACCAAAAAATCAAATTCTGGTTTGCAGACAAGAAAAAGGTATAAAAAACCAGAATTCCTAACAGAGCAGCTAGAAAGGGGCAATTTTATAAACCTCATCAGCTGAGTCTCAACCACGAAGTGATTTTCACCTGATTGCAAAACTGCCATATTTTGGAACATATTTCAATTTCCCAGACACACTCTGTCAAAACTTCATATACCTCCAAGATACAAACCTGTGCTTTGCCTTCTCCCACCTAAAAATGAAAAACATTGACCAATAAACTTACATTCTATTAAACCATTAGATCTGCGCTTATCTGTTTAGTGTGAATGCACTAACCACGTACATTTCCACCAAGCACACAGGGTAATCTTGTACATCACAGTTCAGCTAAGGTGTTAGGACAATCCTTCTTGGAGATTCTTCTTCATAATGTCAAAGAGGCATGAAAGCAACATCGCTCGGTTGTTACTGTGCGTTTTAGAACCAAACCTTTATAAGCTATAGCTTCATGTGCTATCACTTACAAATGGGAGAGGGTGGTGGGCAGGAAGAAAATAAGAAGAAACACACTGTATAGACAAGATATAATTAAAAATAAATTCTCCAAGGGATATGGAGAAGTAGTTGGAGAAATAGATATTTTCCCAGCAGCTAGGTCTGAAGTTTTTGGTATTTTTTTTCTGGCTAAATAGGATTTTTTTTTTTAAGTTAGAATTTTTAAGTTACCAGTTTTCAGAGTTCAAAACACAAAATCTGAAAATAAAACAGTGAGAGAGACAGGATGGAAAGATTTGTAGGGAAGGTTTATAATGCTGCCTTGACATAAGAAATTTCTCATCAAGAGGTAAAGCTTTAACATAGTTAAAACACTGACTAATGAAGCTGTTTTGTGTGAACAAAAAGAGCACCTAAAAACTAAATGTGTTAATATTTCTCAGTTCTAGAAACTATAGAAGAAGAATAAGTCACATGTTAAGTTTGAAGAAGCTAGTCTGAAAATACCTGTACAAAAATATAAAAATCTATAAATTTTTTTGTTTTTGTTTTAAGCTTGTGTTGATCTTTGAAAATATTACATGCACAATAATACATCAATTGGAAAAGTGGCAACTAAAGAATTAGATATTTTTAGCTTTTTTCTTTCTTTACATATATATACATAATACAATAAAAATAATCTGTATTTTGGTTGTTTGGTGGAAGTATACTACAACAAGCTAAATAAACTTTTTAATTTTCAAGGTCAAAAACTATTTTACCAATAGCTTACTAAAATGAAATATATTAAAATTTCCTACAATAAGTGCAGAAATAAAAAGACTTACAGACACCTAAATGGCCACCAACTTATCTACTATGGAAGCGAACTAGAGGAACAGCAAAATAATATCTGTGTGTGTGGATGCTCCTTCTGTAGATAATTGGACCCAAACAGAAATAAAATTCACAGTTCAGTAAGATCCCTAACCCTGACCTTTTCGTTTTTTTTTTCTCCTTTTTTTTTCATACATTCATACAGTATCATGTAAGCTGTGCAAAACTTTACTTAGACTGGCAGTTTGCCATATCAGTTGCATTTGTCTTTGGTACAAAAAATAAAACAATCGCAATAATGTGCAAGTATTTGTCTTCTTCCGGTCAAGTACCGAAATATGAGTTTTCTAGAGCCATCTTTTTTTTTTGTTTGTTTTTTGTTTTGTTTTTTATACAATACACAGACTCTGTGGCATATATCTACATTTCAACATAGTCCTATATACATTCAAAAATTTTGAAAAAGAGTTGGAACAAAAAAACATTTAAACCCCATAATTTTTCCACCTATATATCTTGTTTTTTTTCCTCATTAGGGTTTTCATCATACAAAATATTACCAGTTTTATAGTTTCCCCAAAATACAAGGCACAAAGAATATGCTTTTTTTTCTTACTTGCACAGACATTATATATATATATTTATATATATATTTATATATACCATATAGAGCTCGGAAAATGAACATCTAATATGGCACATGGGCATGAGTGCTGGGTTGTGCCATGTACAAGTGAGCGTAACAGTTGTGGAAAATTAGAACAAAAAGCAATAATTCTAAAAACAATCAAAACTGACTGTTTAAAAAAATGCTTCCTCAATTTTTTTGTGTGTGGTTCAGAGCATAAACCTGCCACAATATTTGGCATTTACTATCATCTTCACTCTTTCAAAGTGTCTTGCTTTAACAGATTTTGTAACCTGTATCTAAACATCTATTTAAATGTATGATCTTCAACTCTGATGCCAGTAGCAGTTTTAACCATGGTTTATGCTCTGAAAAATGCAATAATCAAGTATTTTGGATCATGCTTCACTTATGCTACTTAGTTCTTAAAACAATGTAACCTAATTGTAAATGTTTACATAATGCTAAACTGACATGCAAAACAGAATGAAAATTTACAATGAATAACATGACAAACACAGACATTTCTGACCAGTGGTCCAATGAAGCTGATTACACTTTTGATGTTGGTATCCTTAGTCCTACAAGGCCTCCAGTGGGATTGCCTTCTGCAGTCTTCTCTAACACTTGGTTAACAAATTCTGAGGTTTGCCCAGCAACTGGGAGACCTGAAGAGAAGAGTAAAAGACACACTTAGACATATCTGAAGGTAAGGAACAGGAAAATCTGAGGGTCAGGAGTGGCCCTCAGCTTGATACGAGTCCTAGATGAGTGCTTGCTGCTGCAGTCCAGAAAATAATTCTACCCACAGTAACTAGTGCCCACAAGACCAGCAGGGTCAAACCAAGAACAGTCTAAACCCAAACCCCAAGCCTGCCAACGTGTCTTTTTCCTGTTCTCTCACAGCCAGTCTCTTCCAACTGCTTCAACTTCACTACATCTCATGGATGGACTTCACCCATGTGACCAAAAATACATATCTACAGGATGTTTTCAGTCATTTTTTTTATACGGATTTGATCAATTTTATGTGCATTTTTCTTCATTTTAAAGGTAAGTGGATAAAAAAAAAAATAAAGGTAAGTGGATAAATAAGCAAACTTGGAAGAGGAAAGAAAGGTGGGAGATACTGCATGTATGTTGGTTTTTTTCATCTTCCTCATCCTCTATGACTGAGGTTGAAGATATCTGATTTATTGATTTTCAATAACAGAGGCATATGTGTTTTAAAATGTAATAAAAATAAGCAATTAAAAGGAGATGGAAGCAGAAAAATCTGTTTAGTAACTGCTTATAAGAAGTCAATATACTGTAAAAGAGTACTGACACCACTTTAACCATGTGCTCAAATTCACTGGGACCAATAACTGGACAAACTGATATTGTGTGTTTCTTCAAGACTTTTTTTTTTTTGATGTGGACCATTTTTAGCTCCCTAACCAGGGAGAGAATCCACACCACCTGCATTGGAAGGCCAAGTCTTAACCACGGGACCATATATGTTTCTTGATTGACATAATGAGAAGGATATAACCTACAATGTATTCTTGCCAAGAAAATTTAACTGTATCTGATCATGGGGAAACAAATGAATTCAGATGTTGGGACATTTTACAAGATCAACTACCTGGATTTTTTTATGGAAAGAAAAAAGACTAGGAGACTGATTTAGATTAAAGGAGGACAACAACAACAAAATACTAATGCAACTCATGATCCTTAATTGGATCAAAAACAAACAAAAAAGTTATAAAGGACATTACTGAGAAAACTGGGGAAATTTAAATATGAACTCCACACAGATGTTATAGTGATGATGAACCAGGAAGTGACAGTAGTATCGTGTCTAGGTAAGAAAGTGTCCCATTCTTGAGGAACCCATGTTGAAGTAGTATAGTAGTTAGGGATGAATAATCACGTTTGTAAGTTAACTTCAAATATTTAGGGAAAAATGTAAATGGAGGCAGAACTAAAGCAAATGCAGCAAAAATATTAAATATTAACACTGGTTAATCTAGCTGAATGATGTGCAAATGTTCACTGCACTATTTATTTCTACTTTTCTTGCAGGACTGATATTTTAAACGAAAAGTTGAGAAAAAAATTAAGTACACATTATAATTAAAAAGTGAGCTTGCAAGACAAAAATGCAGAAGTAGAAAATAATCAGAGGACAAAATAAAACTATAATAATACGGATGACAACAGAATATGAATAGTATGAATGACAACAGAAAGCAAGAAAGTCATATGAACAATCCTAACAGATCTTTTGATGACAGAAGTTAAAACCAAACATGTATCAATAAATAAAAATGAGTGAAACACATCCATTAAAGAAGAGCTCCAGGGGACTCCCTTGGCAGTCAAGTGGTTAAGAATCCACCTTGTAATGCAGGGGACATGGGTCTGATCCCTCATCCAAAAGCTAGGATCCCACATGCTATGGGGCATGTCAGTGTCCCACAGCTGCTGAGCCTGTGCTGTAGAGCCCACACACTGCAGTCACGGAAGCCACGCCTAGAACCCACACCCTGCAGCAAGAGAAGTCACCACAGTGAGAAGCCCAGGCGCCACAACTAGAGAGCAGCCCCTGCCTGCCGCAACTGGAGAGAGCCCACGCACAGCAACGAGGAGCTCAAGCACTGCAGTGCAGACCCAGGGCAGCCAAAAATAAATTTTTAAAAGAGAAAGAAAAACTCCTGACTGATTAACAAAGAAAAGCCAAACTATAAGTTATATATAAAAATCTAGGAGTGAATTTATGGTATTAAAATCAAAATGAAGTCTACATTTTAATCTAATTAAGACCTTTTAAAAAGAGATCTCATAGAAAGCATTGCAGAAAGACTGAAAATTAAAGGATAGGCAAAAAAGACAATTCTCAAAATGAGAGAAAATAATTACAAATGAAGCAACTGACAAAGGATTAATCTCCAAAATATACAAGCAGCTGATGTAGCTCATGATCAGAAAAACAAACAAACCAATCAAAAAATGGGCAGAAGACCTAAACAGACATTTCTCCAAAGAAGACTAGATGGCTAATAAACACATGAAAAAATGCTTAACCTCACTTGTTTGTTAGAGATGCAAATCAAAACTACAATGAAGTATCACCTCACACCAATCAGAATGGTCATCATCAAAAAATCTACAAACAATAAATTCTGGAAAGGATGTGGAGAAAAAGGAATTTTCTTGCACTGCTGGTGGGACTGTAAATTGATACAGCCACTATGGAGAACAGTGTGGCGATTTCTTGAAAAACTACAAATAAAACTGCCATATGACCCAGCAATCTCACTACTGGGCATATACCCTGAGAAAACCACAATTCTAAAAGACACCTAGATGTCCACTGACAGATGAATGGATAAAGAAGTAATCGTACATATATACAATGGAATATTACTCAGCCATAAAAATCTGAGTCAATCCTGGGGAGGTGAATGAACCTAGAGCCTGTTATACTGAGTGAAGTCAAAACGAGAAAGACAATATCATATATTAATGCATATATTAATATATGGAATCCAGAAAAACGGTACTGATAAACCTATTTGCAGGGCAGCAATAAAGATGCAGATATAGAGAACAGACTTGTGGACACAGCAGGGGAAGGAGAAGGTGGGATGAACTGAGAAAGAGGCATTGAAACATATATTACCACATGTGACACAGACAGCCAGTGCGAATGTGCTGTAGCTGCAGGGAGCTTACCCAGCTCCGTGACAACCTGGAATGATGGGGTGGGATGGGGGACAGAAGGGAGACTCAAGAAGTAGTGGACGTATGCACACCTACTGCTGATTCATGCTGACGTATGGCAGAAACCAACATAACACTGTAAAGCAACTCTCTTCCAATTAAAAAAAACTAACATGGAGGTTTAAAAACTCTTTTCTATATATGTAAATTTCTGGATATCCCGGTATGTTTATGTAATTGTTTCATCTGAAATTCTGTTTTTCCTTTATCTTGTCCTAATCAAAGAACAAATTATAATTTGATTTCCTCAATAAAATCTTACCAAAAAAAGGTAGGCAAAGGGTTACCAAGCAAATATAAATATTAAGAAAGTTGTATTCATGACTGTAGTATTAGACAAGATTGAATTCAGGAAAAAAGCTATAAACAAAACCAAAAAAATATACGTTCTTGAAGATAAAGTCATCTATAATGAAGGGGATGTAACATACAGAATGGTGACCATAGTTAATAATACTGTCTCGCATATTTGAAAGTAGGTAGGAGAAAGGATCTTAAAAGGCCTCATCACAAGAAAAAAATATCTTGTTAACTATGCATACTGACGGATGTTAACTGGACTTATTGTGGTGATCGTTTTGTAATATATATCAATATCAAACCAGTACATTATACACCTGAAACAGAAAATGTCAATCACATCTCAAAATATTAGAAGCAAAATGAAAAAATTAATTCCTGAAGTTAAAACTAAAAGGAATGTAACAGCTGCAAATAAATACAACAGATAACGCATCTGAGAAAACAGCAGTGAAAAAGGAAAGAATTTTAAAATTAGAGATGAAGAGATCTTCTTAAATTTGAGAAAAAGTGAATATACCTCAGAAAATACTGAAGACAGGAAAAGATCCAATCCACAAATAGTAAGTGTCCCCAAAGAAGAAAACCATAGCTAGGGGACAAATTAAATATTAAAAGATCTGAAGTTATTTACTGAAAGAGCACAGAGTGTATATGAGACTACCGACCTAAAATGACCAACTCCAAGACAGTCTAGTAAAGTTACTATGATTTAAATAAAAAGAAAAAAAATCCTGTTGACATCTGGGCAAAAACAGCAAATGACATAAGGGGAAAAAAATCAAACAATTATTAGCTTTTCAAAAGCAACATCTTATGCCAGAATAAAAATGGAGAAACGTATTTAAAATACTCAAGGCAGGAAAATGTGAGTAAAGGACTATCTGGTAAAATTGATAATCAGGGATAAAGGGAAAAGCACAAAGTTATCAATACATAAACCTTTAAATCAAAAAATAAAAAGGCAGGAAGAATTGTTTTCTTACAAAACATTAAATTCCTCTCTCTACCAAACATAGGAAGACTATATAGAAATAAAAGTCTTTTAGTGAAAAAAACTCAAATGTTTACAATGTAATATGGTAACATCAACAACTACTACTGAGCATTGAGAATTTGTGCTCAGCAGCATGCTCAGTGCTTTATATGTACTCCTTCCATTCAATCCACACAGCTGTCCACAGTTTATAGACAAATAAAATCAGGTTGAGGTAAGTGAAGTTACTTCCCCATGGTCCTCAGGTAATAAGCTGCAGGGTCAGGACCTGAATCTAGAACTGATTTCAAATACTCTCATTTTAACCATTATGCTAAATGAGCTTTTGTGTTTTTAAAACATATCTTAATTTCTGCATATGACCAGTGCATACTGCTAGGGCCAAAGAGAAACCACTAGTATTTCTGTGTGTGTGTGTGTCTAAAAAGATAGGGAACAAGGCATGCAGAACCTAAAGTATCAAAATAATAAAAATGTTTCAAGAATGAAGATAATTGTTCAGTGGAATCAAATGTTACATAGAATGTCAAGAAAGATAAATCCTCAAGGAAGTCTATTGGACAAGGCACTTAGTGGGCCACTTGTGAATTATACAGATATATCTTAAACTATCTAGAGATGAGTGTCAGATGACAAGGCCAAGTTATATGGGTCATCACTTACAACTAGAAGAACTTATTTCTGCTAGTGCAAGCACTTGCAACTAGCAGAACTTATTTCTACTCCTAGTCCCCCCACTTGTAAGTCAGTTACACTCGTAGAAAGTTACTAACTACCTTGTTGGGCTTCCAATTCCTTATCTGTAAAAACCAGGATAATAATACCTCCTTCACAGAACTGTGGAAGTAAATGACTAAACAACCTTAATAGTCAGATACTGGATCACAGTAAGTACCATACAAATGAGAGCTGTTTACCCCTTTCTAGACTAACAAATTCTTTTTTCTTGTCTCTTAAATCTCTTTCATTTCATATCTTCTCCGTTGGCCTGCAAACATGAAAGTTGTCAAATTTCATGAAATCTTTGGGTTAAAATCTATATGCAGTGCTAACTTTACTAATGATTCCCAATTGCCCTTCAGAAACACCAGTATATTTTACATTCATTATGAACACAATGCTGACAAGAGAAACTAATAAATCATTTCAAAAACCATGAGAAACTTACTAAGTACATGGAAGTATTCAATGTGCATTTATTTTCAATGAAAGAAAATGTAATTATTTTAGCAGCAGATTTGGTATACAGGAATATTTCTGTATAAACAGAAATAAAATATTCTTGCTCACTCCACTCCCTCTAAGAATCTTAATTTCTTCATAGCAATTATCACAATATTACACAATATTATTATTATTATTTCTGGTTTTCTGTTTATTCTTTATGCTCCATTTTTAGATTGCAAGCTTTTTAAGAAGAGTAGCAACAAAGTCTTTGCTTAATCCCTGTGTTCCCCAACATCTGGCACATAGTAAGGCACTGAAAAAATTTTGTGGAATGAGTGAATTTATAATAACTGGGTATCAGAAAAGCTGTCTTAAATTCTAAGATATTTACAATTGAATTTTTTTAATAATAGTGTTTGGCACTCTAAATTCAGGTAATTAATTAATGATTGAAAAGTAAACTTTAATTCAAGTGAACGGATTCAGTACACAGTCAGCATTCTGGGGAAAAATGAACTGGAAGAAAATTTTCAGCTAAGTGAAATTTACTACTATACCGAACAAGGTAAGAACCAGTTTTTAAGAGTCAATCTTAGAAAAAACACTGTTAAACAAAGAACCAATTTTATGACGCTCCAGCGTTTTCCCAGATTGTGTTTGCTGTGATGCCCTTGGGATGCTACTGATTATAGGTTGATCTGATTTGCTCCTATGGCAGCTAAGCTCTTGGTTCTCTAGGGTTTGAATGTCTTCTGTCTACTTTAGCTACCTCTACCCTCCCTGTCAGGTATCACTCTGCCTGACTTCTGTTTGGCCGCCTCTCTGTTTCTCCCTATGTGGCACAATCTGTTCAGGGATGGAAAACCAGATAAGCAAGTTTGTTAGAATCCCGTGAAAGAGTAAAACAAGTAGGTAAGAACCTCTACTAAAGTATATACTGCAGGCTTGACAAGGTCAAGGACCTTTATTTTCCCCAAACAAGGTTAAAGTTGCTAGAAGTTTATCCCTCCCAAGTGTTAAAATAGTTGAGTGATGAAGTCTAAATAATAAGTTATGGTTACCAGCAGGACATGTTTATGAATGCTAAATCTTCTCGTAAAGGAAAGTAACTACAATGAGAGCACTTGAGTTTTTCCTTAAAAGAATTTTTACTGTTCCCTTGAATCTCATACCTTACACTGAATGTTATTATTTGTTATTAATTTATCCAGTATTCTTCTTACCGAGAGTATCTTTAATGAGGATTTCAAGCTTCTGTCCCATGTTGGGTCCTCTCTCCTCTCTTGGATTCTGTACTCGGTTTACAATCTCTTGCTTGATGGAGTTGATTACAAACAATAAATTATCTGTAAGACAGAACAGGACACTTGGAACATGTCACTAACATGGAAAAATTTACTTTTAATTGTGTAATAACAGATCATTAAAAATGAAGAACATATAAGAAAACATTAGGCAGTGATGGGTTGCAAGCTTTCTTATCCAAAGAGATTAATTTCAAATGATGTGCCACTTTTGATAACAGGCTGCAGACATGCATCAGTCTTCACTGTTCTATAAGCAATTTGTCCTACTTGTCTTCACAGCTTTAAGACCTATGACAGTGTCTGATACTGACTCAGAGTTTTAGTAAATGTTTATTAAATAAATCATAGCTCTTTAAAGACAAAGCTTTAAAAACAAAATTCTCTGCCTTTAAGAAGCTTTAAAAAAAGAGCAAAGTTAACCAAAAGTAAATAAGGAGGAAAATAATAAAGATAAGAAGAGAAATCAATGAAACAGAACACACACAACAGAGAAAGTTAACAAAGTCTAAAGCTGGTTCTTTGAAAATATCAACAAAATTGGTACTGACTCCCACCCTAATCCCCATCCCCAGCTAGACTGCTCCAATACCTACAGTTAGAATGAAAAAGGGGTTATCACTTTAAAACAGAGCCATTAAAAGGATAATAAGAAAATGCTATGCTAACAAATTGAAAAACTTGGATGAAATGGACAAATTTATTGAAAATGTTACTTAACATGAAGAAAAGGAATATCTGAACAGCCCATTTCTAACAAAGGAATTGAATTTATCCAAAAATACTCCTAAAAGAAAACTCAGAGGGTTTTAATGTAAAATTCTATCAAATATACAATGAAGAAATAAAAGCACTCTTATCAAACTTTTTCAAGAAAGAGGAAGAAAGATCATGACTGAATTCATTCTATAAGGTAGTGTCCTCAAATACCAAAGCCTGACAAAGACATTACAAAAAAAGAAAATTAACAGACCAATATCCCTTTTGAATATAGACCTAAAAATCCTTGATAAAATATTAGCAACAGACTCCAACTTAAAATATCAGACTAGAATCCTGAAAATATTTGCAATAGACTAAGGAAAAAGGAAAATACATCATAACCAAATACAGTTTATTCTAAGAATGCGAGGTTGGTTTAATAAAAAATTAGTTAATATCATTCACCATATTAACAGGGGAATATGTGATATATTACCAGAATAAAGGAGAACAATGACTGCTCCAATAAATGCAATTTAAAAATAAAAGAAATGACAGTATTCCCTATCTATTCAGGAAAAATGAAACTAGGAAAACAAAGAAACTTAAACAATTGAGGGCATCTCAACTACCAAAAAACCTACAGCCAACATCAACTTAAAAGTCAAAGTTTTCCTTGCAAACAAGGCAGTCACCACTTCTATTCAAAAGTCCTAAACACAGAAATAAGGCAAAGAATAGAATTAAAAGGCACAGAAACCAAAAGGAGGAAATAAAGCCATCTATTTGCAGGTGACAACTACTTATACAGAAAATTCCAGGGCATCTACACACCTACTATTGGAACCAATAAATTTAGCAAGAAAATACGGCAGGAGTAATACACGGAATTCTTTGGCGGCCCACTGGTTAAGAATCTGCCTGTCAATGCAGGGTATATGCGTTTGATCCCTGGTCCAGGATGATCCCATATGCCTCAGAGCAACTAAGCACAAGGGCCACAACTACTGAGCCCACGTGTTGCAACTACTGAAACCTGAGTGCCCTAGAACCCATGGTCTACAACAAGATAATCCATTGAAGCGAGAAGCCCGTGCACTGTAACGAAGAGTAGCCCCCACTCACCACAACTAGAGAAAAGCCCAGGCAGAACAATATAGATCCAGCGCAGCCAAAAAATAAATGTTAAAAAGGGTATAAAACAAAATTTCATTTTACATGTTAGCAACAAAGAATCTGAAATTTCAATAATGAGTCCATTTACAATAACATCAAAAATATAAAATATTCAGGAATAAATCTAACAAAAGATGTTCAAGTACTGTACATTGAAAACTATAAAACAAGTCAGAGAGAAATTAAAGAAGACAACCGGATGGAAAGAGATCCAAAGTTCATGGACTGGAAGCCTCCATTTTGTTAAGATGATAATTCTCTCCAAATTGATCTACAGATTAAAGCAATTCCAATCAAAATTTCAGAAGACTTCTTTTATAAAAAGTGATAAACTGGCTTCAAAATTGAAAATGGTCGTGCAAAGGACCTAGAAGAGCCAAAACAACTTTGAAAGAAAAGAACAAAGTTGGAAGACCAACAAGGACGAACACTACCAAGACTTTTATGATCTACTATAAAACTACAGTAAGATACTGCATATTCACATAAAGATAGACAAACAGCTCAATGGAACAGAATACAGAGTCCAGAGGTAGATCCATACATATAGGATCAACTGATTTAACGAAGGTGAAAAAAAAAAAATCAATGGAAAAAGGAAGTCCTTTCAAAGAATGGTGCTTGATCAACTGGCTATTTGTGGGGGGAAAAAATGACTGTAAAATCTAAAACTATATAAATCCTAGGAGAAAATATACACAAAAGTACAGTTTTGAAGTTGGCAAACTTTCTAATTAGAACACAAAAATATAAAATGAAAGACTAACACATCAGACTTCATCAAAATTAAAAATTTTTGCTCTTTGGAAGATGTCAGTGAGAAAACAAAAAGGCAATCCAAAGATTAGTATAAAATATTTTCAACATATATATCAGATGAAGAACCTGTATCTACAATAAAGAACTTTTAGAAGACAAAACTTTTAAATGGCAAAATATTTAAACAGACACTTCACCCACATACACACAAACAAAATATATAAACAGCCAATAGATGTTCAACATCATAAATTAATAAAATACAAATTAAGACCACAATGATATACTGCCACATATCCATTAGGGTGGTTAAAAGAAGACTGACCTTACCAAGTGTTAGCAAGAATATGGACCAACTAGAATCCGCCTATACTGTTTTTGAGACTGTAAAATGGTATAGCCACTTTGGAAAACAGCTTGGCAGTTTTTTATAAAGTTACTCACAGATATTTAACCAAGAGAGATTAAAACATATGTCCACCCAAACACCTCCACAGGAATATTCATAGAAGCTCTATAGGCATATGTCTGTAGCAGTTATAGCAATAGCAAACAATCTTAAATATTCACCAACAAGTGAACGGATAAACTGCAGTATATCTAATACAATGGAATACCACTCAGCAAATAAAACCATTGAACTATTGATATAGATGGAGAAATGTTTAAATAAATATGCAGAATGAAAGTAGCCAGGCAAAAGAGAAGAATGTATGGTAGGATTCCATTAATATAAAATTTTAGAAAATGTACACTAATTTACAGTGACAGAAGCAGATTGTGGTTACTCAGAGATAGGAAGAGAGAGAGGACTAGCTTACAAAGGGGCACTAGAAAACTTTTGGAGGTGATCAGAATGTTCACTATCCTGACTGATTTCACATGTATGTACGTATGTCCAAAGTAACCATATAATAGTCTTTAAATACGTGGAGCTATTTTACTTTAGTTATACCTCAATAAAGTTGCGGGGTGGTTGGGAGGAACACACCTCCAGTTTCAACACATGGAAGTCCTATGGTCTGAAATAAATCTTTACTACTTCAGACATTGCTTTGAAATCAATGATTTGTTATTCCTTATCTTGTAATACTTAGAAGAAACCAATATAGACTAATACTGAAGAGGGAAATCAGAAATAACTGGTAGGGGGAGGGGAAGTAATTTAAAATTACATGCAGGGACAATATATTAAAAAATGTGTCACTAAACAAGGAAAGCACAGCTGACTCCCTAAACCACATGAAACAAGAAATTTATGCTTGTTTCTCAAACAAACGAGAGAAAACCATTAGCTCAAATATAAATAAGGACATTTACATGCAGGCTGGACTGATGAGAAGCAAAAAGCTTCCTCATCCTCAATAGGTAGAGTAAATCAGCTCACTGTTTAAAAGTGAGAAGAGTGCTAAAAACTGAAACAGCAGAACAGCTCTTCCCAACCTGGGCAGTGTCCATGCCAGAACACTGGGGGCAGTGGGGACAGAGGTGAAGGGCTCTACCATCAAAAACTTCTAGGTGAGGAGATAAAAGAATCTGGCTCAGAAAGTGAGGACCAACCTCAAATTTGTCAGTCAGTCAGTCGCTCAGTTGTGTCAGACTCTTTCATGACTCCATGAACTGTAGCCTGCCAGGCTGCTCTGTCCATGGGATTCTCCAGGCAAGAATACTTAAGAGGGTAGCCATTCCCTTCTCCAGGGGATCTTCCCAACCCAGAGACAGAACCTGGGTCACCTGCATTGCAGGCGGATTCTTTACCATCTGAGCCATCAGGGAAGCCCGAAGTCTCTTAAGAGATCCCTTCTGTTCTGATTTCATGATCATCCAAGAATCTTCCAAAATTTTAACCTTACATAGCTTGTCTAGGGATAAACTATGTTAATCAGGATGAAGGTCCACTCCTCTTAGTAGCTTTACTTCTCATTCTGAGTCAACAAATCTACATTTGACTCACAGAGTTCCTATGAGCCTTGGTAGAAGGAATCAAGAGGAGGAAAAGGTACAGCAGCATAGGACAGGATGAGGACGACAGTAGTGGGCCCTGAAGCTAGTCCTTGGAACAGTGCTAGCTGATGACAAATTAAAATAGGTAAGGACAATACAGTACATTTTTCATAAACCTAACTTTAGTCTGAGATTATGCCTCTCTTAATTTTCTAACACTAAAATATTTCTCCCTGTATGTAATTCTAGATATTCTTTTTAATGTCGCATGTGGCAAAATATAAAGTTGGCAGCCCTATGGTTCCCAAGTCCCAAAATTTGTTTCCAATGTCACTGATTTTAGAAACCATTGGGTCAATAGGTAATGGATAAAAGTGTTTCACAAAGCAGTAACAGTGACTCCCAGATATTTAGAGGAATCAAGGACACTATTCCCTTGAGAGATATATGTATGTTCCATGGGAAGAACTTGCAAACCACATGTAATCTGGCAGAAACCAACAAAATATTGTAAAGCAATTATCCTTCAATTAAAAATAAATAAATTTAATTATAAAAAAATATACATGTGGCAAACTACACAGAGGTAGCAACTACTACATTGCTTCTGACATGTCTTCTAAACCAAGTCAAGGTTGCTCTTCTCGAGACTGGAAAAGAAGCTTGTAAGACAGATGTGGAAGAGAAAAATGAATGAGAAGGTCCTTTTCCTCTGTGCTGACTAATTGAGAAGAAAATGTACCCAGAGATAAGTTTTTTTCCTACATGAAAATATCTACAGGCCATAAGTTAGCTTTGGAAATAAGAAAAATTAAAGGCCATCAAAACCTCAATTTGAAATAGAGGAACACATTCAGAAATATACATATTCCTGGCCCTTAACCAATTTCCCAATTGTTCCCCACCCCAGAACACAGAAAATGTGTGTTCATGGGCCTACACATACATATATACAAGCACAAAAATATATGGCCATACAGATGTATATGATTATGGACAAATTTATTAACTGAACAACACACAGTTATATGCCAACATGCATCTAGAGAAAAAGAGACCCTGAAGGATTCCAGTGACCTACCACATCTCCCTGTATTGTGAGTCAGCTGGGTTCTATTATAAAATGAAAAATGAATGCCCGTGACATTGCAATAATTATATATATAATTTAGTTAAGTTCAGTTGCTCAGTCGTGTCCAATTCTTTGCGACCCCATGGACTGCAGCATGCCGGGCATCCCTGTCCATCACCAACTCCCGGAGTTTACTCAAACTCATGTCCATTGAGTTGGTGATGCCATCCAACCATCTCATCCTCTGTTGTCCCCTTCTCCTCTAGCCTTCAGTCTTTCCCAGAATCAGGGTCTTTTCAAATGAGTCAGCTCTTCACATCAGGTGGCCAAAGTATTGGAGTTTCAGCTTCAGCTTCAGTCCTTCCAATGAACATTCAGGACTGATTTCCTTTAGGATGGACTGGTTGGATCAGCTTGCAGTCCAAGGGACTCTGAAGAGTCTTCTCCAACACCACAGTGCAAAAGCATCAATTCTTCGGCACTCAGCTTTCTTTATTAGTCCAACTCTCACATCCATACATGACTACTAGAAAAACCATAGCCTTGACTAGATGGACCTTTGTTGGCAAAGTAACGTCTCTGCTTTTTAATATGCTAAGTTGGTCTAACTCTTCTTCCAAGGAGTAAGCGTCTTTTAATTTCATGGCTGCACTCACCATTTGCAGTGATTTTGGAGCCCCCCAAAATAAAGTCTGCCACTGTTTCCACTGTTTCTCCATCTATTTGCCATGAAGTGATGTGACTGGACGTCATGATCTTTGTTTTCTCAATGTTGAGCCTTAAGTATATATGTATGTACAGAGTTCAAAGTCGAAATGCTTTAAAAGCAAGAATAGGAAAATGGATAGGAAAATAGGAAAATGGATAGATCTTTATTCCAATAACCAACTGTTGTTTTACCTAATTTGTTTACCTTGATTAGAGCTCTTGTGTGGCCATTAATAAACAAAACCATGAGTTCTTTTCACAAGTTGTAAACATCACGGTTGGGAATCCTCTCTCTATCCTCACAAATGGAAACAAGATAATCAAGGCAGTGGATTAAGAAACTGCACAACACTTAGACTTCCCAAGTGGCTCAGTGGTAAACAATCCACTTGTCAAGGCAGGAGACCCGGGTTCAATCCCTTGGTCAGGAAGGTCTCCTAGAGAAGGAAATGGCAACCCACTCCAGTATTCTTGCCTGGAGAATCCCAAGGACAGAGAAGCCTGAGGGTTACAGTCTGTGGGGTCGCAAAGAGCTGGACACGACTTAGTGACTAAGCACACACGCATGCACAACACTTACTGAGCACTTATGTGCCAGACATCATGCTGGAGTTAAGAAAATCTCTGGAAACAAATAATAATCAATCATTTAGCCACTGTTCCACTTTCAGATACAACTTAGCCCAACAGCTAAATGACAGTGAAGAGGATAATTTTAGAGGCAAAGGAACATGAGCTCTTATGACACAAGGCATAAGGAAGAGTAACCAAGCAAGGGGGAGGGAAGGGTGGTCCTTATTATATAAGATCAAAAGCAGAGCTTCCCCACCCTCTAGTTCACTATAAAAGGGTTCCAAGTGTGTGAGATAATGATTCGCTTTCCCTGGTGGCTCAGCTGGTAAAGAATCTGCCTGCAATGCAGGAGACCTGGGTTCGATCCTTCAGTTAGGAAGATAACCTGGAGAAGGGAACAGCTACCCACTCCAGTATTCTGGCCTGGAGAATTCCATGGACTATAGTCCATGGGATTGCAAAGAGTTGGACACAACTGAACGATTTTCACTTTCACTTTCAACCCACAGTGACCTCCTCCCATGAGCAGCCTACTCTGTTATACTCCAGGATGCCTTAGAGATGACAGTTTTCTGCATGTGCCAGGATGTGAAAAATCAGGAAGCACTGATCTAAACCAATGGATCCCAAATAAGTACTAGAATGGCTACATAAGAGTAATCTTGGGTTACACTAAAAATACGGATTTTTGGGTTCTACTTGCATAGATTATAGTTCAGAGAATCTGGGGAGAAGTCTAGAAATCTGTAGTTTAAAATGTACACACAGATGATTCTAATGAGCAATCACATTTGTAAAACACATTTCCAAACTATCAACTCAAAGGTTAAAATATACATTAGTCAATAAAACTGGCTAACTTCGCACACAACTATAAAATTGAAGTCAGAGATTACCATGGTCACAAGAAGAGATCTGGCTTGGTGAGCCACAGACAGACACTAAGAGAAGAACATGAATAAA
The DNA here is from genome assembly GCF_049115385.1 of Moschus berezovskii. Classification (NCBI taxonomy): domain Eukaryota; kingdom Metazoa; phylum Chordata; class Mammalia; order Artiodactyla; family Moschidae; genus Moschus; species Moschus berezovskii. The sequence continues at coordinate 73,148,391 of NC_142477.1, forward strand.
TAAGAATACAGCTTACTGAATGGATGAACAAAAAACGAGACCGGCCTGGACTTCCCTGGAGGGACAGTAGACAAGAATCTACCTGCTAGTACAGGTAGTACAGGTTTGATCTCTGGTACAGGAAGATTCCATATGCTGCAGGGCAACTAAAGCCCGTGCACAACTACTGAGCCCAAGCTCTGGGGGCTGTGTGTCTCAACTACGGAGCCCACAGGCTGCAACTGCAGAAGCCCGAGTACCTACAGCCTAAGCTCCAGAACAAGAGAGAGCCCGCGGCAGCAACCAACACCCAGTGCTACCAAAAACAAAGCAGTAAATCAAAGAGGCTGGCCGAAAGCTGGGCAGAATACAGGGAGAGCAAATAACAAAACCGAAAATAATAAGGAGAGAGCAGTCAGCAAGGCAAATGGAAATTAATCAAATTTGTGTAAGTGTAGGCTTACCATATTCTGTGTTGAGGCCCCATAATTTCACTTTATTAGCTTCATACTGCGCTTTTTTCTTTAACCGACAAGCCCTGGGAAAGGAAGGAGCAATTACTTCACTTGTTTTTTTAAAGTGAACATTCCGAATATCCTTTTTGCTGCTGTCATTCTCTAATAGCAACCAAAAAAAAATCACTGTCTCCTCATGTTTACATCAAGGGCCTCAATTACCCAAAACATACAATGTAATCATTTATCCAAACTTGTTTCTTAAAATTTCACTATTCAAAAAATAAAGCTATGGCTAATATATCAAAATAAACAGAAAGTGACAATCAAGTGTTGTAGAAGATGTGAAGTAAGTGGAACCCTCATATGTTGCTTGAGGGAATGTAGAACAGTACACACAGCTACTTTGGAAAATAGTAAATATTTTTTTAATTTACTTCATTACTTTGGAAACAGCCACTTTGGCATTTTCTTATAAAGTTAAACACACTAGGTATTTACCCAGAGAAATGAAAATGTATGTTCACATAAACACCTGGAAGTAAATGTGTGTATGTGCTCAGCTGCTCTGTTGTGTCCAACTCTGAGACGCCATGGACTGTAGCCTGCCAGGCTCCTCTGTCCATGGGATTTTCAGGCAAGAATACCACAGTAGGTTTTCATTTCCTCCTCCTGGGGATCTTTCCAACCCAGGGATTGAACCTGCGTCTTCTGCACTAGCAAACAGATTCTTTACCACTAAGCCACCTGAGAAACTCAAGTAAATGTTTATGGTGACTTTATTCATAACTGCCAAAAATTAGAAACCACTCAACTATCCTTCACCTGGTGAATAGATACACTGGAGTATTAATATATCACTTCAAAGGACTATTACCATCAATAAAGAGTATCAAACTGTTACTCCACACAACATGGATGAATTTCAAATTCACCCTGTGTGAAATCAAAGCCAGACTCAAAGGCTGCATAGAATGATTCCATCTGTAGTCTAGAAAAGGCACAACTGTAGGAACAGAAAACAGATCGGGGGTTGGGAGGAGTCAAGGTGAGAGGAGTTCACTTTTACAAAGAGGCAAAGGAAATTTTTTAAAATGATAACAACGTTCAGTATCTTGATTATGGTTGTGTTTACATAATTGGATTTGTTTGCCCAAAACTCACAGAAGAATACACTAAAAGGGAAGACAGGTAAATTATACCTCAACAAAAAATCCCTGACTTGTTGCAAAACAAACAAAAAATAAAGCTATGATAAAATTTTTCATTTTTATACAATATAAGGCCCTTGAGTTCACTCACTTCTCCCCTTTAAAAACTTACTCCATGAAGCATAAGTACCATCATTTATTTTCAAAGGAAAAATTATAATACTCTCATTGTACTATTTATAAATGGATATTTCTGAAAAAATGGCTGAAGGCCATCTCCTCTATGAAAACTCACTGAATTCTAACCTCACCGCCCAGACTTCAACTACATGAGAGAACATGATTAGCATTTACCTGGAAGCCAGCTTATTTTTCTCCTTCCTTGACCTTGGCCGGGCTGTTAAGGGAAGCTCACTGACTGGAGTCAGATCACTAATCACTTTATTCAGTTTCCGCAGTTCATTGCCTATCTGGAGTAGTTTTTTAGGATTTGGAGTCAGGTCTTCCACATCTGTTCTCCGAGACTTCTTTACTGCATATTTTCCTATAGGTGATTTAAAAGAAGTTTAAGTGAGATCATTTTATTTAACAAGAGATACATTTTCTATAGAGATTTAAAAATCCATCTCTCTCTTCCCTTTTCTTTTTCAGCATACGAACAATCTACGGAAGGAGGGCTGGACTCCTCTCCTTCCCATCGTTTGACATCAAGAAATAGGGGGAATATGGCACAACTCTGTCCTTTTCCCAACCCTTCTCCATCTTAAGGTTTGTAGCCCCACTATGACAGATTCTTAATTATCTGCATGGAAGTAATAATAAAACCTCAGGACAATAGTACAAGCTCATATGCACATAAAAATCAGGGCTAGGATATAGCATATGGTCAGGAACAAATTTGGAAATTTTACCCAAACCAAGACGTTTATACTGCTATGACTGAAAATTTGTCAGACATATATATTCCTATGTTGAACACGAAAGTCCAGCAAATAAGGATTGCCGTTTCAGAAACTCTGTCTTCAGTTAGTTTGATAAACAACAGTACAGAAGACTCAGAAAGACCTTCCCTACCACTGCAGGCAAGAGGGATGGCTCTGTCCTCTAACGGCAACACCCTGAACAACTTTGCTAGAACTCATTACATGCTACCTGGACCTGTTTATTGGACCTGTCTTTTCATTTCCGGTAGAAAACTGATCCCAAGTCAAAAACTAGGTCTTTCATTCACTGAAAGATAGTAGAATACAGACCTGAGGGCTATGGAAAGGGAAAATGAGGTACAGATATACTTCTGATACAACATCTGTGTCAAAAATGCTTAGCAACTTAAATCTGTAGCATGAGTGACTACTAAACTGCTTAATGAGCTTCAGACATACTAGAGCCCTCCACCTTCTCAGTACAGACTTTGGATTAAGGTAAAAATAAAATTTGTGCAGAAGAAATTCTATTCAATTACATCCTCTTGGGTTCATAGTCGAAATCTGGCCTAAGACTATAAGCTTCTCCTGATTCCTACTGTTTCAGTTCAGTTCAGTTCAGTTCAGTCGCTCAGTCGTGTCCGACTCTCCGCGACCCCATGAATCACAGCACGCCAGGCCTCCCTGTCCATCACCAACTCCCGGAGTACACTCAAACTCATGTCCACAGAGTCGGTGATGCCATCCAGCCATCTCATTCTCCGTCGTCCCCTTCTCCTCCCGCCCCCAACCTTTCCCAGCATCAGAGTCTTTTCCAGTGAGTCAACTCGTCTCATGAGGTGGCCAAAGTATTGGAGTTTCAGCTTTAGCATTAGTCCCTCCAATGAACATCCAGGATTGATCTCCTTTAGAATGGACTGGTTGGATCTCCTTGCAGTATAAGGGACTCTCAAGAGTCTTCTCCAACACCACAGTTCAAAAGCATCGATTCTTCGGCGATCAGCTTTCTTCACAGTCCAACTCTCACATCCATACATGACCACGGGAAAAACCATTGCCTTGACTAGACGGACCTTGGTCGGCAAAGTAATGTCTCTGCTTTTTAATATACTATCAAGGTTGGTCATAACTTTCCTTCCAAGGAGCAAGCGTCTTTTAATTTCATGGCTGCAATCAGCATCTGCAGTGATTTTGGAGCCCAAAAAAACAAAGTCTGACACTGTTTCCACTGTTTTTCCATCTATTTCCCATGAAGTGATGGGACCAGATGCCATGATCTTTGTTTTCTGAATGTTGAGCTTCAAGCCAACCTTTTCACTCTCCTCTTTCACTTTCATCAAGAGGCTTTTGAGTTCTTCTTCACTTTCTGCCATAAGGGTAGTGTCATCTGCATATCTGAGGTTATTGATATTTCTCCCAGCAATCTTGATTCCAGCTTGTGCTTCTTCCAGCCCAGCGTTCCTCATGATGTACTCTGCATATAAGTTAAATAAGCAAGGTGACAATATACAATCTTGACGCACTCCTTTTCCTATTTGGAACCAGTCTGTTGTTCCATGACCGGTTCTAACTGTTGCTTCCTGACCTGCATACAGGTTTCTCAAGAGGCAGGTCAGGTGGTCTGGGATTCCCATCTCTTTCAGAATGTTCCACAGTTTATTGTGATCCACACAGTCAAAGGCTTTGGCATAGTCAATGAAGCAGAAATAGATGTTTTTCTGAAACTCTCTTGCTTTCTCCATGATCCAGCGGATGTTGGCAATTTGATCTCTGGTGCCTCTGCCTTTTCTAAAACCTGCTTGAACATCTGGGAGTTCACGGTTTACATACTGCTGAAGCCTGGCTTGGAGAATTTTGAGCATGACTTTACTAGCGTGTGAGATGAGTGCAATTGTGCGGTAGTTTGAGCATTCTTTGGCATTGCCTTTCTTTGGGATTGGAATGAAGACTGACCTCTTCCAGTCCTGTGGCCACTGCTGAGTTTTCCAAATCTGCTGGCATATTGAGTGCAGCACTTTCACAGCATCATCTTTCAAGACTTGAAATAGCTCAACTGGAATTCCATCACCACCACTAGCTTTGTTCGTAGTGATGCTTTCTAAGGCCCACTTGACTTCACATTCCAAGATGTCTGGCTCTAGGTCAGTGATCACATTATCGTGACTATCTTGGTCGTGAAGATCTTTTTTGTACAGTTCTTCTGTGTATTCCTGCCACCTCTTCTTAATATCTTCTGCTTCTGTTAGGTCCATACCATTTCTGTCCTTTATCGAGCCCATCTTTGCATGAAAAGTTCCCTTGGAATCTCTAATTTTCTTGAAGAGGTCTCTTGTTTTTCCTATTCTGTTGTTTTCCTCTATTTCTTTGCATTGATCACTGAGGAAGGCTTTCTTATCTCTCCTTGCTATTCTTTGGAACTCTGCATTCAGATGCTTATATCTTTCCTTTTCTCCTTTGCTTTTTGCCTCTCTTCTTTTTACAGCTATTTGTAAGGCCTCCTCAGACAGCCATTTCGCTCTTTTGCATTTCTTTTCCATGGGGATGGTCTTGGTCCCTGTCTCCTGTACAATGTCACGAACCTCCGTCCAGAGTTCATCAGGCACTCTATCAATCAGATCTAGTCCCTTAAATCTATTTCTCACTTCCACTGCATAATCATAAGGGATTTGATTGAGGTCATATCTGAATGGTCTAGTGGTTTTCCCTACTTTCTTCAATTTAAGTCCTACTGTTTAGTTTTTCCTAACTCCATTCCTTCTCTCCATGATTATTCTACCTTTCTTTTCCTTTCCATCCTCTCTTCTCCCACCACAATTTTGATTCCAATCTCCCTGTTTACATTTAGGCCTGGAGACTGGATAAGAATGAAAGACAGAGATGCCCGAGCCCATTCTCTTCCTCCTCAGTCCTTCTTTCCTGCTAACAGCAGCTTCAACAGGTCAGCAATCAGCAGGCTCCTGGTCATTTCCTGGGTAGGACAGGTAGACTAAGAAATGACTAGAAATCATTTTTACACAGGCTTTCCTCCTTGTTTAGATGATGGCTGTGAAAACCGAAAAAAGCTATTCACTAACAAAGAGCAATCATCGCAAATACAGCAGCTCTACTGCTCTACTCTCCCATTTGTTAGGAGGGGTTGAATCTATGTATAACGTTTAATGATTAAGTATTGTGGTTTACTATCTCTATTTGAAAGTGACTTAAAATATTAGGGACAGATGGTTACTAAGACTTATCATGGTGATCATGAAATGAACTGAAAGCCACTCAGTCATGTCTGACTCTTTGCAACCCCATGGACTACACAGTCCATGGAATTCTCCAGGCCAGACTACTGGAGTGGGTAGCCTTTCCATTCTCCAGGGGATCTTCCCAACCCAGGGATCGAACCCAGATCTCCCACACTGCAGGCAGATTCTCTACCAGCTGAGACACAAGGGAAGCCCTTGTAGTGTTCAGGGTACACGCAACGTCACTATGAAATATACCTGAAACTACAATAACATAATATTGAACATCAACTATATTTTAAAAATAAGAAGAAGAAATAAAGAAAGAAAAAGGAAGGAAAGAAGGAAGGGAGGGAGGGACACACGATCAAAATCTCCTCTTACCATGGTGTAAGCCATTTTTCTGATACATGTTACTTGGCAAGGTCTCTCGGTTCCATTCAGATGGCCTTAGCATCCTCTCTTGCTGTGATGGTGTGAGTTGTTCACTGTATTCCCAGAAGTACCTTCTTTTACCTCTTTTTCGAGAGGTAATTGAAGTCATCTCCTTCAAGTCTTCCACAGAATCATTCTCATAGCCTTAAAAAAAGAAAATGCCCACCCCCACAACATTTCTTAAGTTCCACAAATTTTAATAAACTAATCAAGAAAAACAAAAAGATTCCTTCTATTTACTACTTGACACATTTCACCTGAAAACATCATTAGTATATCAAAGATAATAAACCAAATCTGTAAAAATAACATTTAATATAGATATTTCTAACTCATAAAATATTCAGAGATTAATAAACAGAAATAACTACACTGTGTAGCTTCCTTAGGTTTCTCTTTGGTGAGTATATGACACATTTTTGTATCATCACATAAGATTGAGAGAATACTGAAATTCAGCCACAGGAAGACAACCCAATCTAAAAATGGGCGGAGACCTAAATAAACATTTCCCCAAAGAAGACATACAGATGGCCAATTGGCACATGAAAAAGATGCTCAATATCACTAATTGTCAAAGAAACACAAATCAAAACCTCAGTGGGTAACACCTCTCACCAGTCAGAATGGCCATCATTAAAAAGTCCACAAGCAATAAATGCTGGAGAGGATGTGCATGTGGACGGGAATGTAAGTTTGTAGAGTCACTATGGAAAATAGTATGAAGGATCCTTCAAAAACTAAAAATAGAGTTGCCACAGGATTCAGCAATTCCACTCCCGGGCATATATCCAAAGAAAACTCTACTTCAAAAAGATACACGCACCACAATGTTCACAGCACCACTACTTACAACAGCCAAGACTTGGAAGCAACCTAAATGTCCATCGACAGTTGAATGGGTAAAGAAGATAGACTACTACTCAGCCATAAAAAAGAATGAAATCATACCATTTGCAACATGGACAGAAGTAGAGATTATCATATTAAGTGAAGTCATACAAAGAAAAAGAAATACCATATGATATCACTTATATGTGGAATCTAAAATATGATACAAATGAACTTATTTTACAAAACAGACTCACGGACATAAAAAATAAACCTGATTACCAAAGAGGAAAGTGAGGGGAGGAATAAATTAAGAGTTTGGGATTTGTGGACAGAAACTACTATATATATAAACAGCAAGGTACTATTGCACAGTGGGGGTCTATATACAATATCCTATAATAGGCTAGAGTGAAAAGAATATGAAAAAGATTTTATGTGTACATAACTTAGTCACTTAGCTGCATACCAGAGACTAACGCAACACTGCATGAATCAACTATGCTTCAACTTTTAGAGAAGGAAATACAGTCTCAGGAGTGTCAGAGTACCATTAGTTAATGATGGTACTTAGAGACTATACAATTTTTTTATGTCTTCTGTCTAATATTTATGTATTTGAAACATTCTCGGATGGTAACCTACCAGGCAGAATTCTGTAAGGCAGCAGTGGTTTTCTTCCTACCTCCCACCCTATCCTTTTTGTAAAAGTACAAGAATGACAGTTCTCACACAGGCTATTCAAATAAAAACATATGCCTATTCTAATTAATATTTTATCAGAAGCAATTTGAATTTACTTCACTTTTTAAGAAGTCATTTTCCCTACTAATAGGAAGTTTCAGAAAATAATTAATTCTGGGCCACTGGAACTACTGGTTTGACCCAATACAGGATGATCTGTAAAACAAAAATACCCTCAGAGCACGTCCATCTTAGAAGTACAAATGGGCTGTGCATAGAATATGTTGTTGTTTGCTAAGTCACATTTGACTTTGTGACTTCATGGACTGTACGTAGCACACCACGCTCCTCTGTCCTTCACTATCTCCCGGAGTTAGTTCAAATTCATGTCCATTGAGTTGGTGATGCTATCTAACCATCTCATCCTCTGCTACCCTCTTCTCCTTTTGTCTTCAATCTTTCTCAGCATCAGGGTCTTTTTCAACAAGTCAACTCTTCACCATCAGGTGGCCAAGGTATTAGAACTGCAGCAACAGTCCTTTCAATGAATATTCAGGGTTAGTTTCCTCTAGAATTGACTGGTTTGATCTCCTTGCAGTTCAAGGGACTCTCAAGTTTTCTCTAGCACCACAATTTGAAAACATCAATTCTTTGGCACTCAGCCTTCTTTATGGTACAGCTCTCGCATCCACACATGACTACTGGAAAAACCACAGCTTTGACTGTACCTCAACACAGGCAGATGCACCAACTGAAACACTCATCAGTGTCAAGAACTGATGTCCCACACTTAAGTCCACCCCAGCCCAAAGTATAAAGGAAACATTTTCACATGTAACTTTCTCAGGCAACCCATCCCACCGACACTTTATGTGATACGCTCCTCAGGTGGCCTAGATTTCTGGCAAAACACTGTCTCTCTTGTTTAATGTACTCACATATTTTGTACTCACTCACTCTCATTTAATGTACTCACAAAATATTTATATATATTTTATTTATATATTTTAATAAATTTTTATATAATTTAAAATTTATATCATAATTATATTTTATATTTATTTATATTTATATATATTTATATAAGCCTCAGATATATTTATACATCTGAGGCTTCTAAGAACCTGGTAGGAAGAGGTTCGGTTCAGTTCAGTTCAGTCGCTCAGTCATGACCGACTCTTTGCGACCCCATGAATCATAGCACGCCAGGCCTCCCTGTCCATCACCAACTCCCGGAGTTCACTCAAACTCATGTCCATCGACTCGGTGATGCCATCCAGCCATCTCATTCTCTGTCATCCCCTTCTCCTCCCGCCCCCAATCCTTCCCAGCATCAGAGTCTTTTCCAGTGAGTCAACTCGTCGCATGAGGTGGCCAAAGTATTGGAGTTTCAGCTTTAGCATCAGTCCTTCCAATAAACACCCAGGATCGACCTCCTTTAGAATGGACTGGGAGATTTACACAAACATGCTCATGGAGGTTTAAGTGATTTGGCAAAGCTAGGACTGGCTCAGGCCCCATGACTCCAGCTCCAAATTGGATTCCTACTTTCCTGTGTCTATCCAGTTGAATGGTCTGAACAGAATTTTTTCCCATATACATTCCATGTTAAATCCAAACAGTCATTAGGATTTGGACTTCTTCTCTCCTACCCAAATTGGTTATCAGTTTTGCTTAATTCATATGTCCAGCCTTTTTCCAAAAAAGTGTTTAAGGGTATCCGTTTTCTTTAACCTAAAATTTTCTAAAGTATATACCATAAATTCATAATGATGTGTGTGCGCGCACACATACATACACACAAAGGATTTGTTAAAGTCTTTCAATTAAAAGACTACTGTGATCAAGTGGCATGCAGAAAAGTTATTCAATATATTCCCAGATGACTGGTCTTGCATTTAAGATGATTAAATATTTCTCAAAGTGTGTTCTTAGGAATACTATTACTATAAAATATGCCCTCAATCCCAAGTGAGTTCTGTGGTCAAATAAATTTTAAGAAATACTCATCTTGTTTCTCTTGCCAAGTCACAGTACACATAAGATCAGAAGACCAAGAAATCATAACAGTAAATAAACCCACTAAACTTTAAGTTACCAAAGACAAGAATCAGGTCAATTCTGTTTACCTCTGCACAGCCAATAATCTAGTACACATAGTGTCTAACACAAGATAGATATACCCCTCACTTTTTTTTAAAAAACAAATCAGTGATTTGTTTAATGTACAAATGTACATTTCCCATGGAGACTTTTCTATTTTCTTTTCATTTGATAGATCACCATATTGATCTAATTCATTCCTTCCTGACACAATTACCAAAAGGCAGTCAAAAAGGTGACATAGACGCCTAAAATTCTGATCACACATCTTTAATTAGTGCAGGTTACTGCCATTAAGCTGATAAAGCCAATCATGAAAATGTTTAGTAGGAATTACAAACTAAACTCTCATTCTGGGGACCTAAATCTTAGCCTTACAACCATGTAATTCCATGACCCCAAACAGTTGTTGCCTGTCCTCAGAATAGGCTCTATTAAAACTTGGGAGCAAGTCCAGAGTAGGGACTGAAACTCCATTTTACACCTTTCCTGGAGCTTTGTAGACTCAGGCACTGTTGTAGCCAACTGCCAAGGAACAGCATCAAGGGAGCTAGTCATCACAAAAGGGCCTTTGTACACTGTCTGCTGCAAATTAAACCAATCAACCCACTCTAAAACTAGCACTCTGAAGAAACTATAACCATCCCACTTTTCTGCTTCAAAGAATTTCTTCTTGCCTCTCACCAATTCACATTTGTATTCTTAAAGTAGCCTGTTTAGCTTGTTTTTTCCAAGAAGGGAAATTTTCATTAGCAAATGTGAATAAATCCCCAAAATACCACAAAATATCATTGATTTGAGGTTAAAGCATTTCATTTGTTGACATTTGTGAGAAGCGTCCAAGTAATCCTAACCAAAGAGGTTTTACTTCAAGTCAACTGGAAGTGAGTGAATTAAATGCCATCCAAACATTTAGCATTGTTAAATAGCACCAAGAGGAAGGCTTCACCTTGCCAAGTGCCAGCTAATGCATCTCTGTTTTAAACCAGTGTTGGCTGCTTAACACCAACAAACTCACAAATCAAGGTTCTCCTACCAGAACAGGGAAAGAGAATGTGGCAGGACAGAAAAACACCAACTGTAACAAGGTTTACCCCTCTCTACAAGTCAAAAGGCTGAGAAAATGGAAATGGGGGTCAACTTATGAAGTGGTTTCTCTTCATGGACCTACTCATCTCTCAACACATTTATCCAGGTGAAACCAAGTCAAAAGATCAAGGATGAACTTAAACTGGAGTTAAAAGTCAAAGAAAAGTGGGAATTCCCTAGTGGTCCAGTGGTTAGGACTCCATGGTCTCATTGTCAAGGGCCCAGGTTTCATCCCTTGTTAGGGAACTAAGATCCCATCCAGAAAAAGAAAGTCAAAGAAAAGCAAACCTAAACTCAGAAGCGGAATAAACAGTCCTTACCCGCCTTGACTGTGATGGCAGAATTTACTCCCTCAGGAATATTTAAATATTTAAAAGGAATATTTATATATTCCTTTTAGTGTCAAGTGGTAAAAAATTTTTCTTCTCTACACTTTCCACTTCCTAGTTACTATTCCTTGTCTCGATCCTTCCCCTCCCTCCTACCCTAATTCTAAATATGGGATTCAAAACAATAGGTCTGAGCTGTCAGGTTGTAAGGACCACTAACAGCACTCTGGTCTCCCCATGGGAGGGAGCTACATAACTTACCACTAACTGCAGAGACAACTCTCCTTCAAACACCTCAAAGCAGATTCATTAACTGGCTGAGAGAAAAGTTTTCTTGCTAAGTAGAAAAGACAACTGGTTCTATTGAGACTATACTGAGTACTAAAGTAAACCAAAGAAAATGCATAAACCCTGTTCCTCCACAGCAAAGTACCTTTTCCTTACTTGAAACTCCACCCAAGTCAAACAATTTAGTTGTATCAAATGCATAAATCTAAGTATTTATGCAAAAGAAAAATTTCACTAAGAGGAAAGTCTCTCAGCAATAATATGCTTCACTGGCCACAATACAGCTACCGCTACACCTTCTATGGCTAAAAAACCTTTCTGAAGATTAAATATCAATGTTTATATTTCCCAAAATTCCAACAACAAAAGGGCTCTCTTTGACAATTCATGAAGTTTTTAATAATGCGGTCTTTTATGTAGAAGTTATAGTATTAACATTATTTTTGAAGAATAACTTTCATTTAAATGTGGAGATCTTCACCTCTTTGTGAATTTTTAACTCTGTGCCACCTGGCAATACCATTTTCATAAATAAAAACTGCATGAGCCAACAGTGACAAGAGCCCAACCATGTACATGCTGGTGAACCAGTTCCCCACAGGTTTCATTTTCTTTTTCCCTTTTATTTATAATGTGCTGTATATAAACAGAGCAGAGACTCCTTCATGCTCATTAAATTAAAGCATGTATTTTTCTTCAATGGAAAAGTACTGTGCAAATGAAAGCTGCAGCAGACACAAAGAAAAAGCTGTCTTTTACATTATTCATTGAACAGGCTTTGCTGGTTATTAGGCATGAGTAATACAAACCATCATCACTTGATTAACTATTCTTGGGATTCCAAATTTACCTTAAGTTTAAGAGAGGGACAAAGGCAGAAATAGGATTATTTTTAAACCAATCAAGTTTGGCATCTTTGCACAGCTGCTAAAAGAGTGACAAATCAAGTCACTTAACATAAGATAAACTAAGAAGCAGCCCTCAAGGAACCAGCATATGAACCACACATAAGCAAGAATGATTATTTTAAAATTGTTTGAATAGATAAGAACAATTATATATCCAAGCCAAGATACTAAGTCATTTAATCTGCAAACTCAGACAAAGAAAGCCCACAGCAAAACTTTCTATTTCAAAAGAGCAGGAAACAGTTTGGTAAGCCTCTAAATAATATAATACCTGGTTCAGAGAAAGTGTCACTAATGTCATCATCCTTGTCATCTTCATAATCCTCTTCCTCTTCTTCCTCTTCCTCGTTTTCAGAAAGTTCATGCTCGCTGCCAAATCCTTCATCATGGTCCTCATCGTCAACATCCTCCTCATCCTCCTCATCTTCTTCAGGACTGCATTTGGTTGGCTGTTCACCCAAGTTGTCAGAGACAAAAAGGGAATAATTGTGCTCTTCTTTTTTCTGGGATGAATCTGAGACCGATGTGCTGGCAGAAAGGCTGCTACTCTCTCCTGCTGCAATTGACCCAGGCCCCTCCTGAGGCAGGGGACTGAGTAATAGTTCCTGGGTTTCTTTAAAAGGCAAAGCTGGAGTGGCATGACCCTGCAGAGGCTCCGTCCCTTTTTTCTCTGGTCTCTTGGCTACTGCACCACAGTAGCAGGTGTTTTCCTTTGCTGCATCTCCATGAACCTGGCTCAAGAGAGGCCGGCTCTGCTGCACTGGGTTGATCTTTACCTTTGCCTTTTTCACATAGTCTTTACATTCAACATGAAAGTTCACTTTTTCATTATGATACATGTTGGTCTTCACCATGATTTGTGTGCTTGAAGTGGGTTTACTTGCTTTTTGGACACAGTCTGACAAAGGGACCTCAGCTTGAAGAGTCTTAGAAGAACACACAGGGGCAGCTGCTCTGCTTGTGATCTTTTTACCAGGGAATGAAGAGGCCAAGGGATTTTGTTTGACACTGAAAAGTGAATCAGGGTAATAAAGGGAATCCGAAACAGACTGAGAGTCTTCGCTATTAAGTTGGGCCAGAGTTGGAGTTTTACTTATGACCTCTTCATCTTGGTAAGGGCTAGAAAAGTCATCAAGACCCAAGTAATCCACTTCTTTTGTTCCCCAGATGTCACAGCTGGTTAGTTTGGTGTACTTCGTTAAGTCTTCACAGTATGTATCCCACTGTTCCCAGTTTGAGGTTAAAGCACCCTCATTATCTAGGACATCTGTGAAAGACTCCAGATTTTCAATGTCTTTGCAGTCCTCCAAAGAAAGGAAGTTGTCTCTAGGATTCTGTTGATAGTTCATCTCTCTATCCTGAGAAAGGTTTAAAAAACAAAATCACATTCCATATTTAAAAAGGAAAAAATTAATCACCTATATCCTCACTTTCATATATCAGGTAAACAGTGCTCAACCTTTGGTCTGTTTTAAGATAAAGACTACTTACGTGTCACTCTACCATTCCATTTAGTATCATTTCCTTGGGTAAGGAAAAAAAAAAAGACCAGACAGAGGGAAACTATGTCCCCTGAGAAACTTAGGTATGGTCAAGGGCTCTTGAACTTCACTACAAACACTCTTCCTGAAAAAGTTTACATTTCCTGATGTTTAACTCAGAAAGGATTTGGGGATCTTCTTAGAAACAAGCTTCATTTATAAAGCAAATAATAAAGGCCTTTCCTTCATCATAGAAGAATCTGTCCTCCTAAGTCAGAACTTATACATAGAGTAAAGAGCAATCCACAGACAGCTGAAACTCAGTCACAGAAAGATGAAATCTTTGGAAAGAACTTGTAACAACTCTTGGGCTTGGGGAATAAAATACTCCTCTCATTAGTACTGTACTTCTCATGAATAGAGATATGATTTTTAAAATGTCAGAATGACTATGCAGCCATTAACAAGAATGCACGTAAGCTCTAATGTATTAAGATGAAAGGCCACTTACCACATTTTATGTTAAAGAGTTAAGTTACAGAATACTGTATTAATGATATGTCACACAATTTAAAATATTCATATATTTATTATTAATTATACATGCATAGAAAAACTCTGTTGGTCTTAATTACCTTTATGGAGAAGGTTTGGTGGGTGGAGACTCAGTAAGAAAATGAGGAAATTTTCAGTTTTCCAGTCTGTTTTTGTTCTGTATCAATTTTTCCATGTGTTTGTTTGCTTTGTTTTGTTTTTTCTTTTGCTGGCATATGTGTCTCTGTGTGTTTTACCAGTTTTACTGAAGTAGAGTTTACATACAACAAAATTCATCTCTACAAAGTGCACCACTCAATAGTTTTTAGTAAATTAACAGATTTGTGTCAGCTTTCCAGTTTTCATATACCTATGATGCTTAGTTCAGTTCAGTTCAGTCGCTTAAGTTGCATGTAATTTAAATTATTCTTAAGCGTCTATTTACCTCAAGAATAAACAGTAAGTATATTCAGATATTGCTTGGAATTGCCATTTTTGCCTCATGTTCTCTGCAGGACATGCCTTGCTCAATGTTATCATTCCTAAATATCCCAGCTGAAAAGCCTTTTAACTGTTAGGCTAAAAGATGCCCTCTCATCCTCATTGTCAAAAACTAGATCAAAGGATGTTTAGATAATCTTTCCTCCTACTATTTTCAATGGATTCATACATCCTGCCAAAATACTAGGACTGATACTAATATGCATTAAGTTTGGCCTAATCACATTCTTTTCTTTTTAGGCCTTTATAAATAAAAAACTATACAATACCTTTACCCCAAATTGATTAAAGCAGAATCCAAGAAAATGTTACTTACCAGTTCATACATGAAATCTGGATCTGAACTGTTTGCTAAGAGATCTGTGCTCATCAGAGTCTGTTCTGAAAAGGTGTGGCTTCGAAAGGCATCCCCAAAAGGCGGATCCATTCCGCTTACACTAGGCTACAACAGAGTGATTTTAATTTTGCAAAGTTAGCGACTGCTTCAAGGCCAGTTTATTACATACAAGACCCACCACCATACCTACTAAGTAATTATCTTCAGAACAATTTTGTGTTTTTTTCCTGCTTAACATTAAAATAACACTAAGATGCATTAAACATAAGAAAAGGAACAGAGTGGCAACTGTTAATAGTACCTAATTTCTAAAAACTAAAGTTTATTTAGCCCCCGGAGTCAGCACATAGTACCCTAATGAGTACTTTTATTTATTAGCCATATAACATGTCTTCAAATCCATCTCTAACACTAGCTGTTCTAACTCCACAAAGTAGAGGATCCCCTGCCATTTCCTGGAGTCAGCAGAGGTAGCAAGACAGTCTCACTCTACACTCCTCAATGAATTCAGTATCTTATTTCCCCAACAAGCGAAAGACCATTTGGGCATCTCTAGGTCCAAAAATGCCTGCAGGAATGTGATGGAGATAGGATGAGCCAAATATCAAAAAATCTGCTGAGTGAGGCCAGTAACTGGGACATGAACTCAGTACCCTTAATCTTGATCCCTAAGAAGGGTACAATTTCTATGACAAATAAGAAAGGGAGAAAATAAAAAGACTCGGCATCCAGAGTTAATGATCCTTCTTTTCTCTTCATCCCCCCTTTCCCATTTCAGTATCTGTACAAATCACTCCAGCGTGAAGTTCAGGCTAACACTCCTAAAAAGTGGCCCAAACAAGTCAAAGTCCTCACTTTGAAATCTAACTTGGATAAAGAAAGAAGATGGGAAAGAATAAAAATTCCCTCTTTACCTTTTTATTCTTTTCCAAATTACTGTCAAAACTTTAAAATGTATATTATAGTCTACTTGCTTATATTTCTCTATTCATATATTTTCTACCGAACACTGACTGACCCATTTTTACACTTTTTTTCATCATGTTTTTCTTTATGGGTATGTCCCATCTCAGGGATGGGTGGCTCAGTTGTAAAGAATCCGCCTACCAATGCAGAAGATGTGGGTCTGATCCTAGGGTCGGGAAGATCCCCTGGAAAAGGAAATGGCAACCCACTCCAGTATCCTTGCCTGGGAAATCCCATGGATGGAGGAGCCGGGAGGGCTACAATCTACGGTGTCGCAAACAGTCAGACACAACTTAGCGACTAAACAACTTCCCATCCCATTCTTTTGTTTCTAATTTTCTGCAACCTGTCAGGCTGCAAGCTCAAAGTAAGTGTTTTATGGACATACCTTCAAGTATTCAATAAACAGCAAATGAAGCTGTGAATGGGAAAGAACTTGGAACAGGTATCTGTAGTCCACCTGGTCTAGTGGTTGGGGTGAAGACAGGCCACCGGTCTACAAACCCCCTTTCTTCCTTCGCTGCCTACTGGACCAGCTCAGCAAGTTGTTGATTTCCTGTGCTCAAGGCATAGTTCTGCCTGGCCCCACATAAAGCCACCTTATCGTCCCTGCCCTCTCATTATTTCTAGGTTTTTCACCAGCACAAAAAGGGAAAGGATAAAAGCTAACCATTGGAGGGGGAAGGGAGGACGTTTGGACATGAAGAGCAGGGAATAGGAGGACTTCATTTATTCTTTCAGTGATTGCCTCAAACTAGTAATTACCATAACATAAATAAATAGTCATTCTTAGACATGTTTTGTGGGAGGTGTCTGTGTGTGTGTATCTGGGAGATATATATATATATATTATATAGGGGTAGGTTTGTGTATGTGTGAAAGAGACATTGCAGTCCCTCACTATTTCCTCCTAATTGAATCCAATGGTCATGAAGGGAGAGCAACAATGGGAAACAAGAAAATACAGGGGAATGAAATGGGCTTTCTGTAGCAGATTAATTTTCTAGGGAGTTGGTTTAGCCCCCATAAGTCAGCACTTCTGTCAACTTTTAACCAATTTTTTGTTCACATTGTTCCATGTGTCAAGCTCATTAAATTTCAAAGCTGTGGCAAAGGAAGTACATATATTCAAAACCAGCTGAAAGCAGAAGCAAAATGTCTTTAAAAAATAGTACAGAGTTGTATTAAGATTTAGAGAACTTACAGGACTAACTGCAGTGGGAAAATATAAAACTTTGCACCTAACTCTGTATGATTTACCTGAGGCATTTCCAAGCCCAGATCCTGTGAGTCTGATCCCAAACTTCTTTTTTTTCTTGTTTGTAAATTCCTTTCCAGCTTTACTTTTATTTCAAGACCAAAGATGATTTTCACAATAAACAGCAGGTTTCCCAGGATGCCTTCAATTCAACTGCTTGGATCACTTGTTTTTTCCCTTAATAATTCTGTGCGAATCTGTCAAACAACACAAAGTTACTTCACTGAAAATCACGCCACTAAAAAACAAGTTGACCTTTCAAAAAAGACATTAACAAAGAACACTTACCAGCATTGTGATTTTAATATTAAGAATGTGGCTGTTTTTAGTACCAACTATACTGAAATTCAACATCCGTCCCTTTGTTTCTATAATAGAGTCCTATTGAGAGTCAATAACCAATTGGCACCGTTAAAAAAGAAAAAACAAACATCAACAAAATTAACATAGGCCCATTTTTCCTGTGATCTGAAAATGCATTTTACTTAATGTTAAAATAAAGCTCCCATTCACTTTATGCTTTATATGAGAAAACATAATGTATCAACAATTTCATCTATTGTATAATCAATACTATTAAGTGAATCTACATTTTATATCCCTCATAAATCTACTAGAAGAACAATGAATACATAATCTAGAATTTATTTATTTTTTTTTTCCCTTTTATTTTATTTTTTTTTTTAACAGAGGAAAATTTATGCGTCGAACCTGGACTGGTCACTTATGATAATATACATGCTACAATTCCATTCTCCCCAATCATTCCACCTTCACCCTCTCCCACAGAGTGCCAAAGACTGTTCTAAATGCCTATGTCTCTTTTGCAGTCTCTTATACAGGGTTCAGGTATATAATATATCCTCTACATTAAATGGGCTTCCCTGGTAGCTCAGACAGTAAAGCAACTGCCTACAATGCGGGAGACCTGGGTTCGATCCCTGAGTTGGGAAGATCCCCTGGAGAAGGAAATGGCAACCCACTCCAGTATTCACGCCTGGAAAATACCATGGACCAAGGAGCCTGGTGGGCTACAGTTCATGGAGTTGAAGAGTCAGACACAACTGAGTGACTTCACTTCTACATTAAACAGGAGTTTCCCATGTGGCTCATTGGTAAAGAATCCACCTGCCAGAGGAGACACAGGTTCAATCCCTGTGTGGGGAAGATCCCCTGGAGAAGGAAATGGCAACCACTCCAGTATTCTTGCCTGGAAAATCCCATGGATGGGGGAGCCTGGTGGGCTATAGTCCATGGGGTCGCAGAGTTGGACATAACAGAGCACGCATGCACACACACTACATTAAATAAAATCACATTCAAAAAGGCATATGCAAATTATTGAGTTATAAGCGAAAGCTGTCCTTGAAGTAAGAATTATTCAAGTTCTGAATATGTGTATGTTGAGAGGGGAAACAGGAATAAGTACTATTTTGCAGAGTGGTTTCAAGGGTTAAACTAAATGACTTCAAATCACCTGGCAAAGGGTCTTGAATGCAGTAGAACCTGACAGGTTAGTTTCCTCTTCCCTCCTCTGTGAAGGCTTTAATCAAGAACTAAACAGCTATACCTACTTCATCATCTCTTCCTGGATAAGTGGTCCTCAAAGTGTGATCCCAGAACCAGGAGCATCAGTAGCAACCTGGAAATTAGTTACAAGTCCAATTCTTGGGCTAGATAATCCCATGGATGGAGGAGCCTGGTAGGCTGCAGTCCATGGGATCGCTATGAGTGGGACACGGCTGAGCGACTTCACTTTCACTTTTCACTTTCACACATTGGAGAAGGAAATGGCAACCCACTCCAGTGTTCTTGCCTGGAGAATCCCAGGGACAGGGGAGCCTGGTAGGCTGCCGTCTATGGGGTTGCACAGAGTCGGACACGACTGAAGTGACTTAGCAGCAGCCCAGATCCACTAAGGCAGAAACTGTGACAGTAGAGCCCAGGAAAGTGTTTTAACATGCCCTCAGGATGATTCTGCTCCTCCCTAAAATGTGAGAACCTCTGTTTTAAACTGAACTCCTTGCTCTCATCCAGTCTAGATGCAGTATCATTTCTTTGATGCAGAGTGCCAATTTAAGCTATGCTGCCCTGTGTAGTTAACACATTCTCTGGCCTAGAGCTTCACAGTGGTAAGTATCAACTTCAGAGACCTCTTGCTGAACAAATAAGTTGAGAGTCAACAAGGACTCAGTAACTGTTCTACTCAGTTGGATTAGTATTTAAATTGAATATCACCTGCATTTCAGAGATCTTTGTTGGGCTCTTCTCTCTAGCTGGATGTCATTCCCAGGGCACTGTTCTAGCCTAGGAAATACCTTCAAGTGCTCAACCTGGGCCTAGAAACAGCAGGAGCTATGCATCTCAATCCAGTGCTACAGTTTAAATGGACCAATGCCTGCTCGTGCCAAAGGCTAGTTCTGGCCCAAATGCCTTTTATGTGGCTTCATGCCTTGAACCTACTGCTTATATGCAGTCTCAGTCCTAACTCTTCTCCTGACTCCTGTGTGAAACAAGGTCAGCTGTCTTTTCCAGATCTATTACTTATATCCCCCTCCCCCCAAAATGCAAAGCATTCATGTGATGCATTCAACAAAGTGTACTAGTTAGAGTGTGTGTGTGTGTGTTAGCTGCTCAGTCGTGTCCAACTCTTCTGTGACCCCATGAACTGTAGTCCGCCAGTCTCCTCTGTCCATGGAATTCTCCAGGCAAGAATACTGGAGTGGGTTGCCATCCCCTTCTCAGGGGAATCTTCCTGATCCAGGGATCAAACCTAGGTCTCCTGCATTGCAGACAAATTCTTTACCATCTAATCCTGGTCTATAAGCTGGGTCTGGGAGAAAAGTTTGATACTCTTCTAAAACCTGAAAATTACCCTTTCTAGCAACAGGGTTAAAAGCTCAACAAGATGTTCAGTTCTCATCAAGATATATTTACTGGCATCTACCATAAACACTATGTACCAACAGTGTGGTTTGGCATTTGCTAAGACACCATGTACCAAGAGCGTGGTTTATCAGGGAAACACTGGACAAAAAAAAGGCTAAGTTCCAGTCACAGCTCTCACTTGAAAACTCTACAACATTGGGTAGGTCACTCTTTCTAAACTTCATTTTCCTCATCTCTAGAAAGTAATATTATTCCTGGCTACCAAATTTTCTAAGCCATAAAAAATCTTTTTTTTTTAACCATCTGAGCCACCATTTGTTGGGCTCTTTTACCATCTGAGCCACCAGGGAAGCTATAAAACTTCCATACAAATACAAATATTCATTTAAAATGTTATTTTAAACACATGGCAGCAGAACAAACTTGTCAATGCAGTTAGCAAAAACAGCACTTGTTTGGGAGACAAGAGGCTTGGATTCCAGTTTTGATTCCATAATTAAATAGGAGAGTGACCAAGATGTCAGAGTAGAAGGAACCTAAATTCACCATCTCTCATAAGCACACCAAAGTCACAACACTCTGCAGAACAAACACTGTTGAAAAAGACCGAAACCTACCAGAAAAGATCCTCAACAGCTAAAGACATAAAGACAGAAAACCACAATGAGATCAGTACAAGGAGCAGACTTGCTATATAATCAAATTCCTTATCCCTGAGATTGGCAAACCACAAACTGCAGAATGATTACATTACGGAGATTCCCCCACAGGAGTGAGAGTTTTAAGCCCCACATCAGGGACCCCAACCTTGGGATCTGGCACCAGGTAGAGGAGCCCCTAGAGCATTTAGCTTTGAAGGCCAGCAGAGCTTAATTGTAGAAGCTTCCCAGGGAAATAAAGATTTCACTCTTAAAGGATGCATTGCTGTTACTGTTGTTCAGTCACTCAGCCATGTCCAACTCTTTGCGACCCCATGGACTGCAGCACGCCAGGCTTCCCTGTCCATCACCAACTCCCAGAGCTTGCTCAAACCAGGTCCATTGAGTCGGTGATGCCATCCAACCATCTCATCCTCTGTCGTCTCCTTCTCCTCCTGCCTTCCGTCTTCCCCAGCATCAGGGTCTTTTCCACTGAGTCAGTTCTTTGCATCAGGTGGCCAAAGTATTGAAGCTTCAGCATCAGTCCTTCCAATGAGTATTTAGGATTGATTTCCTTTAGGATTGACAGGTTTGATCTCCTTGCAGTCCAAGGGATTTCTCAAGAGTCTACTCCAACACCACAGTTCAAAAGCATCAATTCTTTGGTGCTCAGCTTTCTTTTTGGTCTAACTCTCACATCTATACATGACTACTGGAAAAACCATAGCTGACTACATGGACCTTTGTCAGCAAAGTAAGGTCTCTGCTTTTTAATATGCTGTCTATGTTGGTCATAGCTTTTCTTCCAAAGAGCAAGTTTCTTTTAACTTCATGGCTGCAGTCACCATCTGCAGTGATTTTAGAGCCCAAGAAAATCAAATCTGTCCATTGTTTCCCCATCTACTATTTGCCATGAAGTGATGGGACCAGATGCCATGATCTTAGTTTTTTGAATGTTGAGTTTTAAGGGAGCTTTTTCACTGTCCTCTTTCACCTTCATCAAGAGGCTCTTTAGTTCCTCTTCACTTTCTGCCATAAGGGTGGTATCATCTGCATATCTGAGGTTGTTGATATTTCTCCCAGCAATCCAGTAGTAGAAAACTACTAGAGCTCATCCATGAATTTGGTAAAGTTACTGATACAAAATTAATTTACAGAAATCTGTTCCATTTCTAAATACTAACAAAGAAAAATCAAAAAGAGAAATTAAGGAAACAATTCCATTTATAATCATGTCAAAAAGAATTAAACACCTAGGAACAAGTCTACCTAAGGAGACAAAACACTGGTACTCCAAAAACTATAAAATGTTAGTGAAAGAAACTGAAGACGACACAGATGAAAAAGATATACCATGTTCCTGGACTAGAAAAATCAATATTATTTAAATGACCATACTACCAAAGGCAATCTACAGAATTCAAAGAAATCCCTATTGAATTCACAGAACTGGAACAGAAAAAAATTTTTTTAATCTGTATGGAAACACAAA
This sequence comes from Moschus berezovskii, assembly GCF_049115385.1. NCBI lineage: Eukaryota > Metazoa > Chordata > Mammalia > Artiodactyla > Moschidae > Moschus > Moschus berezovskii. The sequence goes on from NC_142477.1 coordinate 73,170,892, forward strand.
ATACCCTGAGTAGCCAAAATAATACTGAGAAAGAAGAATGGAGCTGGAGGAATCATACTCCTCAAGACTACTTTAAAGTCACAGTAATCAGAATAGGATGGCAGTGACACAAAAACAGACACATAGATCAATGGAACAGGATAGAAGGCCCAGAAATAAACCCACACCCTTATGGTCAGTTACTCTATAACAAAGAAGCCAAGGATAGACAATGAAGAAAAGACAGTCTCTAAGTGGTGCTGTGAAAACTACACACTTCATGTTAAATAATGAAATTAGAACATTCTCTAACACCATATACAAAATAAAACTCAAAATGGATTAAAGACCTAAATGTTAAGACCAGATATTACAAACTCCCTAGAGGAAAATATAGGCAGAACACTCTGACATAAATCACAGTGATGGGGGGGCGGGGGCGGGGAGGGATTCATCTCCTAGAGTAATGGAAATAAAAACAAAAACAGAATTTGCCTGTCGATGGAGGAGCTGCGAAAGAGCCTCTGGTTCGATACTTGGATTGGGAAGATCCCCTGGAAAAGGAAATGGCAACCCACTCCAGTATTCCCGTCTGGGAAATTCCATGGACAGAGGAGCCTGGCAGGCTACAGTCCATGGGGTCACAAAGACTCAAACACAACTGAATGACTGAGGGCACACTCACAACTAAATTTAAAAGCTTTTGCACAGCAAAGGAAACCATAAAAAAGACAACCGAGGAACTAGGAGAAAATATTGGGAAACAATACTATCAACAAAGGATTAATTTCCAAAATAAACAAACAGCTCATACAGCTTATTATCAAAAAACAAACAACCCAATCAAAAAATAGGCAGAAGATTTAAATGGACACTTCTCCAAAGAAAACATACGGCTAGCCAAGAAGCACATGAAAGATGCTCAGTGTCGCTAGTCATTAAAGAAATGCATATCAGAACTACAATTAAGTATCACTTCATGCCAGTCAGAATGTTCATCATTAGAAATATCTACAAACAATAAATACCAAAGAGGGTATGGAGAAAAAGGAACTCTCATATACTGCTGGTGGGAATGTAAACTGGTGTAACCATTATGGTGAATAGCATGGAGGTTCCTTAAAAAACTAAAAACAGAGTAATCATATGATCCTACAATCCCATTCTTGGGCACATATCTTGAGAAAACTCTAATTTGAAATATACATGCACCACAACATTCACTGCATCACTATTTACAGTAGTCAAGACATGAAGGCAACCTAAATGTCCACGGATAAGAGGAATGGATAAAGATGTGATATCAGTTCAGTTCAGTTCAGTCGCTCAGTCGTGTCCGACTCTCCGCGACCCCATGAATCACAGCACGCCAGGCCTCCCTGTCCATCACCAACTCCCGGAGTTCACTCAAACTCATGTCCACTGAGTCGGTCATGACTCATGTCCATCTCATTCTTGGTCGTCCCCTTCTCCTCCCGCCCCCAACCTTTCCTAGCATCAGAGTCTTTTCCAGTGAGTCAACTCGTCGCATGAGGTGGCCAAAGTATTGCAGTTTCAGCTTTAGCATCAGTCCTTCCAATGAACACCCAGGATTGATCTCCTTTAGAATGGACTGGTTGGATCTCCTTGCAGTACAAAGGGACTCTCAAGAGTCTTCTCCAACACCACAGTTCAAAAGCATCAATTCTTCGGCGATCAGGTTTCTTCACAGTCCAACTCTCACATCCATACATGACCACGGGAAAAACCATAGCCTTGACTAGACGGACCTTTGTTGGCAAAGTAATGTCTCTGCTTTTTAATAAATTATCAAGATTGGTCATAACTTTCCTAAAGATGTGATATACAATGGAATATTACTCAGCCGTAAAAAATAATGAAATGCTGACATCTGCAGCAACATCAATAGACTTAGAGATTATCATATTAAGTGAAGTATCCCAGATAGAGAAAGAAAAACTGTATGATATAGCTTATTTCTGGAATCCAAAGAATCTATACAAATGAGCTTATTTACAAAACAGAAATGAACTCACAGACATGGAAAACAGACTTTTGGTCACCAAAGGGAGGTGGGGAAGATGAATTAGGAGTCTGGGATTAACATATACACTATTAGATATAAAGTAGATAACCAACAAGGACCTACTGAAGAGCACAGGGAACCATGCTCAGTATTCATAATAACCTATAAGGGAAAGAACCTGAAAAAGAATACATACATACATATGTGTGCATAACTGAATCTCTTCGCTGTACACTTGAAACTAATAGAGTACTACACACTAACTATATTTGAATTTAAAAAAAACTAAACAGCCTTATGAGTTAGAATAAGTTGCTATTTCTTATCTCCCAGACTGAGGGATTACAATTATTCTCTCTTAACTATGTAATAGAGGTGTTATGAGAATTAAATGATATATTAAGATGTAGTAATGAAATAGATCTGAAAGGTGATTATTATCAATAGGCATATTTTGCCAATGCATTATTTTCTCCTACAGCTAGTCCAACTCAGAAACTCAACATCTGTGACAGCTGTTAGCAACAAGGCTGTATATTTTAAAGACACCAATTCCCAAAGATAGGGTATCCACTATGCAGAGAATGGAGCTCGTTCTCCTGGGATAAAGGTCTTTAGTTGCTCCTCCTAGTCTCTTCAGTTCAGTTCAGTTCAGTCGCTCAGTCGTGTCTGACTCTCCGCGACCCCATGAACCACAGCACGCCAGGCCTCCCTGTCCATCACCAACTCCCGGAGTTCACTCAGACTCATGTCCATCCAGTCAGTGATGCCATCCAGCCATCTCATTCTCTGTCGTCCCCGTCTCCTCCTACCCCCAATCCCTCCCAGCATCAGACTCTTTTCCAGTGAGTCAACTCATCACATGAGGTGGCCAAAGTATTGCAGTTTCAGCTTTAGCATCAGTCCTTCCAATGAAAACTCAGGATTGATCTCCTTTAGAATGGCCTGGTTGGATCTCCTTGCAGTCCAAGGGACTCTCAAGAGTCTTCTCCAGCACCACAGTTCAAAAGCATCAATTCTTCGGCGATCAGCTTTCTTCACAGTTCAACTCTCACATCCACACATGACCACGGGAAAAACCATAGCCTTGACTAGACAGACCTTTGTTGGCAAAGTAATGTCTCTGAGACAGCAGCAAACACGATGAGACATGGGTCAATTCTACCCGAAGCAGTAGGACCTTTACAGTGACAATAAACTTACCCAATCTCTAAAACTGATGACTCAAGCTCACAATACCAACTATCCTCATCCCCAACACTTTGCACCCATCTCACAGAAATGCTTGGCACTGTTCCAAACATCTACTGTGAAACAACCAAGAAGAGACAAACTCCCCACCCAAAGCTGCAAGAGAAAAAAAAAGAATAAGGGTTTCTACAGCAGTCTGCAAGAGAAAAAAAAAGAATAAGGGTTTCTACAGCAGTTACCATTAAACAGAATCTCCCATAATGACACACTGCTCCAAAACTATCTCCCATACCAAGGAGTCATATACAAAAATCACATTAGATGGCAAAGTAACACTGAGGAGGAAGGTGTAGTAACATGCTTCTGGGGGAAGCCTTCATACTTCTGTGGGCTCAAGAATATCCATATTCTACTCAAGTTTTTGATATTAAAGCATGTAAAAAATTAACAATCATTTCCAAATGTCTGACCTGAGGAATATTTGTTCCTAAGAATTTTAAATGGTTACTCAACAGAAGTGTTGTGAGGTTAGGAAAATATCATGTTTGTTACGCTGCCTTTAAAGTTTGTTACACTGAAACTTTAAGATGCTAGGTTCTAATACACATTATAAATCACCAATAGATGAACAGAGCAGATCTCATTTCTCAAACTTATTTGATCATAAAATCTTCCACCCTGCCCTCAAGCTGACCTCAAGGACTGGTGGTTAAGCCAGAAAGAAACAAAAACCCAACAATGACAGATAGGGGAAAGGCTAAATTAATTCCCCTAGTTATTACTTCCTCATTCACAGCTCTAGCTCACTAGTCCCCAATGCATTTTATGAGTCTTTCAAGAGAGAGAACTGTGGTCCATCAGAAATAATATTCACTAATAGATTTTCTGTATTTTGGCTCATTCAAGACTATTCAACAAGAGCTCCTAGGTGCAGAAGATACTTCAGTAACAAAGAACTACTTTTCTAAAGCATCATCCTAAAAGATAATGTTGTGAAAGTGCTGCACTCAATATGTCAGCAAATTTGGAAAACTCAGCAGTGGCCACAGGACTGGAAAAGGTCAGTTTTCATTCCAATCCCAAAGAAAGGCAATGCCAAAAAATGTTCAATTACCACACCATTGCACTCATCTCATATGCTAGCAAAGTAATGTTCAAAATTCTCCAAACAAGGCTTCCAACAGTACATGAAAGAAGAACTTCCAGATGTTCAAGCTGAATTTAGAAAACACAGAGGAACCAGAGATCAAATTGCCAACATCCACTGGATCATCAAAAAAGCAAGAAAGTTCCAGAAAAACATCTGTTTTATTGACAAAGCCTTTGACTGTGTGGATCACAACAAACTGTGGAAAATTCTGAAAGAGATGGGACTACCAGACCACCTGACCTGCCTCCTGAGAAATCTGCATGCAGGCCAAAAAGCAACAGTTAGAACCTGACATGGAACAATGGACTGGTTCCAGATTGGGAAAGAAGTACATCAAGGCTATATTGTCATCCTGCTTATTTAACTTCTATGCAGAGTACATCATGCGAAATACCAGGCTGGATGAAGTACAAGCTAGAATCAAGATTGCTGGGAGAAATATAAATAACCTCAGATATGCAGATGACATCACCCTTATGGCAGAAAGCGAAGAGGAAGTGAAGATCCTCTTGATGAAAGTGAAAGAGGAGAGTGAAAAAACTGGTTTAAAACACAACATTTAAAACACTAAGATCATGGCATCTGGTCCCATCACTTCATGGCAAATAGATGGGGAAACAATGGAAACAGTGACAAACTTTATTTTCTTGAGCTCCAAAATCACTGCAGATGGTGACTGCAGCCATGAAATTAAAAGACACTTGCTCCTTGGAAGAAAAGCTATGACCAACATAGACAGCATATTAAAAAGCAGAGACATTACTTCGCCGACAAAGGTCCATCTAGTCAAAGCTATGGTTTTTTCCAGTAATCATGTATGGATGTGAGTTGGGACCAAAAAGAAAGCTGAGCACCAAAGAATCTATGCTTTTCAACTGTGGTGTTGGAGAAGACTCTTGAGAGTCCCTTGGACTGCAAGGAGATCCAACCAGTCAATCCTAAAAGAAATGAGTCCTGAAAATTCATTGGAAGGAGTGATGCTGAAGCTGAAGCTCCAATATTTTGGTCACCTGATGCGAAGAACTGACTCATTGGAAAAGACTCTGATCCTGGGAAAGATTGAAGGCAGGAGGAGAAGAGGACGACAGAGGATGAGATGAGGGGATGACAGAGGATAGCATCACCTACTCAATGGACATGAGTTTGAGCAAGCTCTGGGAGTTAGTGATGGACAGGGAAGCCTGGCATGCTGCAGTCCATGGGTTCACAAAGAGTCGGACACGACTGGGCAACTGAGCTGACTTCTCTAAAGCAATGAGATGGGCCAAATGATTTATTTATAAGCAGCAATAGTACCACTTGAAGACAGTCACAGCTTCAATCACTTTCATAGCCCTCCCCTCCAGATCCTACCCTAAGTTTTTCTGGTTTTCTGTTTCAATATACGTTGAGGCTTACTTTGTTCATTAGGCAAAGTAAAGGGTCAAGCAGGGTAACAGGAAAGGTCAAAGGACTTTGTGTAAAGGTTCATCCTCGAGACTGCTCACAACACCAATCCAAACTTTAAAAGCCAAACCCCAAGAGCTGACTAGTGTTGACCCAGGCAGCTCACACATATCCAAGAGCTCCTAAATTGTGCCCCTTCCAAATCTGAGCGTTCCAGCTAATTCCTAAGAGTCCACATGTTAAAAAAAGTTGATATCAAGAAAAATATTGTTGTTTACTCACTAAGTCGCATCTGGCTCTTCACGACCCCATGGACAGTAGCCCACCAGGCTCCTCTGTCCATGGGATTTCCCAGGCAAGAATAATGGAGAGGGTTGCCATTTCCTTCTCCAGGCAAGAGAAATAAAAATTGCTTTCTAAATGAAAATCCCTATCAATAGGCCAATACTGTATATGATGGTTAGAGTCCCTAGAGGTCCCCTTCTATGTGGCACCAACTTAGGCCATGGCTCTTTTTCATTATCTTGAAGAAACTAGTTTCTCACAATGGTGACCAGCACGCCTGAATCATCAGAGTAGATGTTAAAACTTCTGATACACCCTCCAGAATGGTTAACAGTCAAATAATGGAAAATAACAAGTGTCGGTGAGGATATGGAAAAATCAGAAATGTCATGCACTGCTGATGGGAATGTAAAACAGCACAGCCAAGAAACAGTTTAATAATTCCTCAAAAAGTTAAACACAGAATTACTATCTGATCTGGTGATTCCACGTCTGGATACATACCCAAAGAAATCGAAAGCAGGAACTCAAACAGATACATGTATTCCCACATTCCCAGCAGCATTATTCACAGGAGCCAAAAGAAAGAAACAATCCAAGTCGTCATTAACAGACGAGAAGATAAATGAAATGTGGTACGTGAACACACTGGAACATTATTCAGTCATAAAAGGAATGCAGTTCTGATACATGCTACAACATGGATGAACTCTGCAAACAGCATACTAAGTGAAACAAATCAGACACACAAGACAAATATTATACAATCCCACTTAAATGAAGGACCAGAATAGGCAAATTCATGGAGACAGAAAGAAGAGAGGTTACCAGAGGCTGGGAGAGTTATTATTTACTGGGTAAAGAATTTCTGTTTGGGGTGATGAAAATATTCTAGATATTTCAGAACAGTGGTGATGGTTACACAAAATTGTCAACACACTTAATGCCACTGAATTATACACAATATGGTTTAAATGGTAAAATTAATGTTTATTTTACCACAGCCAAAATTTTATGATTATCATTATTCTGACTTGCCACATACAGCTTACGGGATCTTTGTTCCCTGACCAGGGATTGAACCTGTGCTTCCTGCAGTAGAAGCACAGAGTCCTAATGACTGGACTGCCAGGGAATTCCCCACTAGGAAAATTTTTTAAACAATGTTTGTGGTAAGAAAGGCCATCGCATTTATACTGTTATATAATTTATATATCATGGTTCATTTTGATCATTCCTAAATGCTGCTAGTTTATGTTCATCATTTCTTTCATGTGGCAGAGTTCTTGGGTTCTCTCTCTGTAGGTGGTAACCATCCTGACCCCTAATTTAAATAAATCATTTCCAATGCGATTTAATCCCCAAGATGAAAGATAGGGAAGGGGGAGAGAAAGGAAGGAAAGACCGCCACACATTCCATCCAAACTGCTATACTTCAAATGCCCCACTCAACAATTCTTTTCCTTTAGAAAACTACTTAGCAAGAGTTGAACAGAACAGACCTGCAGAGGCTTACTAAATCAAGCTGTGCTACCAGCCACCAAACCACTGAGGACGCAGAGGCTGATTTTGCGAGGGATTCATTGCAGAAAACATGGGGGCTGTGCTCTCCCGTCATCACATTGTGTAAATCCTATGAACCTGTCACTCCTTTCTACCCTTCAACAGCCGCTCTCTAGAGTCCAACATTTGGGAAACAAGCAAGTAAATTTCAAACTAGATGGTTATCCTAAATAGATGTTAATCCAGTCGGGATGTGATCCTCCGGTCATAACACCTTGTGAACTCCTCATCCCTGGGTCAGCCCAATAGTCTCCTTTTATTCTCACACTCAAAATTCTAAACTTAAGTAGGTAAATTGGGTTGGTCCCAACACTTTAATTAAAACCATGTTTTTCTGAGAATCCTGAGGAGCTACGAAAATATACTGAATCTCAAAAGTGATCCCTCCTCGGAATGCTATCTTAGAGAAAGACACAAGCCCTCTCAGAGAATTCCATTCCTTTCCAAAATCTTTGTTGCTGTTCAGTTGCTAAGTCATGTCTGACTCTTTGCAACCCCATGAACTGTAGCACACCAGGCTTCCCTGTCCTTTCCTATCTCCCAGAGTTTGCTCAGACTCATGGCCACTGAGTCAGTGATGCCATCCAACCATCTCATCCTGTCACTCCCCAAACTCTGGCTCAACGATAACCAGAGACAACACACAAGAGCTTATTTAAACCACTTTCGGAATCAAAGATTATTAAGGCAGGTTTCTTTCAGTGTGAGTCGAATGGGAAGAGTTTTATTTCTGAAAACCATCAACTATAAAATGCTACGATCTTTCTGCAGTCTTCAGTTCAGTTCAGTCGCTCAGTCGTGTCCGACTCTCCACGACCCCATGAATCACAGCACGCCAGGCCTCCCTGCCCATCACCAACTCTTGGAGTTCACTCAAACTCATATCCATCAAGTTGGTGATGCCATCCAGCCATCTCATTCTCTGTGGTCCCCTTCTCCTCCCGCCCCCAACCTTTCCCAGCATCAGAGTCTTTTCCAGTGAGTCAACTTGTCGCATGAGGTGGCCAAAGTATTGGAGTTTCAGTTCCAGCATCAGTCCTTCCAATGAACACCCAGGATTGATCTCCTCTAGAATTAGTATCAACTTAATCTTACAATCTCCCCCAAGTCCTCACTTACAATCCCACTTCACTAAGGGTCTCCAGCAGTGAGACTCTGGCTTTTCATGCCTTTGCTTATGTTTTTCCTCTTTCTCCTCCCAAATGCTTGCCTTTTCTATCAGAGACTGTAAAATCTTTAAGAATGACTATTATATCTCATGTCTACTACTGCAGTATCAAGAGTAATGCTTTGCCAAGCACAAGCATCCAGACAAGAGTTCCATGAATAGGAAATCTCCTAAGACCGTAGGTCATTCTAGATAAGGAGTCAGAGGTGTGTCATTCTTCATACAGAAAGATGACATTACAAAGAAGTCATTCAATATATATTTATTAAGCATCTTTCACGCGCTCCGAAGTATCTTGAACAAGCTTCTACAAGCTTGTTAATTTGAGTCTTGAACCACTCCTGATTTTTTTTTTTTAATTTCCAGGAAGAGTACTGTTCAAATTTCAGTCAATTTTAAAGATATTAAATAATTTTTGTCTAGGGAGAAGAGGATAGAGGAAACAGTAGGATCAAAACTTATTTAAACCAACTGAATCCAGGCACTAGACTACAACATGTTGCACTATTCTCTCTCCTTTGATTTCTCTCTCTCACACACACACATTTTTAACTAAGACAAATATTTCATTCAGGTTCAACACTGGAGTTTTAAAGAATCATTCACTTTCTGAGCTGTTCTGCAAAAATTTACAAAACATAAAAAGGAACAATACAACTAAAGGTAGCAGCACAAAAATAGCAGTGCATGAGAGAGCACACTTGAGCCATCCAGCAATATTTCAGGGAAACATCCACTTGGGGCTGACCCTAATAGCTCCAGTATTCTTGTAATCAGAGATCTGGGCCCTTCCTCAAAATTTATTGTCTCCTCACTCCTTTCTCAGAGTTGATGCTTTTCAAAAGTAACATGAATGTATATATACTAAAGACTATTTTTAAATTCCCTTCAAATTCCTTCCTAGTGTAAAATGGGTTATTATATGCCACTGGCTCAGGACTATAAAGGTACAGGGGTTATGGCCCAAGGGCTACAGAGGTTGTGAATACAGTTTTGCAGTCTTTCTCTCTACATTCTCTCTACCTCTCTGGCTCCACTACTCCTAAAAGGGCTTCCCTGGTAGCTCAGCAGTGAAGAATCTACTTGCCAAGCAAGAGATGTGGGTTCAATCCCTGGGAAGATTCCCTGGAGAAGGAAATGGCAACCCATTCCAGTATTCTTGCCTGGGAAATCCCTTGGACACAGGAGCCTGGCAAGCTACAGTTCATGGAATTGCAAAAGAGTCCCACACGACTGAGTGACTAAATAATCACAACAAAATGAGAAGCAAACTCTAGATTCAAGATACAAAGTTCTGCTTTAAAACTGAGTATTTGGGATTTTGTTCCACATTCTCACCTGTCTTATCTGTAAATACAAGAGTTCCCCAGGGATATTGTGATTCACGATAATATGTAAAGAATCTAACCCTGGCACAAAACAGACACTTAATAAATGGTGGCTATTTTTTGTTTTCTGATTCCTTCCTTAATATAAGATGTTCCTCGGATGTGGCTGCTACTGAATATACAAACCTAAATTCAACATGGAATCCTAACTTGAATTCCAAACTTAATGATTACAAACCCAACTGCCTGAAACTAGGGTGAATACAGGATATGCAGGCAACACAGGTCATTTAACACCCTCACTCCCGCTTTATGAGGGTGAAATGTTCATTATGCTGGTTTAATCAGCACAACAATCTTTGGATTCACAAAGTAGTTCATAAAGTTGCAAACTAGTCATCTCTGTACACAATAAAGAACTGGAGAAAAAATTACAAGGAAAAGGGCTTCTTCTGAGAGATTACTGCTCTTATTCTTCAAAGAATCACATAAAATTTACCTCTTCTTATAGTCATTTATACTGGCTTCACCAAAGAGTCTGAGTAACTTGAGGGAATAGATTTATACAAAACTTATCTTTGTACTTAAAACACCTTACACAGTTTCTGAAGAACACACACACACACGCATACAGTTTAATCTACACTATACTTGTCTCAACAAGGTTCAGAATAAATCAAAACAAAGGAGGTAGACTATCCCAACTGCTGAGAAAACATAGCTCTGAATAGAATCAGCAGCTAACAGAAGAGAAATTCAAAGAGTAACCAGAACCTGGTCCCATTCTTCCATTAGACACTCGTAATTCTTACATCCCTCCAAGGAGAGTAAAGAATAAAATTTGTTTACAGTAACTTAATAGTTTTTAACTTGGGAGTTTGGGAAACCAGTAAGTTATTGTCCTAAGGTATAAAACAAGGTAACAAGAACAGAATAAGTTCACTCTACTAAGAGTATATACAATTTAAAACAAGAGATGAAAACTGAAGTTGTTTCTTTCTTTGTTCATTTTTGTTTGGTTGTGTGGCTTGTAGGTTCTTAGTTCCCCAACCAGGGATTGAACCTGGATGTTGACAGTGAAAGTACTGAAACCTAACCATTGGACTACTGGGGAATTTCCAAAAAACTGAAAATTTAAAGCAAAGTTCTCAAACTGAATTGCAGCCATAAATCAATGCCTACCTATGGATTTTGTTCAGCTGACACAGTAGTGTTTATAAAAAGTTAAATTTTAACTGTCAGAACTTAAATTGGAAATTTCATATAAAATTTCTGTATCCTGTAATCAAATACCACTCTCTTGAGGGGGAAAAACAAACCTGACAACACTGGGTACATACTCCCAGCAAGAACACCTGAACTGGAGTTGAGAGCCATCACTTGACCTTGGCCTGTGCTTTCCTGCTTGCTCCAGGCACCATCCAGTCCTATTTTACAGGTGGAAAATCTTCAAGATTCTCAAAACGACATGCATGCATACTAAGTTGCTTCAGTCATGTCCAACTGTAAGGGACCCCATGGACTGTACCCTGCCAGATTCTGCTGTCCATGGGGATTCTCCAGGCAAGAATACTGGAGTGGGTTGCCATGCCCTCCTCCATGGGATCTTCCTGGCCCACAGATCAAACCCACATCTCTAATGTCTCCTGCACTGGCAGGTGGCTTCTTTACCACTAGGTGCCACCTGGGAAACCCCTCAAAACCACAGCTGGCAAAAAGCCTATTTGTTGAGTACAGCTAACTCCAGGACTTTCTTAAGGTCTTAATCATTTCGCAACTCTACCTCTAGGTGAAAGGTAATGTGAAAACAGGTATTTCAAAGAACTATACAGGAATGTCTATAGCATCTTTATTCACAATAACCTAAAGTCTGAAAGCAGCCAAAATATCCATCGACTGGTAAATGGATAGACTGTGGTACATCCATATGATAACAAGTACTCAGCTGATACTTGAAACAACGTGAATAAATCTCAGAAGCATTATGTTAGGTAAAAGCAGTCAGACTCGTAAGACAACAGATTCTATGTACTTATATGAAATTACAGAAAAGAAAAAAATGTGGTGACAGCAAGTAAATAGTAATTGCGGCCAGTGTGAAGAGGGGCATGAGGGAACTTTCTGTGGTGATGGAAATATTCCACATCATGACTGTAGAGGAGGTTAAATAACTGCACACATTTGTCAAAACTAAAAATTGAGTGAATTTATAAAACCTGTACCTCAATAAAGCTAGTTCTAAAAAGAGGCATTCAAAAAATACTATAAAACTAGAGAGAAGAGTACTACTATCTCTACCTGGGAAAGTTTGGAAAAATTTCAGGAAAAGGTGAGATTTGAATTTGGTCTCATCACAGAACAAGTTTAAGGCACATAAGAAGTAAAAAACACAAAACATAAATAGCAATATTCTGCACTGTAGCGTATGAGAAGAGGCATCTCTGAATACAAAGGAAAAATGCTTCAAAAAAGGAAGTTCACAGAAATGAATAATTAGTACCTAGATAAGCATCAAAGGCAAGTTGATCACACAAGATTTCCCAGGAGGGAATCAACTCAGACATTTATTGCTGTTTATATGCAAAATTAACAGTACTGTGAAAGAATTTTTGTTTTCTTTTCAAACAAAACAAAAAGAAAAGGAAGACTCTAGAAAAGGAAAAGAATCCTAAAGAGAGTAAAGGAAGGGATGGAGGCGAAATAAAGGTCAGGGACACACTGCGTCAGAATCAAAGGTACCTGGTGCCCACAGATGAGAAAACAGAAAAAGGGAGGCATGTCAGACCTTGATGAGGGGCTAAAAGAAAACTAAAAACTAGGGAAGAAGAGACCAACCAAGTCAGAGCGAAGGAGAAAAGAGAACAGAGACCTGACAGTGCAAAGCAGACCCAGGAGAACTAGAGGACAAGGAAAAGGACCAAAGTTCTTTCCTCCTGAATCTCACAAAGTAGCCCCTTCCTCTTCTCTCTGCCTCTGCCTTAGCTGAAGTCTTCTCATACCCAACCCCACTTCATACATCTTGTACACCCTTCAGACTTCCCTGATTTCTTTCACCAGTCTTCAAATCCCAGTTTAAATGCCATCTTGTCTGGGAAGCTTTTCCAGGCAGAATCCACATTGTTCTAAACACCATAATGTTGAACTGTAATATCTGTCTCCTCTACTAGTCTATGAGCAACTCCAGCAGAGGATTCAGTAGCGAGGATGAAAATCTTTTACTAAAGAGCAGTTTGGAAAACTATAAAATCCACTTAGTCTTCTACAACGATTCCCAGGTGATTAAGTGGTAAAGAATCTGCCTGCCAAGCAGGAGATGCAGGTATGATCCCTGGGTCAGGAAGATCCCCTGGAGTAGAAGATGGCAACCCACTCCAGTATTCTTGCCTGGAGAATAGATGGACAGAGGAGCCTGGCAGGCCACAGTCCACGGAGTCACAAAGAGTAGGACACGACTTTGTGATTAAACTAATAAGTCTTCCACAACAAGTCTTAAAGCAGGATGCTCGAAGCTTTTCTGTTTAAAGGGTACAGTGAGGGAATCCCCTGGTGTTCCAGGAGTTAGGACTTGGTGCTTTCACTGCCAAGGGCCCCGGTACAATCTGCAGTCAGGGAACTAAGATCCTACAAGCCACACAGTACAGCCAAAGAAAGGAGTACAGTGTATCTTTCAAACAAGAGTACATCTACCTTACTGCCAGTGTCCCCCTATATGGTCAAAGGGCATGTTTAAGTTTTGTTTCCATTTCTCAGTGAATAGCACATATAAAACAGAAGGAAAATTGTACCAGGAATGGCGTATAGCCGTCAAAGTAGGAAATTTATCTACAAAATAAAAGGAGGGGGGGGACTTCAATTTCCCAAAACATTACTTGGAAGAAAGTGTTAAGTGTGACACAAGGAATCTGAAGGACAAAAAACAGCAAGCTCATGATGCTCTCACGAGAAACTTGTCAATGTCAACAATACCCAAAGATAAGTAACTGAAAACATGACTTTGTAACAAACATGTAAATATGGTTTGGGTGTTGTCAAAAGGACAGAATGACAGGATGATTAGAGTTGCTGGAAATTAGTGAGGAGATGAGTAGTTCAGAAGGCTGCTGGGGGTGAAGACTTTCAACACAAATTTTGGAAGAAATGTCATGAACTGCTTAAAAGGCTTACAAGGCTTAGCTAGCAATGGAATGAGATGGTACTGCATTCACAAAGTACCACTGCATGTGTGCTAAGTCACTTCAGTTCTCTCTGACTCTTTGTGACCCTATGAATTATAGTCCACCAGGCTCCTTTGTCTATGGGACTCTCTAGGCAAGACTACTGGAATAAACTTCCATGCCCTCCTCCAAGGGATCTTCCCAACCAGGGATCAAACCCTTGTGTCTTGTGTCTCCTGCATTGGCAGGCAGGTTCTTTACCACTGTGCCATCTGGGAAGCCCACTGCAGTCCCCTCCATCAAACTCTCTCCACATCTAACCCAAGTCATTGGGAAAAAACAGACTTATTAGCAAGAATGATTTTACATATTTCTCCCTTGCTATATGGATGAATAATTATCCCAAACATCTAAGAAGTAAGAAATTTTGCTCCATTTGCCAAACATCTAGAGACCAAGTGTGCCAAGAGCTAATGACAAATTCACAGGACAAAGAACAAGGTTTATGGTTGCTGTTTTCCTAAAAGGAGTATTTGAGTCTAACTAATGGAATGTACCTAACAACAACAACAAAAAAAAAATCAAGGGATTTTAAAGAAATCATCGAAATAGCTTTTCTTACAAAAAAGGGTCAATTTTAACATGCAGACTTTTTGTTTGATGAGCAGATGGTGACTAATTACTCCCTTCCAACTAAGAAAAGTCCAAGGTCTATACTAATAGTAGACTGACTTCACTGCCTTCTAGATAAGTAGGTTTTAGCAATCCACTCATTTATTTAAGCAGTTCAAAAACACTAAAAGGTGTTAGGCACTGGGGATACAGAAATAAGAGGAAGACTCTGACCTCAAGTTGCTTGCTGTTAAGTAGGCAGAGAAATACTATAGAGTGCAGAAAGTCCTAATAAAAGATACACTGAGAGGCAATCACTAAGAGAAAGAAAATTGAATACAGATTTGCTAGGCAGTTTCAAGCAAGCCTGAAGTATTAGCATATTCAAAGTACAAGAGTTTGAGAATAACTAACAATTTCCCAATAGCCCTCTGTGAAATAGAAAAAATCACTAATCCTTACCATTAACAAATTAATAAACTGAATCACTCATAGTCACCCCGGCAAACACAGGTTAACCAGACCTAGAAACAAGATTGAAGGCCACAGGACGCTCTTTGGTTTTAAGAGGTCAATATATTCTCTTTCCTAAATTTTCATGCTGAAATCCAGTTTGAATCAACAAGACTGGTGAAATACTACATAAAAACAAAATGGAAAGCTACAAATGAAGAAAGTACTTGCCTGTGTAACATTTTTAGTTATGGTATCTCCACTTCAGTGGGCACTTAGCACTACCTGATATTTTCCGAGGAAGGGGAGGGGCGGCAACCTACATTTTGGGGGTCTGGTTTGAAAATGCACCCTATCCTATTTAGGTAATTGTACAAAGAGCTCAGGGAAAAACAAACAATGTGGCTCCCAAGTTACATGTATGATATCTATAAGATCTATGTGTGCTGTTTACTCAACCGACTTCTCTGCAAACAGTTGACACGCTAAGCTTCTTAGATCCATTTTAAAGTCAGATTTCTTTTCAATCAGAATGCATCTCTAAAATAAATAAGACTTGACATTCCAACATTTGCTTTAAAAAGTTTTTCAGGAAGACACATATTCACAAATAAAAACGTAGAATGAAACGTAGACATGTGGTCTTACTCTAAAAATTCTTCAAGGCAATGAGATACATACATTCTGAAAGTGCTCAAATATTACCCAAAGTTCATGTTTATATATGTTGCAATAACTTAACACCCAAGTACTTAAAACCCAGAGACTGATGTCTTGGAACATGGGCTGACAGACAAACTACAGCCTTCAAATACAGCCTGTTCTTATAAATAAAGTTTTATTGGATTTTAGCCCCAAACATACCGTCTATGGCTGTTTTCATGCTACAATCTGCAGACCTGAGT